>NC_086445.1:638747954-639047954 GCF_028390025.1 Pseudophryne corroboree | reverse complement strand
AAAATAAAACAATAAGAAATCACATGTACATAAGTATTCACAGCCTTTGTCATGAAGCTCAAAATTGAGCTCAGGTGCATCCTGTTTCCACTGATCATCCTTGATGATCCTACAGTTTTCTTGGAGTCCACCTGTCGTAAATTCAGTTGATTGGACATGATTTGGAAAGATACCCACCTGTCTATATAAGGTCCCACACTTGACAGTTCATCTCTGAGCTCAAACCTAGCATGAAGTCAAAGGAATTGTGTGTAGACCTTCGAGGCAGGATTGTTTACAGGCACAAATCTGGGGGAGGGTACTGAAAAATATCTGCTGCTTTTGAAGGTCCCAATGAGCACAGTGGCCTCCATCATCCATAAATGGAAGAAGTTCAGAACCACCAGGACTCTTCCTAGAGCTGGCCGGCCGTCTAAACTGAGCTATTGGGGAAGAACAGCCCTAGTCAGGGAAGTGACCAAGAACCAGATGGTCACTCTATCAGAACTACAGCATTCCTCTGTGGAGAGAGGAGAACCTTCCAGGAGGACAACCATCTCTGCAGCAATCCACCAATCAGGCCTGTATGGTAGAGTCTCCAAACGGATGCCACTCCTTAGTAAGAAGCACATGGCAGCTTGCCTGGAGTTTGCCAAAATGCACCTGAAGGACTCTCAGACCATGAGAAACTAAATTCTCTAGTCTGATGAGACAAAGATTGAACTCTTTGGCGTGAATGCCGGGCGTCATGTTTGGAGGAAACCAGGCACCGCTCATCACCAGGCCAATACCATCCCTACAGTGATGCTTAGTGGTGGCAGCATCATGCTGTGGGGATGTTTTTTCGCGGCAGAAACTGAGAGACTAGTCAGGATAGAGGAAATGCAGCAATGTACAGAGACATCCTGGATGAAAACCTGGTCCAGAGCGCTCTTGACCTCAGACTGGGGTGACTGTTCATCTTTCAGCAGGACAACGACCCTAAGCACTGATAAAGCTAAATATTTATCTTATATAAAACCCTTTATGAGGTCTAAGAACACTGTACGCTATTTACGTATGGAGTACCGTAAGGGTACGCTCGTTGCGTAACAATCGCTTAGCCGTGGTCGAGACGCTCAAGCGTCACGTTCGCTCACGGCAAAGAGATCACAGGCAGGCACGCTATTGGCTGCCGACTAACGTAATGGTTCACTATAGCGTAACGGACACTGTATCGGGAGCGGGCTGCTCGAGCGATACAGACGCTCACGAGAATACGCTGTTGGTATCGGGCACACTTATAGGTGAGCGACTACCGTAATGCTACGCTATCAGCGTAGCGGACGCTCGAGACCACGAGGAGATCACGAGCGGCGCAGACGCTCACAATGTTAAACCTTTATATCTAAACCATAAACAATGTAATATGCTGTAAAACCTTAGTGTAGAGATAGGGTGTAGATGCAACACAGTGTAACCTTATTAACTTAAAAGCTGTTTGAGCGTCACCGACGCTCTGAGAATACTTAACACTATAAGAAATACACAGATACCGTGCTTAGGGTCCAACGCCTAATATATATATTATGAATGTTATACTTGCAAAAGAATTAATACAATACAAGTCATACACTACAATATAACATAGACTACCTAACCAGATAACTACACATGAAATACAATACAATACTATTACGTTTAAGAGAATACGAGAGAAAGAGAAGAAGAGAGAGAGATATGGCCCACAACAACAAGAAAGACAATATGATTGCGGAGAAAACTTACGCACAAAGGAAACGATCGCATGCGCCTCTGGACATCCAGCTCCCGATTTTCAGCAATGATAACCGTTGAAGAGTGAGAGCTGGATGTGATCGGCTTGTCTATTTATGCCCCACACACAATACAATTCAATGGTCCCTACAATCTCATTGTTCATTGGACACAGGAATTCCTCCTCGCATTATAACAAAAGGTCATAGGTTGATTCATACAGGTGGGCTGTGACTATTTCCAACAGCTCAGGTGGGAGGGAAACTAGGTTTCCCGCCGCATGGATAAGTAAGTGCAAATAATAGTAAATGGACATAAACTTCTTATGTCCATAACTATTCGCACGAGCGATTAATCCGCTTCAAACCAACACCGGAATATTGCTAATTAAATACTCTTCCGATGGGTACTAAACACCACTGTATTACTCCTGTCTGACCCTTCGTATCAAACAAAGGGGGATTTCTCTGTTCATGAACATTCTACATTAACCAAACTTTCAGAATCTATCAAAGGGACCATGATCTACAAAATACATTATATGGTGAAAATATGTAACGATTGAGTCGCACGCTACGAACACATGAACTCTACCGTAAATGCACATACCGCGCGCCCGCGGGTGCCCGCAACAGCGAGTATGCGCACGCACGGGAGAGCGCACGCATGCGCAGCGCAGACCTGTGTGAGGTGCAAATATGGCAGTGTGCATCGTGATATTTTTCTGACTTTGACAGTCCACCCTTTGGCAGTCAACAATAACTGCCACTTCCTAAAACATTTCAAAAAGAGAAAAATATATGTCAGGGGTTAATACATTTACATGGTTGGGTAGGGGAGGAGAGGAGAAGGTAGGAAAAGGGTATGACCTAGTGTGATAGCAGAAGCCTGTGTGTATGAATCCGTGCTTGGGGGTCATGTATCATCGTGCCGTACGTGTTTTAAATCAAGCTTCGAGGCATTGCGAAGTATACATTTGAATTCCTTCTTATCCCGCGGTACGGGTCTGTGGATGGGCTGTCAAACTTTTCCCGAGCTCTTTTCGGATTTTGGTTGTAACAAAATGGGGAGCACATTTTAGTTGATGATACATGAATGGGGGAATATGTGATTGCTGATATCTGTGCCTGTATTCCCTATACTATGTGTGTAATTACCTGAAGGTTGTAGAGATGAAGAAAAGACATAATTACGGTAAATGCAGTGGTATTCTATGTCAGGTAAATGAACATTTGTCGGTTGAAGTCTTGTTCGGTGTCTGTTGAATGCAGTCTTCTTTGTGCTTTTGCCCATAATGTGCGAGCAAAAGCTTTGTCAATGTCCATAGATTTACAAAAGTGTTGGGCTAGCGTAATTTTAAAATTTCTAGGGAAACTGGGGATCTATGGCAAAGTTCATCAAAAATCTGTGTATCAGGTTGTCAAAACTTCTTCTTTAATCCATCCGTTGTCTGTATATCGGCTCATCAAATTCCTCGTCCAAGTGGGTCTTTTTACCTTGGAGAAAACGGAAAAACAGGTGAAAGAAACGGACCGTAGAAATCGCATTTTCATCACATCATTGTTTCTACATTTGGGTCATAAATCAAATCCATTGGAATTACAATTTCCTCACTTCTTAAACTCATCACCCTGGTACTTCGTTTGCACTTCGTTAAAGCCTGACCGCATCTAAATATCAAGCCAATCGTTATGATAACACCTAAGATACATAGGAGAATCTTCCCTACATCCATTATGACTCCTTGAGCCCATTCTCCTAAACCGGAGAACCAATTTCGCGGGTTCAACCATGACACCCAACCAGTCAGCTCATTACTCACAGCAGCAAGAGTGAGATTGTGTCTCCTGCGAAATTCCCACTTCAGTTGGAGAATATCGTCCATCTTTTGGTCTATGACCTCGACCGGGTCCTCGGTACTATTTGTAATATATGTGCAACATTTCACGCCGTACTGCGTTGCCAGTGTGACACAATATCCACCTGTCACTGCCGTGAGATAATGAAGAACCATCCTATGCTGAACCAGTTCTGTTTTATAAGCTTGAAGTTCTCTTCCAGTATACCTAAACGTGTCATCATACATTTCTGTGATATTGTCTAACAAATTGGCGAGCGCAGATTTGTATTTATAATTCAACACTCCTCTGGCGGTGCGAGTGAAATCTAACGCGATTAGAACCTGAATCCCGGTGGATTCATGGATCATGTCAGAGGCCGGATGCTCTGTTCTTTCTATCAGGTGCCGTTTAACTACGTGCTCGTAGTGGGTGTGAGTATAAGGAGCTTGGGCAACACGGTGTATATCTTTCATTTTGGCATGTGATACAGTCATTACTTCAGGCAGTACTTTTCCAATATAACACAATCCTTCAGAGTTTGGGGCAAGCCACTTATACGCCTTCCTCCCGCATATGAAATATGCATCATCGGGGAGAACATATGGGACGGAGTAGGACATAACCATATTACACATCTTCCATGTGAAATCTCCTAACCCTAATTCTCCCATCTGTCTAGTACACGTATCAGTTTGTACGATATGTGCACAGTATCCTGGTGATACCTCTCCAACTCTCGTAATCCTATTTCCTAGGGTATACCTATATCGGAAAGATTTTCCTCTACTGGCTATGTGGCGTATAAGCTCTGTATCTGTCGGCATTCTATCTGCTCTATATGAAAAGGTCATGGTTTGGTTACTCCATGACACTTCCCAATTTCCCGGCTTTCGGGGATTGGAAATGTTAAAACATATGAGGGATCTATCCACATGATATTGGTGGAGCTTCAAACTAGGAGGACTGGAGATATTAAACCTCCTGTCCACCGGCCTCCCACCACTTAGCTCAAGTACCTCCCCTATCGTTAAAGGAAATGGTACTAGTCCTGATTTGCTTTGACCTTGAGGTACTTGAGAGCATACCCAACAATCTGTTTGATTTAGCACACTACCCACTAAAGAGTGATAGTCACTCAAGGGATGCCGGTCCATGTGGATATTAAAACTGGATTGGCATTTCTTGATGCACCCATCCTCAACTACATTGTCACAGAGCCTACAGATACAGTTTTCCTCAGCTAACAATCCTTCACAAATTCTTCTATGGTCAATGCTATCGGATCGTTTTCTGATACTCGCCTTTGCTTGTTGGTTAAGTTGTTCTTGGAAAACTACGCCTCCATCTCTGTCATCAGAACTCATTCCAGAACCTCTCTCGACCTCCATGGTACTCTCGCCGGAACAGACTGCTCTGGTCAACATCATGGTCAACAGGAAAATCCGGATCACAGTCTCTTGGGGCAAGTCCATCTTACAGGAGGAAACGAAGAAGAATGAGAAGGGGGAAAAATAATTTGAGGGAGAGGGGATGGGAAGTGGAGAAAAACAATAAAAGGGAAACGGGGGATCGACAACTGCTTTTGATCTTGTGATTCTCGATGCTCAGGTGCCGCCTCAGTCCTCCTGGAACAGACACTCCAGTGATACAACTTCCTCTACCGTCTGTTCCTTATCACGGGACCTCTCTGGATCAGCAACCTTCTTACAGTGGGACGAGTGAACCCAAGTCTCTCTCTCGGCAACCTTCAATGCTGTAGTGCTAGTCAATAAGACTTGGTATGGTCCTTCCCATCTGTCAATAAGGCAACCTGAGCGTAGAAAATTCCGTATCATTACATAATCCCCAGGTTCAATGTCATGACAATTACTATCTGGTAAATCAGGAATCACCAACTTCAAATTATCATTTTGATTCCTTAGCTGTTTACTCATGTTAATCAAGTACTTTACAGTCACTTCATTGTTACATTTCAAATCATCCTGAGGGTTAATCATAACATGCGGTTGTCGACCAAACAAGATTTCAAAAGGAGACAGATTAAGAGGGGACCTGGGAGTGGTTCTGATGCTGTATAGTACAATGGGTAAAGCTTCTGGCCATGTCAATCCTGTCTCTGCCATAACTTTGCTCAGTTTATTTTTAATGGTGCTGTTCACTCTTTCCACCTTCGCACTTGCCTGTGGACGGTATGGAGTGTGCAGCTTGGTATCAATTCCCATCAACTTACACATTCCTTGAAAGACATCACCTGTAAAATGGGTACCCCTATCACTTTCAATTATTCTAGGGATACCATATCTACATACAAATTCCTGCACAATTTTCTTAGCAGTAAACATAGCGGTATTTGTGGCCGCAGGAAATGCTTCGACCCAATTTGAGAAAACATCTATACAAACAAGTACATATTTCAAATTTCGACAAGGGGGTAATTGAATGAAGTCAATCTGTATTACCTGGAAAGGGCCGCCTGCAGGTGGGATATGAGATGGTTCTGTTGGTATTGCCTTTCCGATGTTCTTTCTCAAACAGGTAAGGCATGACATTGCTCTCTTACTTGCATGAGATCAAAATCCTGGGGTGCACCAATATGCTCTTACCAACTTGCACATTCCCTCCTTGCCCAGATGAGTCAGCCCGTGTGCTGCCTCAGCTAAACATGGAAGATATGCTCTGGGGGCCACCGGTTTACCTTGTCCATCCGTCCAGAGTCCTGAGGACTACTGGCCATATCCCTTTGCCTTCCAGACTGCCTTTTCCTGTGTGGAACACACATTTTGCATCTCACACAACTTCTGTGTGTTGATGGTATTAAATACCATCAGTTGTGTGGTGTCTGTCTGTCTGGGGGTACCAGCTGCTAACTTAGCTGCTTCGTCTGCTCGGCTGTTACCAAGTGATACTGGGTCTTGGCTATATGTGTGTGCTTTACACTTGATAACAGCCACTCTGTCGGGTTCCTGTATCGCTGTTAGAAGCCTTTTGATGTGAGCTGCATGCGCTATCGGTGTACCAGCTGCCGTCATGAAATTTCTGAGGCGCCATAGGGCTCCGAAATCATGGACTACCCCGAATGCGTATCTAGAGTCGGTGTAGATATTGGCTGATTTGCCCTTAGCCAATTCACATGCTCTGGTTAGGGCGACCAGTTCAGCAACCTGGGCTGAGTGAGGTGGGCCTAGCGGTTCCGCTTCTATGGTGCCTTGGTCATCTACGACTGCGTATCCAGTACACAAGTCTCCCGAGTCTGACTGTCTGTGACAACTACCGTCCGTGTAGAAAGTTAGATCTACATCTTCCAGTGGGTTGTCACTGATGTCAGGCCTTGCGGTAAAATTTTGGGTCAAATATTCCATACAATCGTGTGTCTTCCTTTGTGTTACATTCTCCTTCCCCACCACTCTCATCCTCCACCCTTTGTGCCTGTCCAGGCACACCTGGGAGATATGTTGCAGGATTTAATGCACTGCATCTCCTTATGGTGATGTTTACGGGGGCCATTAGTGCCAATTCCCATCTTGTAAACCGCGCTGATGAGACGTGCCTGGTTTGGGCAGAATTTAGCAAGGCTGACACTGCATGTGGTGTATGAATTGTGAGGTTGTGACCTAGCACTACATCTTCGCTTTTCGTTACTAGCAATGCTATCGCAGCAACGCTTCGCAAGCATGTGGGGAGGGATCGCGCTACCGTGTCTAGCTGAGCGCTGTAGTATGCTACTGGCCTGCTGGCATAACCGTGCTTTTGGGTTAAGACGCCTGCCGCGCAACCAGCACTTTCTGTTCCGTACAGCTCAAAGGGTTTCCCATAGTCTGGCATACCTAATGCTGGTGCCTGCGTTAGGCACTGTTTAAGTCTCTCAAATGCCATCTCGGACTCGTCTGTATGCGAAATCCGATCAGGTTTGTTTGAGGAGACCATCTCCTGCAAAGGTAACGCTAGAATGGAAAACCCTGGGATCCAGTTACGGCAATACCCACACATTCCTAAAAATGTTCTGATCTGTTGCTGGGTTTTTGGCAGAGTCATGTCTCTAATTGCTTGAATTCTATCAGCGGTCAGGTGTCTCAGTCCTTGTGTTAGACAGTGTCCCAAATATTTTACCTTAGCTTGGCATAATTGCAACTTGTCTTTGGAAACCTTGTGTCCTGTGTCTGAAAGATGAAACAGGAGCTGTTTCGTATCCTTCAGGGATGCTTCCAATGAATCAGAACACAGTAGTAGATCATCCACGTACTGTATTAATACTGATCCACTCTCTGGTTGGAAAGACTGTAAACAATCATGCAAAGCCTGGGAAAAGATACTTGGACTGTCTATGAAACCTTGTGGTAATCGAGTCCATGTGTATTGGACTCCTCTGTATGTGAATGCAAACAAATATTGGCTGTCAGGGTGCAGAGGTACCGAAAAGAAAGCGGAGCAGAGGTCAATAACAGTGAAAAATTTCGCAGTGGGAGGGATTTGCATAAGGATGACAGCTGGATTTGGCACTACGGGGAACTGACTCTCAACTATTTTGTTAATCCCCCTTAGATCCTGCACTAGCCGGTAACCCCTCCCCCCACTCTTTTTCACAGGGAAGATGGGACTATTAGCAGTGCTGGACGTTCTTACCAGAATGCCCTGTTGTAGCAAGCGCTCTATTACGGGATACACTCCTAACTCCACCTCTGGCTTCAGAGGGTACTGTGGGATTTTTGGAGCTATCCTACCATCTTTTACTTGTACAACTACCGGAGCTACGTTTGCCATTAATCCAGTGTCCTGTCCATCTTTAGTCCAAAGTGACTCTGGTATCTGGGATGTCATTTCCTCTACTTGGGATGGAGTCCTATTTGTCATAATGGTATGTGACATTAATTTTGACGGGGAGTCTAACATGTCTCGCACTTCCTGAGCGTGATTCTCAGGTATGTCCAAGAATACACCTTCAGGAGTACAATAAATGACGCACCCCATTTTACACAATAAGTCTCTTCCCAGGAGATTAGTCGGTGCCGATGCAGCCAGCAAAAAGGAATGCTTGGTATGTAAAGGCCCTACTGTAATCTCGGCTGGTTTGCTAACAGGGTAGTGCTGGACTACTCCTGTTACTCCTAAGGCTGGAATTGTCTTACCAGTGGTTCTCATGCCCACTGTCGAATTTATCACTGATTTGGCCGCCCCTGTGTCTACAAGAAAGTTTAATGATTTACCAGCTACATTGATTGCAATTTCTGGTTCACTCCCAAGACTTGCAATCAATTTTACTGGCTGCAGATTACAGGTATGGCCACACCCCTATTGGGTATGGTGACCTCCCTGAATCCCGCTGGCAGCAACTACTTGTGAAGGGGTGAAATGGGAACTACCAGTGGCTTGCCAGTCTCTGTTCGGGGGGTATCTTTTTGTTTCCCCTGTATGTGGCTCATAACTCCGTCTCTGCGGACCTTGCTCCCAATGTCGTGTGTCGTGTCGTTGTCTAGGGGGTTGGTATGATCTTTGCGAATTTTTCGCTCTACAGTCTCGTGCTATGTGTCCCTGTTTATGACAAAAATAACATGTTACCACCTTTGACTTACCCACAGGGTTTGGTGATATAAACACAGGCTGTTTTGTGGTCAGGGCCTGTATACTTACTGACATTAACTTATCACCTTGCGACTCCCTGTGTCTGGTGATATTCCGGTCGTGATCAATAGCAGCCTCTCTCAAAGTAGCCACCGACAGACCTCGCCAACATGGTTGTGTGGTCTGTACCCTGGTCTTTAATGCCTCTTTTAAACCATCCATTAGCACAGATACTGCTACTTCTTGATGATTTGCATTGGTCCTAATGTCCTCTATGCCAGTGTACTTTGCCATTTCTAATAATGCCCGGTGAAAATAATCAGCAGCTGTTTCTGATTCTTTTTGTTTAATGGAAAAAATTCTATTCCATTTGGCTACAGCTGGGAAATACTCCTTTAACTGTAAATTTATTCTTTTTACGTTATCTTTGTTGTACACATCTGTAAGAGGTACATCCTGATCCAGTCCACAGTCAGCTAAAAATTGAGCTGCGTCGACATTGGAGGGTAAACATGCCCTCAGCAATACCTGCCAATCTTTGTTATTGGGCTCTAAAGTGTTTCCTAGGTCTCTGATGTATTTTTGGCTAGCAACTAAGTCTTTTCTGGGGTCAGGGAATTCAGACACTATGGTCCTTAATTCCATTCGGGAAAACGGGCTGTACATGGCAATGTTCCTAACAGGAGTGACTCCTGAAGTGTCCGTTTTCCCATTTGGCACTACTATTACCTTAACAGGATTAACTCTAACAACATCATTCTGTGTAGGTTCTACAGTCTGTGGTGAAATAGTCTCAGCATAGTGTATGGTGCCGTACTTACCCGTTGATACGACCTCACCTGTCCCTCCGCTAGGGGGCTTTGTTACTAATCTTATGGGTTGGGCCGTGCCTACTGTCGTTTCTGATATGGTGGCTGCTAGAGAGAGCGCCGATATTGTTGCCGATTCGTCTTCCTGATCACACTCCTGGGGAAAGTTCAAAACAGGGTACAACTTGCACGGGTTAATACTTGCATGGGTTAACTTATTAACATTATCCTTAACATTTATACAGTTGCTAAGTGCCTGTTTGTTACCCCCTGATGCGTCATTCTCCGCAACCAATTTCTCTCCTGATATGTATGGTGGCGGCGGGGCCGTGGCTATCAGTTTTCTGATAGGGCCAGATCCCGCCGCCTGAGCCAATCCTCTCTGTATTTCACCCTCCTGTTGCCATAGCTGCAAATAATCATAATGTTGGATTCGTCTCTTTGCTAATTTAATGAGACATATCCTTCTCCTTAAATTCACTAACACTTCTGGGCTGAAGCTACCTACTCTTGGGAATTTCTCCCCGTCATGTACAGTCATTTTCTCCCATTCATCACATAAAATTTCTGTGTGCCTTCCGTATTTTTCACACATTACGTACCTTGCCGACCCGACTGGTCGGTTTACAGAATCAACCCGAACCGAGGTTGATCGCCCCCTTCTTGAACAACTGGCCCCCATAATTTGCAGGTGTTGCTAACCCTTAAAAAACCAAAATATTCAAAGATAGGTTGACGGTGAAGTTTACCGAGCACCTCACTCACTCGCCCACGCCGACCAATATGCCCACACACTGATATAGTGCTGGCGTACTCGACCCAGGGCCCCTATTAACCTGAGTTTACTGGA
Source organism: Pseudophryne corroboree (assembly GCF_028390025.1). Lineage (NCBI taxonomy): Eukaryota > Metazoa > Chordata > Amphibia > Anura > Myobatrachidae > Pseudophryne > Pseudophryne corroboree. Next base: position 639,037,164 of record NC_086445.1, on the reverse strand, counting down.
ACATGTGGGTGTGATCCGAAGAGCATTAACCCTTTCCAGTAAAGGTGGGGTTGTCGGATAATTCCTGAGTGACCAGAGAATTTCCCTTTTTGGTTAAAATAAAAAATTACACAAATCACGTTAGAATGTACAAATAGCGTTTATGACCGGGTTTGTACACAAATGGTACTTGTCAGGTTACTAACTAATGCACACAATTACGTGCGGTACAATCGTTCAGTACATAAGCAACTAATCTTATGTACGGAGCGACCAGTGGAATCGACATTCAGCAGCTGCGAATTCCTTCAGCCTGAGCTTTATTTTCCTATATGGGTGTCGCACCAACCCTTCTTTGGTGTTGTGCCTTGTCTCTATAGCGGACTTCCTTGTCTGCTGTACCTGGACCTCCTGGTCTTGTTATGCGACCTCCTGGTCTGACCTCCTGGTCTGTTACAGTATGACCTCCTGGTCTGCTACACTTTAATGCTCAAATTTTATATATGTTTAACCAGAGATGCCTCCCTAGCCACCATGTATGTCACTTACACGTATGTACCTTCACGAGAACTCGATGATTTCTGTGGTTCAATCCCCAAAATTGTAAAACTTAAAAACACTCACTCATCACATACACACTTTTGTTTCTATTTCTATTTCTGCGCAGAAATTTTTCTTTAGACCAGATGTGTTGTAAATTTGGAGAAGGATCTGTTAATTTAAATTTCGGATTTAAAATAGATTTGCGCTACTTATCGCCTGATGCGCTACTTATCGCCTTTTGCGCTATTTATCGCCTTTTGCGTTACTTATCGCCTGTTGCGTTACTTAAAAATCAACACTATCGTGTGACTTGAGTTACGTGGGCGTACCCAGACGCTCCGTTGCGTAATTTACGCTGCGTGCGTCGGCCTTTGCGTACGCGAGTCTCAGCCCTTTGTTAGAGACACGTGTACACAAAGCCAATGTCCACCGTAACACAACTAACACGTTTATCAATGTAAATGATCCTTGATCGTCTACCGCGCAACACACCAATCTCTCCTTTTACCTTTAGGTAGAGCTGTGTGTGCTTTACACTTTATCCCTTAACGCATTACTTTTACACTTTAACTATGAAATAGCGACAAATCTCTCTTAGCACGTTTTATCAATTATAAAATGGCAAACAGGAGAGTGATATATGAAAATACACGAATGAAAAAGAAATGCAGATATGTGCGTGTGTACGCAAGACAGAAATAAACAGTTTTAAAAGACACTAGCGTGTTGTTCTTACCTCCGGTTCCGGATTCCTTCAGCACCCTTTACTAAGCGAAGCAGACGCTTATCCCGTCAGCACTGCGAAGAATATGATCTCCCGCCCTTTGCTGATGGATAATGTCTGCTGAAATTACCTAGCAGAGATATGTGAAGGACAGGACGAGCCGCCAATTGATAAAGCTAAATATTTATCTTATATAAAACCCTTTATGAGGTCTAAGAACACTGTACGCTATTTACGTATGGAGTACCGTAAGGGTACGCTCGTTGCGTAACAATCGCTTAGCCGTGGTCGAGACGCTCAAGCGTCACGTTTGCTCACGGCAAAGAGATCACAGGCAGGCACGCTATTGGCTGCCGACTAACGTAATGGTTCACTATAGCGTAACGGACACTGTATCGGGAGCGGGCTGCTCGAGCGATACAGACGCTCACGAGAATACGCTGTTGGTATCGGGCACACTTATAGGTGAGCGACTACCGTAATGCTACGCTATCAGCGTAGCGGACGCTCGAGACCACGAGGAGATCACGAGCGGCGCAGACGCTCACAATGTTAAACCTTTATATCTAAACCATAAACAATGTAATATGCTGTAAAACCTTAGTGTAGAGATAGGGTGTAGATGCAACACAGTGTAACCTTATTAACTTAAAAGCTGTTTGAGCGTCACCGACGCTCTGAGAATACTTAACACTATAAGAAATACACAGATACCGTGCTTAGGGTCCAACGCCTAATATATATATTATGAATGTTATACTTGCAAAATAATTAATACAATACAAGTCATACACTACAATATAACATAGACTACCTAACCAGATAACTACACATGAAATACAATACAATACTATTACGTTTAAGAGAATACGAGAGAAAGAGAAGAAGAGAGAGAGAGAGAGATATGGCCCACAACAACAAGAAAGACAATATGATTGCGGAGAAAACTTACGCACAAAGGAAACGATCGCATGCGCCTCTGGACATCCAGCTCCCGATTTTCAGCAATGATAACCGTTGAAGAGTGAGAGCTGGATGTGATCGGCTTGTCTATTTATGCCCCACACACAATACAATTCAATGGTCCCTACAATCTCATTGTTCATTGGACACAGGAATTCCTCCTCGCATTATAACAAAAGGTCATAGGTTGATTCATACAGGTGGGCTGTGACTATTTCCAACAGCTCAGGTGGGAGGGAAACTAGGTTTCCCGCCGCATGGATAAGTAAGTGCAAATAATAGTAAATGGACATAAACTTCTTATGTCCATAACTATTCGCACGAGCGATTAATCCGCTTCAAACCAACACCGGAATATTGCTAATTAAATACTCTTCCGATGGGTACTAAACACCACTGTATTACTCCTGTCTGACCCTTCATATCAAACAAAGGGGGATTTCTCTGTTCATGAACATTCTACATTAACCAAACTTTCAGAATCTATCAAAGGGACCATGATCTACAAAATACATTATATGGTGAAAATATGTAACGATTGAGTCGCACGCTACGAACACATGAACTCTACCGTAAATGCACATACCGCGCGCCCGCGGGTGCCTGCAACAGCGAGTATGCGCACGCACGGGAGAGCGCACGCATGCGCAGCGCAGACCTGTGTGAGGTGCAAATATGGCAGTGTGCATCGTGATATTTTTCTGACTTTGACAGCACACAGCCAAGATATCAAAGGAGTGGCTTCAGGACAACTCTGTGAATGTCCTTGAGTGGCCCAGCCTGAGCCCAGACTTGAATCCGATTCAAGAACTCTGGAGAGATCTGAAAATGGCTGTGCACCGATGCTTCCCATCCAACCTGGTGGAGCTTGAGAGGTGCTGGAAAGAGGAATGGGCTAAACTGCATGAAGATAGGTGTGCCAAGCTAGTGGAATCATATTCAAAAGGACTTGAGGTGAAACATAGAATTGCTGACAAAGGTGAAACATAGAATTTGACGGCAGATAAGAACGACTTGGCCCATCTAGTCTGCCCCCTTTTTTTTTTTTTTTTTATCTCAAACCTTATTTGATCCTCATTTCTTTGTAAGGATATCCCTATTTCTATCCCATGCATGTTTAAATTGCTCTACTGACTTAGCCTCTACCACCTCTGATGGGAGGCTATTCTACTTGTCCACTACCCTTTCTGTGAAGTAATTTTTCCTCAGATTTCCCCTAAACCTCCCCATCCCCTTCCAGTTTCAGTGCATGTCCTTGTGTCCTATTGCTTCTCTTCATTTGGAGACTGTTCCCCTCCTGGACTTTGTTAACTTTGTTAAAACCTTTGATATATTTGAAAGTTTCTATCATGTCACCCATTTCCCTTCTCTGCTTCAAACTATACATATTGAGATTTCTCAGTCTTTCTGGGTATGTCTTGTGATGTAGGCCATGCACCATATTAGTTGCCCTTTTTGTACAGTCTTATATATTAATATCCTTTTGAAGATATGGCCTCCAGAATTGAACACAGTATTCTAGATGAGACCGTACCAATGACCTATACAGTGGCATTATTACCTCTTTCTCTAACGTCCTAGTGGATGCTGGGGACTCCGTAAGGACCATGGGGAATAGACGGGCTCCGCAGGAGACTGGGCACTCTAAGAAAGATTTAGTACTACTGGTGTGCACTGGCTCCTCCCTCTATGCCCCTCCTCCAGACCCCAGTTAGAATCTGTGCCCGGCCAGAGCTGGGTGCTTTTAGTGGGCTCTCCTGAGCTTGCTAATAAGAAAGTATTTTAGTTAGGTTTTTTATTTTCAGAGAGCTTCTGCTGGCAACAGACTCTCTGCTACGTGGGACTGAGGGGAGAGAAGCAAACCTACTAACTGCGGCTAGGTTGCGCTTCTTAGGCTACTGGACACCATTAGCTCCAGAGGGTTCGAACACAGGATCTTAACCTTGGTCGTCCGTTCCCGGAGCCGCGCCGCCGTCCCCCTCGCAGAGCCAGAAGACAGAAGCCGGCAGAAGCAAGAAGACATCGAAATCGGCGGCAGAAGACTCCTGTCTTCACATGAGGAAATGCACAGCACTGCAGCTGTGCGCCATTGCTCCCACACTAACCCACACACTCCGGTCACTGTAGGGTGCAGGTCGCAGGGGGGGGGGGGGGCGCCCTGGGCAGCAATTAAGTACCTCCTGGCAAAAGCAGCATAAATACAGTTGGACACTGTTATATGCATGAGCCCCCGCCATTAATTTTACACAAAATCGCGGGAGAAGACCGCCGCTGAGGGGGCGGGGCCTTCTTCCTCGGCACTCACCAGCGCCATTTTCTCTCCACAGCTCCGCTGAGAGGAAGCTCCCCAGGCTCTCCCCTGCACGATAGAGAGGGTGAAAAAGAGAGGGGGGACACATAAATTTGGCGTAAAAACAATATATACAGCAGCTACTGGGTTAACACTAAGTTACTGTGTGATTCCTGGGTCATATAGCGCTGGGGTGTGTGCTGGCATACTCTCTCTCTGTCTCTCCAAAGGGCCTTGTGGGGGAACTGTCTTCAAATAGAGCATCCCCTGTGTGTGTGGTGTGTCGGTACGTGTGTGTCGACATGTCTGAGGTAAAAGGCTCCCCTAAGGAGGAGATAGAGCAAATATGTGTGTGAGAAGGTGTCTCCGTCGACAACGCCGACACCTGTTTGGATATGTGTAAGTGCTGAGGTGAATTTATTGCACAAAAGATTAGAGAACAGACAGAAAATCTACCCATGTCAGTCCCTGTGTCACAGAGACCTTCAGAGTCTCACAATGCTCACTATCCAAAATAATAAACACTGATATCGACACGGAGTTTGACTCCAGTGTCGACTACGATAATGCAAAGTTACAGCCAAGATGGCTGAAAGGTATTCAATATATGATTATTGTAATAAAAGATGATTTGCATATCACTGATGATTTGTCCCTGACACAAGGGTACACATGTTAAGGGGAAGAAAGCTGAGGTAAATTTCCCTCCTCTCATGAGGAAAAAGAGCGGAAATCTCCAGACAAGAGACTGCAGCTTCCCACAAAAAATTCTCAGGCAGTATCCTTTCCCCACTAGGGCCAGAATGTGTTGGGAATCTTCCCCTAGGGTGTCCTGTTTGCACAGAAGGTAGCACTAGCTATTCTCAGGGATCCTGCAGATAGCGTGCACATTCTAGTATACTACTCAGACCGGCGATTGTGTCGGCATGGGTTTATAGCGCTGTGGCAGCGTGGACAGGTACCTTATCAGCAGAGATTGAGACCCTAGTATGCATATAGATATATATATATATATATATATATAGATATATAGATATATATATATATATATATATATATATTAAAGATGCTGTTTAAGTGATTGATTGATTGATTGATTGATTGATTGATAGATATATATATAAAACATGCCCAAAGAGACATTAGTATACTGGGTCCTAAAGTCAAAGCTATGTCGATTTCTGCTTGACGTGTCCTGTAGAATATGCAATGGACAGATGATGCCGACTTAGGAGGCATGTGGAAGGCTGAGGATTGTGTGGAGAAGGGTTCTCGGACCTGGTCTACACAGCTATAGCTGGTAATTCTGATATTTTGCCTTATATTCCTGCACAGCCTAGGAAAGCACGACATTATCAAATGCAGCCTTTCGAATAAAGAAACAAGAAAGTCCGAGGTGCGTCCTTTCTTGCCAGAGGCGGGGGCACAGGAAAGAAGCTGCACAACACAGCTAGTTCCCAGGAACAGAAGTCCTCCCCGGCCTCTACAAAAATCCACCGCAAGGCGGAGCTAGGCCCGGTGGGGGCACCCCTTCGTCAGTTCAGCCACAAGTGGGTTCACTCCCTGTTAGATCCCTGGGCAATAGATATTGTGTCTCAGGGATACAAGCTGGACTTTGAGAAGATGCCCCCTCACCGACGGCCCTGCCAGCTTCCCCCCACGAGAGGGAAACAGTGTTAACTGCAATTCATAAATTGTATCTTCAACAGGTGGTGGTCAAGGTTCCCCTCCTTCAACAAGGAGGGGGTTATTATTCGACCATGTTGTAGTCCTGATACCAGACGGTTCGGTCGGACCCATATTGAATTTAAAATCCCTGAACATATACCTGAAAGGGTTCAAGTTCAAGATGGAATCGCTAAGAGCGGTTATTGCAAGCCTGAAAGGGGGAGATTTTATGGTGACTCGGGACATAAAGGATGCATACCTTCATGTCCCAATTTATCCACCTCATCAGGCGTACCTCAGAATTGCGGTACGGGATGGTCATTACCAATTTCAGACGTTGCCGTTTGGTCTCTCCACGGCCTTGAGAATATTCACCAATGTAATGGCGGAAATGATGGTGCTCCTGCGGAAGCAAGGTTTCACTATTATCACGTACTTGGACGATCTCCTCATAAAAGCGAGATCAAGAGAGCAGTTGCTGAACAGCGTATCACTTTCTCTGGAAGTGAAACGGCAACACGGCTGGATTCTATATATTCCAAAGTCGCAGTTGGTTCTTACAGCTCATCTGCCTCTCCTAGGCATGATCCTAGACACAGACCAGAAAAGGGTTAAACTCCCGATAGAGAGAGCTCAGAAGCTCGTGACACTGGTCAGGAATCTATTAAAACCAAAACAGGTGTCAGTGCATCACTGCACTCGAGTCCTGGGAAGGAGGGTGGCATCATTCGAGGCCATTCCCTTCGGCAGGTTCCATAGGAGGACCTTCCAATGGGACTTACTGGACAAGTGGTCCGGATCACATCTTCGGATGCATCGGTTAATCACCCTATCCCCCAGAGCCAGGGTGTCTCTCCTGTGGTGACTGCAGAGTGCTCACCTTCTCGAAGGTCGCAGATTCGGCATTCAGGACTGGGTCCTGGTGACCACGGATGCAAGCCTCCGAGGGTGGGGGGCAGTCACACAGGGAAGAAATTTCCAAGGGCTGTGGTCAAGGCAGGAGACTTGCCTTCACATCAATATCCTGGAACTAAGGGCCATATACAACGCCCTAAGTCAAGCGGAGACCCTGCTTCGCGACCAACCGGTTCTGATCCAGTCAGACCGCAGTGGCTCATGTAAACCGCCAAGGCGGCACAAGGAGCAGGGTGGCGATGGTAGAAGCTACCAGAATTCTTCGCTGGGCGGAGAATCACGTAAGCGCACTGTCAGCAGTGTTCATTCCGGGAGTGGACAACTGGGAAGCAGACTTCCTCAGCAGGCACGACCTCCACCTGGGAGAGTGGGGACTTAATCAGGAAGTCTACACGCAGATTGCAAATCGATGGGAACTGCCACAGGTGGACATGATGGCGTCCCGCCTCAACAAAAAGCTAAAAAGGTATTGCGCCAGGTCAAGGGACCCTCAGGCGATAGCTGTGGACGCACTAGTAACACCGTGGGTGTTCCAGTTGGTCTATGTGTGTGCTCCTCTACCTCTCATACCAAAGGTGCTGAGAATTGTAAGAAAAAGAGGAGTGAGAACAATACTCATTGTTCCGGATTGGCCAAGAAGGACTTGGTACCCGGAACTGCAAGAAATGCTCACAGAAGACCCATGGCCTCTACCTCTCAGACAGGACCTGTTGCAACAAGGGCCCTGTCTGTTTCAAGACTTACCGCGGCTGCGTTTGACGGCATGGCGGTTGAACGCCGGATCCTAGCGGAAAAAGGCATTCCGGATGAAGTTATTCCTACGCTGATAAAGGCTAGGAAGGACGTGACAGCAAAGCATTATCACCGTATATGGCGAAAATATGTTACTTGGTGTGAGGCCAGGAAGGCCCCTACAGAGGAATCCAGCTGGGTCGATTCCTGCACTTCCTACAGTCAGGAGTGACTATGGGCCTAAAATTAGGGTCCATAAAGGTCCAGATTTCGGCCTTATTCATTTTCTTTCAAAAAGAACTGGCTTCACTGCCTGAGGTTCAGACGTTTGTTAAGGGAGTGCTGCATATTCAGCCCCCTTTTGTGCCACCGGTGGCACCTAGGGATCTTAACGTGGTGTTGGGTTTCCTGAAATCCCACTGGTTTGAGCCACTTAAGACTGTGGAGCTAAAGTATCTCACGTGGAAGGTGGTCATGCTGTTGGCCTTAGCTTCGGCTAGGCGTGTGTCAGAGTTGGTGGCTTTGTCATGTAAAAGCCCCTATCTGGTTTTCCATATGGACAGGGCAGAATTGCGGACTAGTCCGCAATTTCTCCCAAAGGTGGTGTCATCTTTTCATTTGAACCAACCTATTGTTGTGCCTGCGGCTACTTGTGACTTGGAGGATTCCAAGCTGTTTGACGTAGTCCGGTCTTTGAAGATTTAGGTAACCAGAACGGCTGGAGTCAGGAAGACTGACTCGCTGTTTATCCTGTATACATCCAACAAGCTTGGTTCTCCTGCTTCAAAGCAAACTATTGCTCGCTGGATCTGTAACACGATTCAGCAGGCTCATTCTGCGGCTGGATTGCCGCATCCAAAATCAGTGAAAGCCCATTCCACAAGGAAGGTGGGCTCTTCTTGGGCGGCTGCCCGAGGGGTCTCGGCATTACAGCTTTGCCGAGCTGCTACTTGGTCGGGTCAAACACCTTTGCAAAATTCTACAAGTTTGATACCCTGGCTGAGGAGGACCTTGTGTTTGCCCATTTGGTGCTGCAGAGTCATCCGCACTCTTCCGCCCGTTTGGGAGCTTTGGTATAATCCCCATGGTCCTTACGGAGTCCCCAGCATCCACTAGGACGTTAGAGAAAATAAGATTTTACTCACCGGTAAATCTATTTCTCGTAGTCCATAGTGGATGCTGGGCGCCCGTCCCAAGTGCGGACTTTCTGCAATACGTGTATATAGTTATTGCTTAATAAAGGGTTATGTTATGTTGGCATCCATTGGTTGATGCTCTGTTGTTTGTTCATACTGTTAACTGGGTAAGTTTATCACAAGTTATACGGTGTGATTGGTGTGGCTGGTATGAGTCTTACCCTGGGTTCCAAAATCCTTTCCTTGTAATGTCAGCTCTTTCGGGCACAATTTCCTTAACTGAGGTCTGGAGGAGGGGCATAGAGGGAGGAGCCAGTGCACACCAGTAGTACTAAATCTTTCTTAGAGTGCCCAGTCTCCTGCGGAGCCCGTCTATTCCCCATGGTCCTTACGGAGTCCCCAGCATCCACTACGGACTACGAGAAATAGATTTACCGGTGAGTAAAATCTTATTTTCTGCTGCTGATTTCTCTACCAATGCAGCCAAGCATCTGACTAGCCTTCCTCATTGCTTTGTTACATTGCTTACCTACCTTTAAGTCACCTGAAATAGTGACTCCTAGATCCCTTTCTCCTCATTAGTTTCCAGTAGTGTACCATTAATACTATATTTAGTCTTTGGATTTTTGAGACCCAAGTGCATGATTTTACATTTTTTTTGCATTAAACTGTAATTGCCACACTCTTGACCATTCCTCTAGTCCACAGGTTCTCAAACTCGGTCCTCAGGACCCCACACAGTGCATGTTTTGCAGGTCTCCTCACAGAATCACAAAATAAATAATTAGCTCCACCTGTGGACCTTTTAAAATGTGTCAGTGAGTAATTAATACACCTGTACACATGCTGGGTTACCTGCAAAACATGCACTGTGAGGGGTCCTGAGGACCAAGTTTGAGAACCTGTGCTCTAGTTTACCTAGATCCTCAATCATTTTGTTTTATCCCACCTGTTGTGTCTACCCTGTTGCATGCATACTTACTCTGCAAAAAGGCATACTTCCTTTTAATGCCATTTGCAATGTCACCAATAAAGATACTAAAAAGCACTGTTTCAAGTACAGATCCCTGGGGTACTCCACTGGTAACATTTCCCCCCTGTGAAGGCACTCCATTTACCACAACTCTGTTTTCTATCCTGCAACCAAGATCTTATCCATTCAATAATCCTGCTATCCAATTCCAAGCTTTCAAGTTTATTTAGCAGTCTGCGATGTGGAACAGTGTCAAAAGCCTTACTAAAGTATACTGTAGATAAGCTATATCCACGGCTCCAACCTTTATCCATCACTTTAGTCACACAGTCAAAAAAGTCAATAAGATTTGTTTGACATGATCTCCCCCCAGTGAATCCATGCTGTTTGGGATCCTGTAAATTGCTGGATTTGAGATAATCAACAACTCTTTCTTTTAATAGTGTTTCCATCAATTTCCCTACTACTGATGTGAGACTCACTGGTCTGTAGTTGTTTGCCTCTTCCTTGCTTCCACTTTTGTGCAGTGGGACTACGTTCGCTCTCTTCCAATCCTCTAGAATTACTCTTTTAGCTAATGACTGGTTGACTAATTCTGTCAATGGTGCTACTAGCACCTCATTAAGTTATTTTAGTATCCTTGGATGTATCCCTTCTGGCCCCATAGATTTGTCCACTTTCAGCTTTTAGAGTTCTGTTAGGACCTTCTCTCTGTAAATATACTTGTTTCATTTTCCTGAATATCCCTGCAACTTAACTGTGGCCCCTTCCCCTCTCTTTCAGTAGTAAATACTGAGCAAAAATAATTAAGATGATCTTCTATTACATTATCTAACTCAACAAGACTCCCGGTCTCTGTCTTTAGTTTTATTATTCCACCTTTTGTTTTTTTCCCTTTGCTTATATACCTAAAGAAAGTTTTGCCTCCTTTACCCACTGACTGGGCCTTTCTCTATCGTCCTAAGTGGATGCTGGGGTTCCTGAAAGGACCATGGGGAATAGCGGCTCCGCAGGAGACAGGGCACAAAAAAGTAAAGCTTTACTAGGTCAGGTGGTGTGCACTGGCTCCTCCCCCTATGACCCTCCTCCAGACTCCAGTTAGATTTTGTGCCCGAACGAGAAGGGTGCAATCTAGGTGGCTCTCCTAAAGAGCTGCTTAGAGAAAGTTTAGTTTAGGTTTTTTTCTTTACAGTGAGTCCTGCTGGCAACAGGATCACTGCAACGTGGGACTTAGGGGGAAAGTAGTAAACTCACCTGCATGCAGAGTGGATTTGCTGCTTGGCTACTGGACACCATTAGCTCCAGAGGGATCGAACACAGGCCCAGCCGTGGAGTCCGGTCCCGGAGCCGCGCCGCCGACCCCCTTGCAGATGCTGAAGCGTGAAGAGGTCCGGAAACCGGCGGCTGAAGACTCCTCAGTCTTCATAAGGTAGCGCACAGCACTGCAGCTGTGCGCCATTTTCCTCTCAGCACACTTCACTGGGCAGTCACTGAGGGTGCAGAGCGCTGGGGGGGGGCGCTCTGAGAGGCAAATATAAACCTTATACAAGGCTAAAAATACCTCACATATAGCCCATAGGGGCTATATGGAGATATTTAACCCCTGCCTGACTGGAAAAATAGCGGGAGAAGAACCCGCCGAAAAAGGGGCGGGGCCTATCTCCTCAGCACACGGCGCCATTTTCTGTCACAGCTCCGCTGGTCAGAACGGCTCCCAGGTCTCTCCCCTGCACTGCACTACAGAAACAGGGTAAAACAGAGAGGGGGGGCACATTAATGGCTATATATATATATATATTAAAGCAGCTATAAGGGAGCACTTAATATAAGGATATCCCTTGTATATATAGCGCTTTGTGGTGTGTGCTGGCAGACTCTCCCTCTGTCTCCCCAAAAGGGCTAGTGGGTCCTGTCTTCATTAGAGCATTCCCTGTGAGTTTGCGGTGTGTGTCGGTACGTGGTGTCGACATGTATGAGGACGATATTGGTGTGGAGGCGGAGCAATTGCCAAATATGCAGATGTCACCCCCCAGGGGGTCGACACCAGAATGGATGCCTTTATTTGTGGAATTACGTGATGGTTTATCTTCCCTTAAACAGTCAGTTGAGGACATGAGGCGGCCGGACAATCAATTAATGCCTGTCCAGGCGCCTCAAACACCGTCAGGGGCTGTAAAACGCCCTTTGCCTCAGTCGGTCGACACAGACCCAGACACGGGCACTGATTCCAGTGACGACGGTAGAAATTCAAACGTATTTTCCAGTAGGGCCACACGTTATATGATTTTGGCAATGAAGGAGACGTTACATTTAGCTGATACTACAGATACCGTAAAACAGGGTATTATGTATGGTGTGAAAAAAACTACAAACAGTTTTTCCTGAATCAGAAGAATTAAATGACGTGTGTGATGAAGCGTGGGTTGCTCCTGATAAAAAGTTGATAATTTCAAAAAAGTTATTGGCATTATACCCTTTCCCGCCAGAGGTTAGGGCGCGCTGGGAAACACCCCCTAAGGTGGACAAGGCGCTCACACGCTTATCCAAACAAGTGGCGTTACCCTCTCCTGAGACGGCCGCACTTAAGGATCCATCAGATAGAAAGATGGAAGTTATTCAAAAGAATATATACACACATGCAGGTGTTATACTACGACCAGCTATAGCAACTGCCTGGATGTGCAGTGCTGGAGTAGTTTGGTCAGAATCCCTGATTGAAAATATTGATACCCTAGATAGGGACAATGTTTTACTGTCGTTAGAACAAATAAAGGATGCATTTATCTATATGCGTGATGCACAGAGGGATATTTGCACACTGGCATCTCGGGTGAGTGCTATGTCCATTTCAGCCAGAAGAGCCTTATGGACACGACAGTGGACAGGCGATGCGGATTCAAAACGTCACATGGAGGTTTTGCCGTATAAAGGGGAGGAGTTATTTGGAGTTGGTCTATCAGACTTGGTGGCCACGGCTACTGCCGGGAAATCCACTTTTTTACCTCAAGTCACTCCCCAACAGAGAAAGGCACCGACCTTTCAACCGCAGCCTTTTCGCTCCTACAAAAATAAGAGAGCAAAGGGCTTGTCGTACCTGCCACGAGGCAGAGGAAGAGGGAAGAGACACCAACAGGCAGCTCCTTCCCAGGAACAGAAGCCCTCCCCGGCTCCTGCAAAAACCTCAGCATGACGCTGGGGCCTCTCAAGCGGACTCGGGGACAGTGGGGGGCCGTCTCAAAAATTACAGCGCGCAGTGGGCTCACTCGCAGGTAGACCCCTGGATCCTGCAGATAATATCTCAGGGGTACAGGTTGGAATTAGAGACGGATCCTCCTCATCGTTTCCTGAAGTCTGCCTTACCAACCGTCTCTTCCGAAAGGGAGAGGGTGTTGGAAGCCATTCACAAGCTGTACGCTCAGCAGGTGATAGTCAAAGTACCCCTATTACAACAAGGAAAGGGGTATTATTCCACTCTATTTGTGGTACCGAAGCCGGATGGCTCGGTAAGGCCTATTCTAAATCTGAAGTCCTTGAACCTCTACATAAAAAAGTTCAAGTTCAAGATGGAGTCACTCAGAGCAGTGATAGCGAACCTGGAAGAAGGGGACTTTATGGTATCCTTGGACATCAAGGATGCGTATCTACACGTTCCGATTTACCCCGCACACCAGGGGTACCTCAGGTTCATTGTTCAAAACTGTCACTATCAGTTTCAGACGCTGCCGTTCGGATTGTCCACGGCGCCTCGGGTCTTTACCAAGGTAATGGCCGAGATGATGATTCTTCTTCGAAGAAAAGGCGTATTAGTTATCCCATACTTGGACGATCTCCTAATAAGGGCAAGGTCCAGAGAACAGCTGGAGACAGCTTTAGCACTATCTCAAGAGGTGCTAAGACAACACGGGTGGATTCTGAATATTCCAAAATCCCATTTAATCCCGACAACTCGTCTGCTGTTCCTAGGAATGATTCTGGACACGGTTCAGAAAAAGGTTTTCCTTCCAGAGGAAAAAGCCAAGGAGTTATCCGATCTGGTCAGGAACCTCCTAAAACCAGGAAAAGTGTCAGTACATCAATGCACAAGAGTCCTGGGAAAAATGGTGGCTTCTTACGAAGCAATTCCATTCGGCAGATTCCATGCAAGAATATTCCAAAGGGATCTGTTGGACAAATGGTCAGGGTCGCATCTGCAGATGCACCTGCGAATAACCCTGTCACCAAAGACAAGGGTGTCACTTCTGTGGTGGTTGCAGAAGGCTCACCTATTAGAAGGCCGCAGATTCGGCATTCAGGATTGGATCCTGGTGACCACGGACGCCAGCCTGAGAGGCTGGGGAGCAGTCACACAAGGAAGAAACTTCCAGGGAGTATGGACGAGTCTGGAAAAGTCTCTTCACATAAACATTCTGGAACTAAGAGCAATCTACAATGCTCTAAGCCAGGCGGAACTTCTCCTGCAAGGAAAGCCGGTGTTGATTCAGTCGGACAACATCACGGCGGTCGCCCATGTAAACAGGCAGGGCGGCACAAGAAGCAGGAGTGCAATGGCAGAAGCTGCCAAGATTCTTCGCTGGGCGGAGAATCACGTGATAGCACTGTCAGCAGTGTTCATCCCGGGCGTGGACAACTGGGAAGCAGACTTCCTCAGCAGACACGATCTTCATCCGGGAGAGTGGGGTCTACATCCAGAAGTCTTCAACATGTTAATAGACCGTTGGGAAAGACCAATTGTAGACATGATGGCGTCTCGCCTCAACAAGAAACTGGACAAATATTGCGCCAGGTCAAGAGATCCACAGGCAATAGCTGTGGACGCACTGGTAACTTCTTGGGTGTACCAGTCAGTGTATGTGTTTCCTCCTCTGCCGCTCATACCAAAGGTATTGAAGATCATACGGCAAAGAAGAGTAAGAACAATACTAGTGGTTCCGGATTGGCCGAGAAGGACTTGGTATCCGGAACTTCAAGAGATGCTCACGGACGAACCGTGGCCTCTACCTCTGAGAAGGGACCTGCTACAGCAGGGTCCCTGTCTTTTTCAAGACTTACCGCGGCTGCGTTTGACGGCATGGCGGTTGAACGCCAGATCCTAAAAGGGAAAGGCATTCCAGAAGAAGTCATTCCTACCTTGATTAAGGCACGGAAGGAAGTCACCGTGAAACATTATCACCGCATTTGGCGAAAATATGTAGCGTGGTGCGAGGATCGGAAGGTTCCGACGGAGGAATTCCAACTGGGTCGTTTCCTACATTTCCTGCAATCAGGATTATCTATGGGTCTCAAATTGGGATCCATTAAGGTTCAAATTTCGGCCCTGTCAATATTCTTCCAAAAAAGAATTGGCCTCTGTCCCTGAGGTCCAGACTTTTGTCAAGGGAGTACTGCATATACAGCCTCCTGTGGTGCCTCCGGTGGCACCGTGGGATCTAAATGTAGTTTTAGATTTCCTCAAATCCCATTGGTTTGAACCATTGAAAAAGGTGGATTTGAAATATCTCACATTGAAAGTGACTATGTTACTAGCCCTGGCCTCTGCCAGGAGAGTATCTGAATTGGCGGCTTTATCTTATAAAAGTCCTTATCTAATCTTCCATTCGGATAGGGCAGAACTGCGGACTCGTCCGCATTTTCTCCCTAAAGTGGTATCAGCATTTCATCTGAACCAACCTATTGTGGTGCCTGCGGCCACTAGCGACTTGGAGGACTCCAAGTTGTTGGACGTTGTCAGAGCCTTAAAAATATACATTGCAAGGACGGCTGGAGTCAGAAAATCTGACTCGCTGTTTATATTGTATGCACCCAACAAGTTGGGCGCACCTGCTTCTAAGCAGTCGATTGCTCGTTGGATTTGTAACACAATTCAACTTGCACATTCTGTGGCAGGCCTGCCACAGCCTAAAACTGTAAAAGCCCACTCCACAAGGAAGGTGGGCTCATCTTGGGCGGCTGCCCGAGGGGTCTCGGCATTACAACTCTGCCGAGCAGCTACGTGGTCGGGGGAGAACACGTTTGTAAAATTTTACAAATTTGATACCCTGGCAAAGGAGGACCTGGAGTTCTCTCATTCGGTGCTGCAGAGTCATCCGCACTCTCCCGCCCGTTTGGGAGCTTTGGTATAATCCCCATGGTCCTTTCAGGAACCCCAGCATCCACTTAGGACGATAGAGAAAATAAGAATTTACTTACCGATAATTCTATTTCTCGGAGTCCGTAGTGGATGCTGGGCGCCCATCCCAAGTGCGGATTATCTGCAATACTTGTACATAGTTATTGTTAACTAATTCGGGTTATTGTTAAGGAGCCATCTTTAAGAGGCCCTTTCTGTTGTCATACTGTTAACTGGGTTTAGATCACAAGTTGTACGGTGTGATTGGTGTGGCTGGTATGAGTCTTACCCGGGATTCAAAATGCCTCCCTTATTGTGTATGCTCGTCCGGGCACAGTACCTAACTGGAGTCTGGAGGAGGGTCATAGGGGGAGGAGCCAGTGCACACCACCTGACCTAGTAAAGCTTTACTTTTTTGTGCCCTGTCTCCTGCGGAGCCGCTATTCCCCATGGTCCTTTCAGGAACCCCAGCATCCACTACGGACTCCGAGAAATAGAATTATCGGTAAGTAAATTCTTATTTTTTCTCCTCAGCTTGTGCCTTTGCACATCTAATTACCTTCTTAGTCTCCTTCTGTCTAATAAGATATATGTCTAAAAGCCATCCAGTTTGCTTTCACAATATTTGCTACTTCTTTTAGAAATCACACTGGCTTCCTTTTCCTTGTGTTTTTCCTAACACTTGTGATATAAAGGTATGTTGCCTTTAATATTGCACTTTTTAATGTTTCTCACCTCTCCTGCACTGCTGTCCATTCCGCCAAAGAATCGCTTACACATTTTCTCATCCCTACAAAATCAGCCTTCCTAAAATCCAACACCTTTGTTTTTGTATGGGGTGAGTCAGTATCTGTCTTTATGCTGAACCATACTGCTTGAAGATCACTGGATCACAGGTTTTCACCCTCTTTTACGTCCGATATTCTGTCTCCATTTGTAAGTATTAGGTCTAATATTGCATCTTTCCGAGTGGGCTCCCTTACCAATTGGTGGAGGGATGATCCCTGAAGGGAATTTAAAATGTCCTTACTTCTAGTGGAACTATCAACAGACACCTCCCAGTTTACATCAGGAAGGTTAAATTCTCCCATGAATATTACCTCTCCTCTTAATGCCATTTTAGTTTTGTCCTGTAATAGGGTCTTGTCCAGTCCTCTTCCTGCCCTGGTGGCCTGTATATCACGCCAATACGAATAATAGACTTCTCCCCTGTTTCTATGGTCACCCAAAGGGCCTCAGTTTTTGTCTTCAATACTTTGTATTAAGGTAGTATTCATGCTTTTTTTTTTTTTTTTTACATCCCCTCTTCAGATTTTTCCAATTCTATCCTCCTTAAATAAAGTATATCCCGGTATAGCTTTGTCCCAGTCATGATTTTCATTGCACCATGACTCTGTAATTGCCACAATATCTAGATCATCCCTTGTCATTATTGTAATTAGCTCTGGTATTTTATTTCCTAAGTTCCTAGCATTTGCACACATAGCTTTTAGAGTTTTGTCTGCGCTTTTTCTGTTACTAGCTATGTTCTCTCTGCCTATGTCTATTTGGTTTTGATCTGAATTATCTTCTGTTGCTGTAGATATGCTTCCTATTCCCTTTGCCTGCAGAAACAATACCTCTTTGTTGGGGGAGCAGATTGCTTTATCCCTATTTGGTTCACTGCCCTCCTCTGTTTAAATAGTTCTTGATGAAGCATCCAAACTGTTCAGTTAGTATTCTTGTTCCCCTTGAAGATGGGTGCAGGCCGTCACTTTTGTATAAGCGCCTATCTTGCCAGATGGTGTGACTGTGGCCTATAAATCCAAATCTCTCCTCATTGCACCATGTCCTTAGCCAAATATTGAAGTTTCTGATGCAATGAGTTATGTCTTCACCTCTGTGTACTGGCAATACTTCTGAAAAAGTTAGTGGTTGCTACCTGCTTCAGAGCAGTCCCTAACTTCCTAAATTCATCTTTTACGGCCTTGAGTTCAGCATTTGCCAGGTCATTTGTCCCTAGGTAGACAATGACATCCACCTCACAATCTTTTCTTGCTGCATTCGCAATACTTAGCATGCGGTCTTTATCCCTTGGAGCTGTGGCTCCAGGTAAGCACTGTACTTGTTTCTCTACTTCATTTTCATTTCACAGGTGCATCAACAAAGTATTGAGCAAAGGCTTTGAATACTTATGTACAAGTGATTTCTTAGTTTTTTTTATCAGTAATAAATTAGCAAAATTCGCATAAAAACTTTTTTCACATAATCTATATAATAGCCCTGTGATTCTGTGCCTGGGTCTCTAACGCTGGACGTGGCTAAGAGCTCTCATTGGGTTAGTGGCAGGTATATCACACAGCTGATTGGGGGAGAAACACCCTCCCACACAGGTTACATCCAATGGGAGGCTCTTCCCTTTGCCTGCTTTGTTTTCACAGAGCAGGATTAGCAATGGGACTGATGGAGCTGCAGCAACATACCCTCCAACAATATACACATAAACATTGATGCAAATTCAAAAAGGGGGCAAGGCCACGAGTACAACGGCATGGCCACGCCCCTTTTCCTATATTTTCAATGGAAGCTTGGAGAGTCAAAAAATAGTACAGACCATAAACAAAAAGGACTGTACCTGCCAAAAAGGTGCAGCTGGAGGGTATGCCACTGCATCTGCAGCAAGTCTCTGCGCTGTAGATAGGGGAAAAAACAATCCTTTTACTGCAACGTCCTATGGGGGTCATTCCAAGTTGATCGCTAGCTGCATTCGTTCGCTGTGCAGCGATCAGGCAAAAACTCTGCACTTCTGCGCATGCGTATGCAGCGCAATGCGCACGTGCGGCGTACTATTACAATGAACGATGTAGTTTTACACCGGGTCTAGCAATGCTTTGCAGTCAAACAGGCAGCCACAGAGTGATTGACAGGAAGAGGGCTTTTCTGGGTGTCAACTGCCCGTTTTCAGGGAGTGTTCGGAAAAACGTAGCAGTGGCTGCCCGAACGCAGGGCGTGTTTATGACGTCAAATCAGGAACTGAATGGTCTGAAGTGATCGCAAGCGCCGAGTAGGTCTGAAGCTACTCTGAAACTGCACAAAATATTTTTGTACCCGCTCTCCGATCCCTTCGTTCGCACTACTGCTAAGCTAAAATACACTCCCAGTGGGCGGCGGCATAGCGTTTGCACGGCTGCTAAAAACTGCTAGCAAGCATCAACTCGGAATGACCACCAATGTCTTGCTGCCAGTCCACCTGCCCCCTCCGGCATCAACAATCCCCACTCCCTAGCCACGCCGCAGGTGGAACAAAAGCTGCTGCGGCCACCGGCATAGATTTGTATGAAAGTGGCGCAGCCCCGGAACCTGCACTGCGTGTGATGTCACAGAAGTGCCTCCCCACCACAGCCGCACCCAGATCCCCAGAGGCCCTGATTCCGCAACACAGCACCTGGACTGCCGGCCTGGAAGCCCTGAGATGGTTAATGTAGCGGATAGAGAGGGTAATATCGCGGAGGGTAATGTATGGACGCTGAATCAATGTAAAAGGTGACAGTGCTGTGCAGTGGGTGTGCAGTCAGGGCCGTTGCTAGAGTGTTCGGCGCCCCCCTGCAAACTATAAATTTGCACCCTTGAATACTTTACAAACGCACAGCGCACATAATGACCCCTGTAGCAGACACACTTACACATGTAATTCCCCCTGTACCAGAGACGCTTACACATGTAATGCCCCCTGAACCAGTGACGCTTACACACGTAATGCCCCCTGTAGCAGTGACTCTTAGACACGTAACGCCCTTTGTACCAGTTCCGCTTAGACACGTAACGCCCCCTGTACCAGTGACGCTTACACACGTAACGCCTCCTGTACCATTGACGCTTACACACGTAACGCCCTCTGTAGCAGTGATGCTTACACACATTATGCAGCAGTCACACATACACACACACACACAACAACAGACACACATGTACAAACACACACATATATACTGTACATACATTACACACATACACAGTCGCACATATATACAGTATACACAGACACTGTATATACAGACACACACTCACTCTCTTTCCAGACACTTATCTAATGAAGTCTGGCTGGCCGAAGCTGTAGCAGCTCATCCTCCTGCTGCAGCATGGTCCCATGTAGCTCCGCCCCTTACTCCCATCTAGCTCCGTCCACTTTGGCTCCCTCCCAGCCACTGATTGTCACACAAGGGAGGGGAGGGGGGAGAAAAGGTTTTGTGCTTCCGGCGCCGCTGCATGTGTGACAGCAGCCGGCAGCAGCAGCAGGGATGCAGAGCAGGGAGAGCGCCTCTCCTTCCTGGTGCCTCCCTGCACTGCATCCCTTTGCTGAGCTGCTAGCGCTGGGCCTGTGTGCAGTGTCACTGACACTGACACTGAACAGCACTCTCACCTTTTACATTGATTCAGCCAGTCACTCAGTTCTGCCAGCCAGTCACTATTGTTAGCACCAGTGTCCCAAAGCCCCGCATTACAGGGAAGTAGACGCACTAAATAAACTACAGCTCCCAGCAGCCCTTAGCGCCGAAGGATTCCGGCCCTTAGGGCTGCTGGGGGCTGTAGTTTA
Source organism: Pseudophryne corroboree (assembly GCF_028390025.1). Taxonomy (NCBI): domain Eukaryota; kingdom Metazoa; phylum Chordata; class Amphibia; order Anura; family Myobatrachidae; genus Pseudophryne; species Pseudophryne corroboree. The sequence continues at coordinate 639,016,562 of NC_086445.1, read as the reverse complement.
TTGAGTGCATCTTCTTCCCTGTAATGCGGCGCGCTGGGACACCGGCGCTAACAATAGTGACTGGCTGCTGTGCAAGTCTCCGGGAGAGCCACTGCCAAAGGGAGGACAGCAGCTTAGCTGCTGTCAGGAGGAGAAGCAGGATAGGCATTACCCACCGCTCCCCCACTCACAGTACCTTTGGGCCCCATCCGCGGCACCCCCACACAACCCCTCCAGCACCCGCACTAGCTCTGGGCCCCCTCCCCCACCCGCAGCGACCCCACCCCTGCCACCACATCCGCCCCTCCCCCACCCGGGGCAACCCCGCAACTGCTCCTCCCCCACCCGCAGTGGCTCCGGACCACCACCCGTGGCACCCATGCACCCTCCCCCACCTGTGGCACCACCGCACCAGCCCTTTCCCCACCTGAGGCACCACCGCAACCGCCCCTCCCGCGGCACCCCAGTGTCCCATCCGCATCTTCCCCGCACCCGCCACTCCCCCAACCAAAGCACCTACTAGGTGATTCATCAGGCTGTGCGTGCACTGTTCACGCCGTTGCAAGGGGCTTCGACCCCTTAACCATTGCACGCCCTTTGTCCGTGCAATATTTAACCACTCACACAATTATGATTGCATGTAATACTCCATATAATAAAAATATTGCATGCCACAAGGGTGTGCAAGGGTTAAGGGGGCGTAGCCCCTAACGACGGTGGGAAGAGCGCCAGTAGAGCGCGATGAATCACCTAGTTTGTCATGAAAATTAATTTATTCCATTTTGGAATAATAATATCTAATATATAAAAATGAAAATTTGTCCTTCTGTCTTTCTATACAAATCCACAGTTTACAAGCAAATATTGTGAAATTTTACATACAAGCGTATTAAAACATGGCGGAGGCAACTAAAACAATTTGAAATCCCTAGCACCCCTAGGGGGCAGACAGCAGCACAGAGTATATCAGGAGACAGCATAACTCCGGAATTGCTGGAGCAAATGTACTCAAAAATTGGTACACATATACCTTACAATCTGCCAACAAACACTGTGGGAAGAAGACACCCCTAGCACCCTTAGGGGTGAGGCAGCAGCACTGAGTATTTCAGCAGACAGCATAACTCTGGAATGCCTGCAGAAATTTACAACACACTTGGTACACATATGATTTACAAGCTGGGAACAAACACTGTGCAGGTAAGACACCCCTAGCACCCCTAGGGTTGAGGCAGCACAGATTTTTTCAGCAGACAGCATAACTCTGGAATGCCTGGAGCAATTTACACCAAACTTGCTGCACATATTACTTACACTCCGGGAACAAACACTGTGGGGGGTAACACACCACTAGCACCCCCAGGGGTGGCCCAGCAGCACAGACTATATCTGAACATGCATGATATGTCAAGTGATGACAGTGCTGCATGTGACAGGGGCAGTGACATGATGTGAGGAGGGGAATGGAGGTAGCACGAACCCACACACTGAGGGTTATATAGTGGAAGTAGCATGGTCCCCCAGCAGCACAGAGTATATCAGGAGATACATAATGTGCTGTGCTATTTTTAAATTGGGTTTTCATTTTATTGATGTGTATAACATTTTACATGCTTTTTTATACTATGTTATTTATATAGTGTGTTTAATATTTAAATAATTTTTTTTAATCAAACATTCATAAAATACCAGACAATGCCGGGTACTCCAGCTAGTAATATAAATATATATATATATATATATATATATATATATATATATATATATATAAAATAAATCTGACTGCAAGACAGGAGAGACTAGGAAAGAGCATTCTCCCTCAAGGTCTTCAATTGGAAGCCAGTCAGGTGGACTACTGCAAGTTTTATACTATCTAATAAGAATTTTAGACTAACATCCTTATGGTGAATTGTTCCCCATAATATAAAAAAGGAGCCATCCAATTGAGTATATATACTAAGTGCGGAAGCTATGAAATCTATTAATTAAAGGCTAATTTCAGAAAGTTTAAAACCTGTATTATCAGGCCAAATAAGATGGTCTTAACAGAAAAGACATGCTGAAATCGAACTATACTTCTAGTTGAAACAAGCAAAATGACCTTCAAGCGCTACATCTTTTCTTTTGCTTGTAACCTATTTGGGGTCTGACCAACCCTGTGTGTTTAGCTGCTGTGTTGAACCTCCCCATTCAGCGCCAGGAACAAATCACCCTAGGGTGTTTTCCTCTTTCTCTAACGTCCTAGTGGATGCTGGGGACTCCGTAAGGACCATGGAGAATAGACTGGCTCCGCAGGAGACATGGGCACTTTAAGAAAGAATTTTGATTCTGGTGTGCTCTGGCTCCTCCCTCTATGACCCTCCTCCAGACCTCAGTTTGAATCTGTGCTCGGACGAGCTGGGTGCTGTTCAGTGAGCTCTCCTGAGCTTGCTGTAAGAAAGTATTTTGTTAGGTTTTTTATTTTCAGGGAGCTCTGCTGGCAACAGACTCCCTGCATCGTGGGACTGAGGGGAGAGAAGCAGCCCTACTCTCTGCAGATAGGTCCTGCTTCTTAGGCTACTGGACACCATTAGCTCCAGAGGGATCGTACCCAGGATCTCACCCTCGTCGTCCGATCGATCCCGGAGCCGCGCTGCCGTCCCCCTCGCAGAGCCGGAAGACAGAAGCCGGGTGACAGAAGCAAGAAGACTTCGAAATCGGCGGCAGAAGACTCCAGTCTTCACTGAGGTAGCGCACAGCACTGCAGCTGTGCGCCATTGCTCCCACATACACCCACATACTCCGGTCACTGTAAGGGTGCAGGGCGCGGGGGGGGGGGGGCGCCCTGGGCAGCAATTTAGAACCTCTTTGGCAAAAGTTTGCATATATACAGTTGTGCACTGTATATATGTATGAGCCCCCGCCAAAAATTGTATATTAAAGCGGGACAGAAGCCCGCCGTCGAGGGGGCAGGGCTTCTTCCTCAGCACTCACCAGCGCATTTTTTCTCCACAGCTCCGCTGAGAGGAAGCTCCCCAGGCTCTCCCCTGCAGATACTCGGTAGAAGAGGGTAAAAAGAGAGGGGGGGGCACATAATTTGGCGCAAAAAGCAATATAACAGCGGCTACTAGATTAACATTAAGTTACTGTGTTATTCCTGGGTTATATAGCGCTGGGGTGTGTGCTGGCATACTCTCTCTCTGTCTCTCCAAAGGGCCTTGTGGGGGAACTGTCTTCAAAAAGAGCATTCCCTGTGTGTATGTTACAAGCTGTTGCCACAGCTTGTTTCTGTTTCTTGTCTTAGTCTGTTTGTCCAGTGTCAGGTTTATTAATGTATACCTTGTTTTGGAAAACCTGAATTTTGGGGTCCGTTGACCCCTCCTCAAGGGGGGGGTACTGTTATGAGCCACGGCTGTGGCTCATTCCTGTTTTGCATTTTGGTTATGTATTTTATGTTATACTTCTGTTTCTGTTCCCCGTGTGTGTCATGGGGTGTTCGGAGCCCACCCTTAAGGAGAGGGTACTGTTATGAACCACAGGTAGTGGTTCATTCCTGTTTTCCGTTTAGGTATTTTATGTTTATTGTTCTCTTGCAGGCCAGGATTTCCCTTTGCTCTGGTTTAGAAGACTCTTGTTTGCTGCCGGTGGTGAGTCTGTGTAATTGCATCCTGTTTCCATGTGTTTGGCCTCACCTGTCTGTTAATTGCATCTTGTCAGTTTGGAGTCGTGCAACAGGGCAGCTGCACGACATAATTAATTAGGGCTCTCTGTTATATTCTGGCTCAGTGCAATACACAGACGCCTGTGATAGTTCTGAGCTAGTTCCTGCCAGTTCCTTAGTTTCTGAGCTTCTGTCTAGCAGCTTTTGTCTAGCTGCTTCCAGCCTTTATCCAGTGTCTGTTCCAGTGTCTGATTCAGTGTCCTGCCGTGAAGCATTCCTGTCCAGAAGTCCTGTGGCTTTGTCTGTGCCTGATCGAGTATCTGGCTTCTTGGTGTCCACCGGTCTGTCGTTTGGGATTCTGCCTGTCCTCCGGTTCTGTGAGCCTGTGTCTGCTACATTGGGGGTTCCTGTCCGTTTGCCAGTATTTGTACCAGTTTCGTGAGTAGCGGCTTTGCCGCGTCCGTCGGCCTAGGCCGCTGTATTCTTTGGTTATATCTGTTACTGGTGTTTTGCAGAGGGTTCTGCATATGCTGTCACCGCCGGTACACAACAGTATTGTGTCGGCGTGTGGACAGCATTTCCTTTGTTGTTCTTTTCCTTTAGCGGCGTGCCGCACATATATTTAGTTTTAGGGTTGTTTAGTAGCCCCTAGCCTTCTGTTTGCTTTAGTTAGAGGTCCCCTTGTTATTATCCTGACTCGGTTCACGCCTTGTCTCACTCTAAGACCTGGGGGCATCGGAGTTGGGCAGACCTAATCCGCCCTTCAAACGCGGCTGCCGTGGGCCCAAGAAACCATAGTCACGCAGGCGTGAACTGACCACATGGGTGAAACAATGGATGTAGGCTGCTACGGGCTATTTTCATACCACACCTTATTTCAGCGTCACGTTCTGGTGCTCTGGACTCACTACGCAACATCTCTCTTGTTCTGAGCACCAGGAACATAACAGTGTATGGTGTGTCGGTACGCTTGTGTCGACATGTTTGACGAGGAAGGCTATGTGGAAACAGAGCGGGAGCAAATGAATGTTGTGTCTCCGCCGACGGCGCCGACACCTGATTGGATGGATATGTGGAAGGTTTTAAATGATAATGTTAATTCCTTGCATAAAAGGTTGGATAAAGCTGAAACCTTAGGACAGTCAGGGTCTCAGCCCGTGCCTGATCCTATGTCGCAGAGGCCGTCAGGGTCTCAGAAGCGCCCACTATCCCAAATTGTTGACACAGATACCGACATGGATTCTGACTCCAGTGTCGATTACGATGATGCAAAGTTACAGCCTAAATTGGCTAAATCCATCCGTTATATGATTATAGCAATTAAGGATGTGTTGCACATCACAGAGGAAACCCCAGTCCCTGACAAGAGGGTTCACATGTATGGGGAAAAAAGGCAGGTGGTGACCTTCCCCCCTTCACACGAGCTAAATGAGTTATGTGAAAAGGCTTGGGAATCTCCAGATAAAAAACTGCAGATTTCCAAACGGATGCTTATGGCGTATCCCTTCCTGCCAACGGACAGGTTACGCTGGAAATCCTCCCCTAGGGTGGACAAAGCTTTAACACGCTTATCCAAGAGGGTAGCCCTGCCGTCACAGGATACGGCCACCCTAAAAGATGCTGCCGATAGAAAGCAAGAGGGTACCTGAAGTCCATTTATACACATTCAGGTACCTTACTAAGGCCGGCAATTGCGTCGGCGTGGGTGTGTAGTGCTGTAGCAGCATGGACGGATACCTTATCTGAGGAACTTGATACCTTAGACAAGGATACTATATTAATGATCCTGAGGCATATAAAAGACGCTGTCCTATATATGAGAGATGCTCAAAGAGACATTAGCCTACTGGGCTCTAGAATAAATGCAATGTCGATTTCTGGCAGAAGGGTTCTGTGGACTCGGCAGTGGACAGGTGATGCCGACTCAAAAAGACACATGGAGGTTTTACCTTACAAGGGTGAGGAATTGTTTGTGGAGGGTCTCTCGGACCTGGTCTCCACAGCTACTGCTGGAAAGTCAAATTTTTTGCCATATGTTTCCTCACAGCCTAAGAAAGCACCGTATTACCAAATGCAGTCCTTTCGATCACAAAAAGACAAGAAAGTCCGAGGTGCGTCCTTTCTTGCCAGAGGCAGGGGCAGAGGAAGGAAACTGCACAACACAGCTAGTTCCCAGGAACAGAAGTCCTCCCCGGCTTCCACTAAATCCACCGCATGACACTGGGGCTCCACAGGCGGAGCCAGGCCCGGTGGGGGCGCGTCTCCGAAATTTCAGCCACAAGTGGGTTCACTCACAGGTGGATCCCTGGGCAATAGATATTGTCTCAGGGATACAAGCTGGAATTCGAAGAGATGCCCCCTCACCGATACCTCAAGTTGGCCCTGCCAGCTTCCCCCTTAGAGAGGGAGTGTTAACTGCAATTCACAAATTGTATCTTCAACAGGTGGTGGTCAAGGTTCCCCTCCTTCAACGAGGAAAGGGTTATTATTCGACCATGTTTATGGTACCGAAACCGGACGGTTCGGTCAGACCCATATTGAATTTAAAATCCCTGAACATATACCTGAAAAGGTTCAAGTTCAAGATGGAATCGCTCAGAGTGGTCATCGCAAGCCTGGAAGGGGGGGATTTTATGGTGTCTCTGGACATAAAGGATGCATAACTTCATGTCCCCATTTATCCACCTCAGGCGTACCTCAGATTTGTGGTACAGGATTGTCATTACCAATTTCAGACGTTGCCGTTTGGTCTCTCCACGGCACCGAGAATATTTACCAAGGTAATGGCAGAAATGATGGTACTCCTGCGTAAGCAAGGGGTCACAATTATCCCATACTTGGACGATCACCTCATAAAGGCAAGGTCCAGAGAGCAGTTGCTGATCAGCGTAGCACGCTCTCTGGAAGTGTTACGGCAACACGGCTGGATTCTAAATATTCCAAAGTCACAGTTGGTTCCTACGACTTGTCTGCCCTTCCTGGGCATGATTCTGGACACAGACCAGAAGAGGGTTTACCTCCCAATGGAGAAGGCTCAAGAGCTCATGACACTGGTCAGAAACCTATTGAAACCAAAACAGGTGTCGGTGCATCACTGCACGCGAGTCCTGGGAAAGATGGAGGCATCATACGAGGCCATTCCCTTCGGCAGGTTCCATGCGAGGACCTTTCAATGGGATCTACTGGACAAATGGTCCGGATCACATCTTCAGATGCATCGGCTAATCACCCTATCCCCCAGGGCCAGGGTGTCTCTCCTGTGGTGGCTGCAGAGTGCTCACCTCCTCGAGGGCCGCAGATTCGGCATTCAGGACTGGGTCCTGGTGACCACGGATGCAAGCCTCCGAGGGTGGGGGGCAGTCACACAGGGAAGAAATTTTCAAGGTCTGTGGTCAAGTCAGGAGACTTGCCTCCACATCAACATCCTGGAACTAAGGGCCATATACAACGCCCTACGCTAAGCGGAGTCCCTACTTCGCGACCACCCGGTTCTGATTCAGTCAGACAACATCACCGCAGTGGCTCATGTAAACCGCCAAGGCGGCACAAGGAGCAGGGTAGCGATGGCAGAAGCCACCAGAATTCTTCGCTGGGCGGAGAATCACGTAAGCGCACTGTCAGCAGTGTTCATTCCGGGAGTGGACAACTGGGAAGCAGACTTCCTCAGCAGGCACGACCTCCACCCGGGAGAATGGGGACTTCATCAAGAAGTCTTCGCGCAGGTTGCAAGTCGGTGGGAGCTGCCACAGGTGGACATGATGGCATCCTGCCTCAACAAAAAGCTACAGAAGTATTGCGCCAGGTCAAGAGACCCTCAGGCGATAGCTGTGGACGCACTGGTGACGCCGTGGGTGTTCCAGTCGGTCTATGTATTTCCTCCTCTTCCTCTCATACCAAAGGTGTGCTGAGAATCATAAGAAAAAGAGGAGTGAGAACAATACTCATTGTTCCGGACTGGCCAAGAAGGACTTGGTATCCAGATCTGCAAGAAATGCTCACAGAGGACCCGTGGCCTCTGCCTCTAAGACAGGACTTGTTGCAACAGGGGCCCTGTCTGTTCCAAGACTTACCGCGGCTGCGTTTGACGGCATGGCGGTTGAACGCCGGATCCTAGCAGAAAAAGGCATTCCGGATGATGTCATTCCTACGCTGATAAAGGCTAGGAAGGACGTGACGGCTCAACATTATCACCGTATATGGCGAAAATATGTTGCTTGGTGTGAGGCCAGGAATGCCCCTACGGAGTGATAAAGCTAAATATTTATCTTATAACATTCACTATATATGGGTAAGAGACTCAGTACGCAATTGGCGTATGGGGTACCGTAAGGGTACGCACTTAGCGTAACAGACGCTTAGCCGTGGTCGAGACGCACATGCGGCACGTTCGCTCACAGCTTAACGCTTGGTGTCAAGCACGCTATAGGCTGCCGACTACCGTAATGCTACGCTACCAGCGTAGCGGACGCTCGTGACCACGAGGGGAACACGAGCGGCGCAGATGCTCACGGGATGACACTCAGTAAACCTTGTATGCAACTCAATGAAAGGCTGAGCCTATACTGTAAACCTTGGTTTTATAATGTGAGCACAATGCAATGCTCATTAACCTCTATTGTATGAAAGCCTCTTGAGCGATTGAGACGCTCTGAATACTCTCAGCAATGTAATAAACACACAATACCTTGCTTAGGTTCCAAAACCTTTACTAACAATATCTAGCTATGTAAAAAAGGGAAAACCGTTAACAGTTCATACACTACAGGCTAACATCAATATCTAAACATAATAACTACACATATACAATATAACAGAGAGAGGGAGATAGTATGGCAAATACAAACAGAGAATAAGTTGGTTACAGAGAGTACTTACAAACTGGGGAATGATTCGCTGCGCAGCCCTGGTTACCAGCTCCTGGTTAGTCAATGATGAAAACCGTTGTGGGGAGTAGACTGAGCTGGTCCAGTCTGGCTGTTCCCTATATACACTGCATACAGTACACTACAAAGGGCCCTACACTCTCATTGTTCATTGGACACAGGAATCTGTCTTCACATTACAACAAAAGGTCATAGGTTTGTTTGAACAGGTGGGCTGTGACTATTTCAGACTGCTCAGGTGGGAGGGAATCTCAGAATTCCCGCCGCATGGATAATGAACCGCAAATATAGTAAATGTCCAGAAACTACTAATAGACATAACTATACGCAGGAGCGATTAATCTTTACCTAACCAGCAGCGGATTGTTTCTAATAAAATGTTCTTTAGTTAGGTACCAAACACAACTGCTCAAACCCTGTCTGACCCTTCGTATCATACAAAAAGGAATTCCTCTGTCCAGCGACCAGTTACACTAAACAGACTTACAGTTATTATTAAGGGGAACATAACCTATAAAACATACTATTTGGTTTTACTATGTAACGATTGAGTCGCCGACTAGACGCACACAAACTCTACCGTAAATGCACATACCACGCGCTCGAGCGCATGGCCGAGGAAGTGCCATCACGCAGCTGCGAGTATCCGCACGCACGGGAGAGAATGTGCACGTGCAGCGGGCAAGCGCATGGGGTGAACATATGGCAACGTGTAGCGTGATATTTTTCGACTTTGACAGGAGGAATTCCAGCTGGGCCGTTTCCTTCACTTCCTACAGTCGGGAGTGACTTTGGGCCTAAAATTGGGCTCCATTAAGGTCCAGATTTCGGCCCTATCCATTTTCTTTCAAAAATAACTGGCTTCTCTGCCTGCAGTTCAGACGTTTGTAAAGGGAGTGCTGCATATTCAGCCCCCTTTTGTGCCTCCAGTGGCACCTTGGGATCTTAACGTGGTGTTGAGTTTCCTGAAATCACACTGGGTTGAACCACTCAAAACGGGGGAATTGAAATATCTCACGTGGAAGGTGGTCATGCTACTAGCCTTGGCTTCGGCTAGGCGTGTGTCAGAATTGGCGGCTTTGTCACATCAAAGCCCTTATCTGGTTTTCCATGCGGATAGAGCAGAATTGCGGACCCGCCCACAATTTCTGCCAAAGGTGGTTTCATCCTTTCATATAAACCAACCTATTGTGGTGCCTGCGGCTACTAATGAGTTACTGGATGTGGTCAGGGCTTTGAAGGTTTATGTAGCCAGAACGGCTAGGGTCAGGAAAACAGAATCTTTGTTTATCCTGTATGCTTCCAACAAGCTTGGGGCACCTGCGTCAAAGCAGACTATTGCTCGCTGGATCTGTAACACGATTCAGCAGGCTCATTCTGCGGCTGGATTGCCGCTGCCTAAATCAGTTAAGGCCCATTCCACAAGGAAGGTGGGCTCTTCTTGGGCGGCTGCCCGAGGGGTCTCGGCATTACAGCTTTGCCGAGCGGCTACTTGGTCAGAGTCAAACACCTTTGCAAAGTTCTACAAGTTTGATACCCTGGCTGAGGAGAACCTTGTGTTTGCTCATTCGGTGCTGCAGAGTCATCCGCACTCTCCCGCTCATTTGGGAGCTTTGGTATAATCCCCATGGTCCTTACGGAGTCCCCAGCATCCACTAGGACATTAGAGAAAATAGGATTTTACTTACCGGTAAATCTATTTCTCGTAGTCCGTAGTGGATGCTGGGCGCCCGTCCCAAGTGCGGACTTCTTCTGCAATGCTTGTATATAGTTATTGCTTCAATAAGGGTTATATTATAGTTGCATCAGGGTTGGTCTGATTCTCTGTTGTTGTTCATAGTGTTAACTGGGTAAGGTTATCACAAGTTATACGGTGTGATAGGTGTGGCTGGTATGTATCTTGCCCTGGATTACCAAAATCCTTTCCTTGTACTGTCAGCTCTTCCGGGCACAGTTTCTCTAACTGAGGTCTGGAGGAGGGTCATAGAGGGAGGAGCCAGAGCACACCAGAATCAAAAAATTTTCTTAAAGTGCCCATGTCTCCTGCGGAGCCCGTCTATTCCCCATGGTCCTTACGGTCCATGGTCTATTCCCCAGCATCCACTACGGACTACAAGAAATAGATTTACCGATAAGTAAAATCTTATTTTTTGCATTCTTCTAGTTTAAACAACCAGAGATGGTTGTCCTTCTGGAAGGTTCTCCTCTCTCCACAGAGGAATGCTGTAGCTCTGACAGAGTGACCATTGGGTTCTTGGCCACCTACCTGACTAGGGCCCTTCTCCCCCGATCGCTCAGTTTAGACGGCCGGCCAGCTCTAGGAAGAGTCCTGGTGGTTCAGAATTTCTTTCCATTTATCGATGATGGAGGCCACTGTGCTCATTGGGACCATCAAAGCAGCAGATAGTTTTCTGTACCATTCCCCAGATTTGTGCCTCGAGACAATCCTGTCTCAGGGGTCTACAGACAATTCCTTTGACTTCATGCTTAGTTTGTGCTCAGACATGCATTGTCAAGTGTGGGATCTTGTATAGAGAGGTGTATGCCTTTCCAAATCATGTACAGTCAACTGAATTTACCACATGTGGACTCCAATTAAGCTGTAGGAACATCTAAAGGAGGATCGGTGGAAACAGGATGCACCTCCTTAGCTCAATTTTGAGCTTCATGACAAAGGCTGTGAATACTTATGTACATATTTCTTAGTTTTTTATTTTTAATAAATTTGAAAAAATCTCAAAAACTATTTTCACATTGTCATTATGGGGTATTATGTGTAGAATTTTGAGGACAAAAATGAATTCATTCCATTTTGGAATAAGGCCGTAAAACATACTTGCCTACCTGACCCTCTCCATGAGGGAGAAAATGCTCTGTTCCTGGACTTTCCTGGTAATGTATGATTGCCATCACCTGTGGTGAAATTACTTTCTTATCAATTAACTAGCTCACCACAGGTGATGGCAATCATACATTACCAGTAAAGTCCAGTAACAGAGCATTTTCTCCCTCATGGAGAGGGTCAGGTAGGCAAGTATGCCGTAGCATAACAAAATGTGGAAAAAGTGAAGTGCTTTGAATACTTTCCGGATGCAGTGTGTGTGTGTGTGTGTGTGTGTGTGTGTGTGTGCGTGTGTGCGTGTGTGTGTGTGTGTATAAGTGGTATATGTGTGTGTGTGTATATATATATATATATATATATATATATATATATATATATATATGCACAATGAAGCGGCACTCCAGGACTTAATTCAAATACACGGGTCCAGTCTCCCGATTTTGATGTGCAACGTTTCGGTTTTAATCACAAACCTTCGTCAGGCATATACATACAGCAGAACAAGTCTTACCTATATAACAAATGAAATCAACAGGTGCAGTGCAGTCCAGGAAGCCCCAGAGTTAGACTTCCAGCTGATGTCATGCAGCATGGACTAATTACGTAACAAGAGAGTGTTAACCCTTCACCACACTACAGATATGGAAATGAATGAATGACGTTTAATATTCAAACGATACTTTGTAAATACAATGATCATCCACAGGATAAAATGCAACAAGTTATATCAAAGATTATATATGAGTATAGCAATCGGGGCGATTATACAACACCACATCACAATTGACTTAAATGGTTAACCAGGGGGAATCAATTAGATCAATTAATGAAAACAACATGTAGGGAGAAAGAAAAACATCACAGAAAACTGCTGTAAGAAAGTGTTTCATTTAACCCCTTAGGTGTTAGTGTTGAGCCTGTCAATCCACTGTGCTTCCCTTTGTAGCAGGAGCCTAGATCTGCCACCACGTCTCCTGCTTTCCGGGACCATGTCTGTCATTTTGTATTTTAATGAAGACAAAGTGTGTCCTCGTAACTTAAAATGTTTAGAAACAGGTTGTTCGGCTGGTTTGCCTTCAAGCGTGGATTTAATAGCGCTCCTGTGTTGGGCCATGCGTACTTTAAACATGCATGTGGTCTTCCCTATGTAGTATAATCCACAGGGGCAAATGATACAATACACCACATAGCGTGAGGTACATGTGAAACAATGTTGCAGTTTGATTCGTTTGCCAGAGTGCGGATGTGCTATAGTGTCTCCTGTTTCTAGGTATGTAAAAGTGGTACACCCTAAACATTTATAGTTACCCGGTTTTTTGGTAAGAAAATGTTGGGGTGCCTGGGAGTCAAAATCAGAAATGTTACTGTGCACAATCATGTCACGAATACTACGTCCTCGTTTATAACAAGGCATTATCCGTTTCTTGGATAAAGATGGTAGGTCAGGGTCAGTTTGAACAATAGGCCAAATACCCTTCGCCTTTGACATTAATCTAGTACTGGCAGTTGTATACTGATTCACATAAATCATAGTTTTTGTTATGCGGCTCTGACTAGAAATGTCTGGTTCTTTAACCTTCGGCGCTGTGAGCGCCTTTTTCCTAGCTCTGGTCAGTGCATTGTTGGAATATCCCCTTTCTAGGAACTTAGTGGTCATAATATCAAGCTGTTTACATTCATCCAAAATTACTACAGATGCGATGTACTCTCAAGAACTGAGAGTACGGTAGACCCTTTTTAAGTGGAGCAGGATGATGGATTGAAGCTAATAATAACTTGTTACAGTCAGTAGGCTTAGTGTAAAGAGAGGTACATCTCGATTTACAAATACCTCAAGAAAATGTATATCTTTCTCCTGAATATCAAAAGTGAATTTGATATTGTTATCTTGGGTATTAATGTCAGCCATCATGCTCAAAAACTTACACCTCGTGCCTCGCCAAAGGAGGAACACGTCATCTATGTACCTGGTGTGGAAAATGATTTTGCTTGCATATTCAGGTTTACCAAAGAACAGATCATGTTCAACTTTGAACATAAAGGCGTTGGCATAGGCCGGTGCGACCGGAGACCCCATGGCACAGCCAAGAGTTTGTAAGTAATATTCCTTGTTGAATAGGAAGTAGTCACGTGTGAGAACCAATTGTAGTAATTTCACAAACAGAGATTTATCTGGACCATTGTACAGTGTATTGTTGCTAATCAAGCTCTCAACAGCTGTAATACCTCGGCTGTGTAGAATGTTAGTGTATAAACTTACAACGTCAGCTGTACACAACCATGTCTCTGAAGTAATAGGGTCAAGATTACGCAGTTTACACAAAAAAGTTGACGTGTCCTTCAAATATGTCTGCTTATTCTGAATCACTGGTTCAGGTAATGGTCTAAGTATCTTGCTACCTGGTAAAATATGGAATTATGAGCAGAAACAATTGGACGTCCCGGAGGCTTCGTCCGGTTTTAGTGCAGTTTAGGCAGGGTATATAGCACAGGGATTGTTGGTTCAGGGATCCTTAATGCCTCCATAGTTGAGGCATCAATGATTCCCTCATCAACTGCATACCTCAAACAGTCATTCAGTTCATGTTTATATAAATTAGTAGGATCTCTGTCCAATTTCTGATAAACGGCTGTATCTGATAGCTGTGCATAAGCCTCAGCAAGATAGTCTTGTAAGTCCTGTACAACTATCCCTCCACCTTTATCAGCCGGATGGATAGTGATATCACAGTTAATTGACAGGCTCAACACTGTAACACCTAAGGGTTTAAATGAAACACTTTCTTACAGCAGTTTTCTGTGATGTTTTTCTTCCTCTCTACATGTTGTTTTCATTAATTGATCTAATTGATTCCCCCTGGTTAACCATTTAAGTCAATTGTGATGTGGTGTTGTATAATCGCCCTGATTGCTATACTCATATATAATCTTTGATATAACTTGTTGCATTTTATCCTGTGGATGATCATTGTATTTACAAAGTATCGTTTGAATATTAAACGTCATTCATTCATTTCCATATCTGTAGTGTGGTGAAGGGTTAACACTCCCTTGTTACGTAATTAGTCCATGCTACATGATATCAGCTGGAAGTCTAACTCTGGGGCTTCCTGGACTGCACTGCACCTGGTGATTTCATTTGTTATGTAGGTAAAGGTGGGTACACACTAACAGATATATCTGCAGATCAATTGATCTGCAGATATATCTATGGACGGATCGAGCAGTGTGTTCAGCATACACACTGCTCAATCCGTCGGGGACTGAGGTCATGAACTGGGCGGGCGTGTACACACGCCCGCCCAGTTCACCTGTCAATCACCGCCGGCTGCCGCAGCATGTGTACGGGCGGTCGGCCGACCGCCCGGTACACACACAGCGACGCGCCAATATATCGGTAGATATATTGGCCGTCGGCTGTGCTGTGCAGCCGACGCGATACGTCTGTGAACGAAGGAGTTCACAGACGTATCGGCCGTACACACTGGCCGACGGTCCCGCGATATATCGGCCGTTCAAGAGAATGGCCGATATATCGACCAGTGTGTACGGGCCTTAAGACTTGTTCTGTTGTATGTATATGCCTGACGAAGGTTTGTGATTAAAACCGAAACGTTGCACATCAAAATCGGGAGACTGGACCCGTTTATTTGAATTAAGTCCTGGAGTGCCGCTTTATTGTGCATAAATCTTCAACCTGCAAAGTTGATTTAGAGGGCACCGGGCAAGCTGACTGTGATGTTTATTTCATGAGTGCCGAATACAAATACTGTATATATATTTATATTTATGTGTGTGTATATGTGTATGTATGTGTGTGTATATGTGTGTGTGTATATATATATATATATATATATATATAATCCTGACGACAGAGTTGACCACTATGGGGGATTGTAAGCTTGCGAGCAGGGCCTTCCTACCTCTGACTGTTATCACCCAGTTTGTTATTGTTATTTCAAATTGTAAAGCGTAACGGAATTTGCTGCGCTATATAAGAAACTGTTAATAAATAAATATGGGGGAGTCGTTGTGATCTTTATTCAGACGCTTGAGTGCCACCTCACGGTATATATGTTGGTTCCGACTTCGAGTAGGAGTGTGGAAATAAATTTGAAGGGCACTGGCAGATGAGGAGTGCCGGCTACCAAAGAACATATAATATAAATATATATATATATATATAAGTTCTTTGGTATATATATATATATATGTATGTATGTATATATATATATATATATATATGTATGTCTATTTGTCTAGGAGGATCTCAGCACCAAAATATACCCCCCCATGGTAGCCCATTTGCAGAGCGCAGTGGAGAGTGGGCGACAGGGGAGATCAGCATAGATGTACTGGGGTATGCGCCCTGGAATTACTTGCAAGTAATTCTGGGGTGCGATATAGGGAGTGATGTTGGTGGTCGGAGATCACCGCTTTACTCCTGGGAGTGGGGGGGTTAGGCTGCAGCAGGAGGAAGTCAGTTCTGCACTAGAATTTGATGGCAGATCTATTTGTCCTAGGTTTAACTATGTTTTTAAAACCCCAGTAATGTGTTTGTAATTGGCTTACTAAGACCTAATTCAGCTTTTGTAGAATTTGGTTAGGGTTCGTGAGGATATCAATGGAGAGTGAGGGAGTGCTCCATCCATTAGGCTTTTAGGGCCTTTTGCCTCAGAGGAGGCTAATCAGTATTTGCCCCTGCAAGGGTTTGTAAATAGCTCGTCAGCCTGGTCTCATTGCCTGCGGAGCAAGCTACTGGCAGAGAGACACCATTACTGTTTGAAGTAATTTTTTTTTTTAACAAATATAAGATTCCATACTTTTTTGTTTTTATAAGTTATACTTTTTGTAAAAAGCCTCTTCCTAAGTGGTTATACCTACTTTAAAATGCATTTAACATGTGTTTTTAATATTCGATAGCAGCCCTTACAGTGGTTTGCTTCCCATTTACATATGTAGAGATGGGATGCATTCAAAATGTTGATCGTTATGATGTTGATATTGTTAAATTGTCAATATTGACATAGCCAGTGTTGACTGATGGCAGAGATTTGGGGTTAGGCTGCAGAATGGGAGGCTAAGGTTAGGCTCCAGGAAGAGAGTTAAGGTTAGGCTACGGGAGGGAAGGTTAGGATTAGGTACTTACAGTAGGGTAGAGTTAGGATTAGAGGTTAAGCATACTCACTGCCTCAATCGCTGCTGGATCCACTACAGTGTCAACACCTGACTACCATCCCTAGAAGACATTGCTTGAGCTGCCAGATCAGGTAAGTCACCGCTGGACCATCAGGGAAGTTTTGCCAACACAATTGTCGACATTGCATCAGTGTCGACATGAATGTCATTCTGGTCAATGTTGACATTATGAACATGTTGACATTTTCATGTAGACACTGATGAAATGTTGACATGATAAGAATGTCAATAAAACATGCCTGGTGGTCCAGCAAGGAATACCTCGTTCTTCCAGGTCTAACATGATTGTCTACCACACCCGAGGAGACAAGTAGTTTAAAACATTGACTGTGATAGTTTTTAGTGGGAGCTGCTACTTTTCCTGTGTATAGATCAGACAGGTTGGTAGTGGGGTATTTTTCTACTGAAAGCAGGCTTTTACCCTCTCTGTAGGTCCTGGGATGCACCATTCCAGTTCTACTGTGCCGCATATGGACTAGTTACCTGGGGTGGGCGGGTTACACTAGTCTGCTTCTGCTAGCAGTTCTGTAAACAAACTAACTTTAAAAAAAAGATCACCTTAGAATCTATGGTGTATTATATACATGTATGCAGAATATTATTTAAAACCTGAATACTGGCCAGCTGAATGTTCAGTTGGAACATAAACTGCTGTACAGTTACGTTTCTTGTGCATGTGATCTAGAATGGATTCTTTAGAGTTAGAATTGGAGTCCAGACAGCAGAAAGAGCCTTTTGCTCAAGGTACTGTACGCTCCAAAGTTAGGTCAGCACTTTTGGAATGTATAGATACGTTAGCTAGTAATAGGTAGTATTTTACTGTAGTATTGAAGTCTTTCCAGTACTAAAGAAACCTTTCCATAAGTTATTTTCTTATGTAACAACATTTTCTGGTGCAATAGGATGAAAATGTATGCTCCAAATGTTCCTCTTGACGGAACTAAACAATTCATCCTAGAGAATATTTAAAGAGCTTATTGCTTGAATGAAGCTAACCTTTATTACAGAGATTCAGACAAGGAGTTAAAAGACCTAGGCCTTCAGAATAGACTGATGTAGAAGATTCTTATTCAGAAGGGGATTCTCCAGACAGTGATTGAAATGCCAGTTTGGAATTTTTGGAAACGGAAAAACTACTTAGTGTGATTTTAGACATTGTGGTTTTGTATTGAAACTCATATTTAAATTGTTGGATATAACTGAATAAAGATTCCTATTTGATGAACCTAATTATAAAAACCGTATATTTACTGGATCCGACAGTGCAGTATTCAATTAGCGGGCAGTTCCAACAGGTTTTGCCTGTTTATGACCATGCTGATCCGCTTATTTTTAAAGTCGGATCAGCATTGTCAAAAACAGGCCAAAATCTTGTCGGAATTGGCCGCTAATTCGACAAAACAATTGCTAATCCACTGATCCACGTGTTTCCCGACAAGTCAGAAAAACGTCAGTACCATTGAATAGGTTGAATCCTGATTCGACCAAAAAAAGTCGGAAACTGCAGTTTTTCCGACTAGACATGAGTTCCGCCTTCAATTGATAGACCCATAAGGGGTAGATGTATTAATGCGGTGGTGTGCCACTGACCATTCCGAACCCTGCAGCTATCGATTTCGACAGATAATTGACAATTGTCATTAATCGTGGTATCCAGCTGTTTTGATTGACAGAAACAGTATCAGGGCTAATTGGATACACCCCGCCACCACATAGTAGAGAACACCAGGACTGACCAATTACTTCTCAGAATCAGGGGATTGGTCATTCCTACTCGAAATGTCCTCAACAGTATAAAGCATCCTAGTTGGTCACTTTCATTTCACTCATTTGTGTTCTATTTAGCCATTATCTTAAATGACAATTGTCACCGACCTAGGCTGGGGGTGTTGTGAACTCGGGGGTTCTCCCGGTGGTAGGGGAGAGGAACCACAGTTGGGTCGGAACAGGGATGGCTTAATATAGGTCTTCCTCATACAGGACTCTGACAGTAAAGCTTGGTGAAAATATTAAAGAACTTTATTGCAGGAAGAGAGCAACACAATGTCACATAGCAGAGAAGGAACGTATGGGGAAATTCCAGGCCTATAAGAGAACTTGTAAGCAATGCTAAGGATTCCAGGAAAAGAAGTACTTGTGAGTGTTGGTAGAAGATAATAATGACTGAAGAACTTGTAAGTGATGTTTTTAAAGATACTGGTGATTTGAAGAGCTGGTGAACGGTGATTAAAGACTCTGATGATTTGGAACACTTGTGAGCGGTGGTTAAAGATACTGATGATTTGTATAACTTGAGAGCGGTGACTGAAGATACTGATGATTTATAGAACTTGAGAGCGGTGGTTAAAGACACTGATGATTTGTAGAACTTGAGAACGGTGGTTAAAGACACTGATGATTTGTATGACTTGAGAGCGGTGATTAAAGACACTGACGATTTGTAGAACTTGAGAGCGGTGATTAAAGACGGTTCCGGTATGAATGGTCGACCATGTTATGGTCGACAGTCATTAGGTCGACCACTATTGGTCGACATTGACATGGTCGACATGGACACATGGTGGACACGTGAAAATGGTCGACACATGAAAGGTCGACACATGAAAAGGTTGACATGAGTTTTTTTACTTTTTTTGGTGTCGTTTTTTGCGTAAAGTGACTGGGAACCCCAATTAGTGCACCGCGTCCCCTCGCATGGCTCGCTTCGCTCGCCATGCTTCGGGCATGGTGCCTTCGCTCCGCTACCGCTTCGCTCGGCACAGATTACCGTTCCAATCGTAGTCCACGTGGATCGTAAAGTATGGAAAAGTTCCCCAAAAGAAAAAAAAGTTAAAAAACTCATGTCGACCTTTTCATGTGTCGACCTTTCATGTGTCGACCATTTTCATGTGTCGACCATGTGTCCATGTCGACCATGTCAATGTCGACCAATAGTGGTCGACCTAATGACTGTCGACCATAACATTGTCGACCATGTGAACGGATACCATTAAAGACACTGGTGATTGTATGACTTGAGAGCGGTGATTAAAGACAATGATGATTTGTAGAACTTGAGAACGGTGGTTAAAGACACTGATGATTTGTAGAACTTGAGAACGATGGTTAAAGACACTGATGATTTGTAGAACTTGAGAGCGGTGGTTAAAGACACTGGCAACTTGCAAGCACACGCTGACTCCAAGAATCACTGGTGACCTGGATTGCAGAGGAACACACCAGCCGCAGTATACGCTGAACTGTGCAGCAACTGGCACCTGGAAGTGCCGGAGACACTGGGGTACGACTGCAGAGAGATTAGTCAGGAACAGGAGCACTGGCATCCACGTCAGGGGTAAAGACGATACTCAGGCGCCGAGGCTCTGCCCGGCGTCTGACTTTGAATCTCGCGCCTCGGCTGGATTGGCGGAAAAGTCTGATGACGTCACCTGCTCCCCGCCCACGTGATGCCGGGTGTCATGGCGGCGCCCCTGCCCCGGGGAACCGCCGGGAGCCGCGCCAGCCAGACGCCGGAGCCTGTGGACCACCGAAGGCGGAGGCTGCAACACAGACCAGCAGGCACGCAGGGGTAAGCGCGGTGAACGCCGCCTATGGCGTGTGACAGTACCCCCTCCTCCAGGAGTGGCCCCCGCACACTTTCCAGGTTTTGTTGGATGTCTGGAATGGAAAATCCGCACCAGTCGGTGAGCCATGACTTCAGTAGCCTTGACCCAGCTCCTCTCCTCGGGGCCAAAACCTTTCCACTCCACTAAATACTGTAGATTCTTGTGAAGATAACGAGAGTCAAGAATAGCTTTGATTTCAAAGTCCGTTCCAGCTTCAGACTCTGCAGAGGTTGGCCTCGGGGACTTTAAATGGAACCGGTTTAAAATAAGGGGGCGAAGGAGAGAAACATGAAAGAAGTTTGGTATCCGGAGGTGGGAAGGCAATCCCAATTTGCAGACAACCGGATTCAGGACTTGAAACACGGGTAAGGACCAAAAAACTTTGGGGCGAACTTCATAGTGGGCACCCTTAACCGGAGGTTGCGGGTGGAGAGCCATACCCTGTCACCAACCTTGTATTGGGGAGCTGCTCGTCGCTTCCTATCCGCAAAGAACTTATAGCGGCCGGAGACTCTCTTGAGATTAGCATGAACTCGACTCCAAATTTGACTGAAGTGCCGAAGAGTAGAGGCTGCAGCAGGAACATACTCCGGAGCACAAATGGGTAATTCAGGAACTTGAGGATGGAACCCATAATTAATGAAAAATGGGGACTCACCAGTCGAAGAGTGGTACAGATGATTATGGGCAAACTCGGCCCATGGCAACAGTTCCACCCAATCATCTTGCGAGGGAGAGAGATAAACACGGAGAAAAGTCTCTTAATCTTGATTGACGCGTTCAATTTGCCTGTTGGTCTGTGGATGGTAAGCGGATGAAAACTTGAGTTTTATTTGTAAGGCCGCACAGAGAGCTCTCCAGAATCTTGCAGTGAATTGTACCCCCCGGTCAGAGACGATTTCCTGAGGTAAGCCGTGCAGGCGGAAATGTTCTCGGATAAATAACAAAGCCAACTTGGGAGCTGATGGTAACCCGGTCAAAGGTACAAAATGTGCCATCTTAGAGTAACGGTCGATAATTACCCAGACAGTATATTGTGACCCTTGGAGACGGGCAATTCAGTGACAAAGTCCATTGAGATATGGGTCCAAGGCCTCTGAGGAATGGACAGTGGATGCAACAACCCCCCAGGAGGCAAACGAGGAATTTTGTGCTGAGCACACTGAGGACATGAGTTGACAAAATCTTGAATATCCTTCTTCATAGTGTCCCACCAGTAAGACCTTCGTAGAAACTTTCACATCTTTTGAACTCCAGGATGACCGGAAAACTTGGAAATATGAGCCCACTGCAACAACCTTGGTCGAAATTTAGCTGGCATAGACATTCTCCCAGGAGGAGGACCCAGAGCGGTGGGAGCCGCCGACATAGAAACTGGACTGAGAATCAAAGCCTTCTCAACGGAATTCTCTTCATCCGAAGCTGTTAAGGAACGGGATAAAGCATCAGCCTTGGTGTTAAAAGTCCCAGCCCGGTACTTAATGACAAACGAAAACCGAGTAAAGAAGAGCGCCCATCTAGCTTGACGGGGATTCAAGCACTGGGCTGTCTTGAGGTACAGCAAATTCTTATGATCAGTGAAAATTGTAATTAGGTGTTTAGCACCTTCCAAAAGATATCTCCATTCCTCCAAGGCAGATTTTATTGCCAAAAGTTCTTTGTCTCCAATGGTGTAATTCTGTTCCGCAGGAGAGAATTTGCGAGAATGGAAACCACATGGATGTAACTTCCCATCTGGAGCGTACTGCGAAAGCACCGCACCTATGCCTACCGTGGAAGCATCAACCTCCAAAAAAGAATGGTTTTGAAAAATCTGGTTGCTGAAGTACTGGAGCGGACATAAAGGCTGCCTTTAACTGAGCGAACGCTGCTACAGCTTCGGGGGACCAATGACTTGGGTCCGAACCCTTCTTGGTTAGGGCAGTAATAGGTGCCACGATGGTAGAGAATCCCTTTATGAATTTCCGGTAGTAATTTGCAAAGCCCAGAAATCGTTGTACCGCTTTCAAAGAAAGAGGCTGAGTCCAGTCCCGGATGGCAGTGAGTTTCTCTGGATCCATACGAAGCTCCGTGCCCGAAATGATGTAACCAAGAAATGGAATAGAAGAAACCTCAAAGGTACATTTGGAAATCTTGCCATAATGATGATTCTCTCGTAATCGAAGAAGTACCTCTTTGACCTGTATTCTGTGCTCTGTGAGATTTTTAGAAAATATCAGAATGTCATCCAAATATACCACGACACTTAGGTATAGCATATCCCGAAAGATTTCGTTAATGAATCCCTGGAAGACGGCAGGGGCGTTGCTGAGGCGAAATGGCATTACCAGGTACTCGTAATGCCCGTCCCTGGTATTGAAGGCCGTCTTCCATTCGTCTCCCTGTCGGATACGTATCAAATTATAAGCTCCCCTTAAATCAAGCTTGGTGAAAACTCGGGCTCCGCGAACTCTATCAAAGAGCTCCGTAATGAGCGGCAAAGGATACTTATTCTTAATGGTGACATCATTTAGACCACGATAGTCAATACATGGTCTTAGCCCTCCGTCCTTCTTCACAAAAAAAGAAACCCGCCCCCGCCGGAGAGGTAGAGGGGCGGATGAATCCTTTCTGCAGATTAGACTTTATATAGTCCGACATAGCTTGGGTCTCGGGTAATGATAAGGGATAAGTGCAACCCCGAGGTGGCATTTTCCCCGGAATGAGCTCAATGGGACAGTCCCAGGGTCTATGCGGTGGTAGCAGATTGGCCGCTTGCTCCGAGAACACGTCAGAAAACTCCCGATAGGCCTCCGGAATGAGCCCTTCAACTGACTTGGAAGATACACGGAGCGGATAGACAGGGGTGAGACCATTTGAATGACAAAAAGGACTCCAAGATGTTATTTGTGTCGAACTCCAGTCGACGTGAGGGTTGTGAAGTTTAAGCCAAGGAAGGCCAAGAACCAGATCGTGGGGCATCTCCCGAATCACTAGGAACTCCAGATGTTCTTGATGCAGAGCTCCCACTTGCAGTTTGATTGGTACTGTACAACTTGAAATCAGACCGTTAGAAATTTGGGTACCATTGATAGCAGTCAACGTAATAGGTCGTTCGACCGACCGTAGCTGAAAACCCAGATTCTGAGCACAGGAAAGGGAGAGAAAAATTTCCTGCAGCCCCTGAGTCCATCAGAGCCTTAACGGGTTTGGCTATTGACTCGGAGAACAGAGACACGGAGAATAAACAGTCCACTGACGGAGAAGGTTTAGAAGAAACCCCTAGCTCGACTTCTCCGGAACAAGCTAGGACTGCCCGTTTCCCGGACGAGACTTGCAAAACTTGAGAAAATGATCCGCGGCTCCACAGTAGAGGCAGAGTCTACCCTCACGACGACGCTGACGTTCTTCTGGGGACAGCCGAGATCGATTAATCTGCATGGGTTCATCAGGACTTAGAATAACCGTTTGTTTAGACGGAAAAGATCGGACCCTTGATCGATCTGACCGACTACGTTCGCCACCTCGTTCCTGCATGCGAAGATCCACCTTTACACAAAGCGAGATCAACTGTTCTAAAGAATCCGGCAAATCTCTAGTGACCAATTCGTCCTTTAGACGATCGGAGAGCCCGTTCCAAAAGGCAGCCTGAAGGGCATCATTATTCCAGCGCAGTTCTTAGGCTATGGTCTGAAAATTAATCACATACTGTCCCACTGAACGAGAGCCTTGTCGGACACGAAGCAAGTCTGCAGAGGCAGCGGTCGTCCTGCCTGGCTCATCAAAGATCCTCTGGAATGACGTAATGAAATTGGTGTATCTAGAAACCAATGGATCAGATCGCTACCATAACGGAGACACCCAATCCAACGCTGAACCCTCGAGCAAAGAAATAATGTATGCCACCTTGGACCGATCAGTAGGGAAGTTATATGAAAGAAGTTCAAAATGTACCTCGCACTGATTGAGAAAACCACGGCAATTCTTTGGATTCCCATTATAGCGAGAAGGAGTAGGGAGCTGAAGACGTGACCTGATTCCAGAGGAGGATGGAACATTACTAGAGACAACCACTGGAGCAGCTGGGGCCGGTACTACTGAAGCCAGAGAAGTCTGAATTTGATCCAGCCGGCCAGATAATTCCTGGAGATAATGCATCACCTGGCCCTGTGCTGCTTCCTGACTTTGTACTCGAGAAATCAAGTCCTGGATGGCACTTGCCTCTGGGCTCCGATCCCCCGGGTCCATGTGGCCTGAGTATACTGTCACCGACCTAGGCTTGGGGTGTTGTGAACTCAGGGGTTCTCCCGATGGTAGGGGAGAGGAACCACAGTTGGGTCGGAACAGGGATGGCTTAATATAGGTCTTCCTCATACAGGACTCTGACAGTAAAGCTTGGTGAAAATATTAAAGAACTTTATTGTAGGAGGAGAGCAACACAATGTCACATAGCAGAGAAGGAACGTATGGGGAAATGTCCAGGCCTATAGGAGAACTTGTAAGCAATGCTAAGGATTCCAGGAAAAGAAGTACTTGTGGGTGTTGGTACAAGATAATAATGACTGAAGAACTTGTAAGTGATGTTTTTAAAGATACTGGTGATTTGAAGAGCTGGTGAGCGGTGGTTAAAGACTCTGATGATTTGTATAACTTGAGAGCGGTGACTGAAGATACTGATGATTTATAGAACTTGAGAGCGGTGGTTAAAGACACTGATAATTTGTAGAACTTGAGAACGGTGGTTAAAGACACTGATGATTTGTATGACTTGAGAGCGGTGATTAAAGACACTGACGATTTGTAGAACTTGAGAGCGGTGATTAAAGACACAGATGAATTGTAGAACTTGAGAGTGGCGTTTAGCCCGCAGCACACGCTGACTCCAAGAAGCACTGGTGACTGGATTGCAGAGGAACACACCAGCCGCAGTATACGCTGAACTGTGCAGCAACTGGCACCTGGATGTGCCGGAGACACTGGGGTACGACTGCAGAGAGATTCGTCAGGAACAGGAGCACTAGCATCCACGTCAGGGGAAAAGACGATACTCAGGCGCCGAGGCTCTGCCCGGCGTCTGACTTTGAATCTCGCGCCTCGGCTGGATTGGCGGAACAGTCTGATGACGTCACCTGCTCCCCGCCCACGTGATGCCGGGTGTCATGGCGGCGCCCCTGCCCCGGGGAACCGCCGGGAGCCGCGCCAGCCAGACGCCGGAGCCCGTGGACCACCGAAGGCGGAGGCCGCAACACAGACCAGCAGGCACGCAGGGGTAAGCGCGGTGAACGCCGCCTATGGCGTGTGACAACAATAATGGGGTAAATAATAAATTCAAGAGATAAAAAACTAAAATGCTAATTCACTTCAACAGTCTTTCAGAGGAAAAATTACTAAGGGGTAAACCAACAAAGAAAGCTGCTAACTTGAGTGGAAAACCTGAAGTCCGTTCCTGTATTTCAGAAAGCAGGCCAAGAATGTTTCTACAAGATGGACTTTGCATGGGTCTTAGGGTTCTTACACACTAGGACGACATTGCAAATGATGCAGCAACGGGACCCAACATTAGCAAGTGCATACACACTTGTCGATGCTGGGTGTGACGGGGACGGACTTTCTGCATTCGACAGCATGGCCCACGTCTGCATTATCATGCAGCCCTCATCTGCATGCAGGTCCAACGGGTGACGTCGCAGATGACCCACGGCCGATATCGACCAGATCGTACGTGATAACGCCTAGTGTGTAGTGTACGCACCATTACTCTATAAGCACTCATGATACAAGTATCAGCACTCAGTGTTTATTTATTGAATGCAATTAGCTTTAGAAGACTTTATAATAGTTTTACTTTTAAGCAAGAAAAAGAATGTACCCATTTATCAGAACTTTTTTTTGCCTCCATGGACTTTGTCTATTACAATGAATGGATACACCATTTAATCCTGTGCTTGAAGTCCCTCTTAGAAGGATGACTTGGAGTCTAGTTTTTCTGGTGCCAATTACCTCTGCCAGAAGAATTGGAGAATTACAAAGACTATTGGTGAGTTAATCTCTTATTGTAACTCCTGTAGAACACATGCAAAGGAGCCTGACAGATGTACGCTCACTCTGGAAGACTCCAAAAAAGGTTTGCCACTCTGCCACACCAGCAGTCATCTCTTTGTCATCCTGTGAAGTGAGCAAGACAAGAGGAAGTGATGGCACAATTCATTAAGATCCTCCTAATTGTAGCCCCACCCCCCTGACATAATTGGGAAATCTCCACAGAGGGCGGGGACAGAAAATTCCGATTCACGTTGCCCTGTCCCCACCAGCCCTCAAGGAACTCCACGAGAGAATCCTCTTAAGTTAAAAACCATTGTTTCAGTTTTAAATGACTCCTTAATGTTAATTTTTACATTGAGGTATAGATGTTTCCTCAAACATCTAGCCTCAATACGCCACGTAGCAGGAGATGCCTGGCGTGAGTGAGCTGACATATCATGTGCAACTCTGTTAGCGTTGGGCGTCTTTTTTGCCAAAAATGCATCTTATTTGCATCACTGCAGTCTTCTGATTAAAATGATATGCAGCATGCATATATTCTGTGTGCGACTGCACCTTTATCTGTATACGAAATGCTACACTGGACCAAAAGTCGATCAGAGCTGCTGAGTCACGACATGGCATGGCGTGACTGGAACCGCTGTTTAACATGCAGGGTGGCTAGATGTAAGAGGACACATCTGTAGCACCTTTAAGAATTTGAATATGAGCCTTAAGACTCTAATACCTATGTCCATGTAGTTGACCTATACTTTACTACTGCACATGTGTGAAAATACATAAAATCTCAAATGGTACATGGATTACACAGAGTATGCACAATGGTGCTGTTTGCAACCAAGATGCACGGTATCAGAAATGTCTTTGAAAAGTGACGGGAATTTCTGGGCGGTGACAGGGGGTTGACATGCATGAACGGATATGGTACATCCTATAGGCATGTTATGGTAGTGTAGCTTGCATGTTGGTGAAAGTGGCTGTGTACACAGACGCTCATCCGCTCACATGGGCTGGTGCATCTAATGGCGCACCAGTCAGTATTTCAGTATCTGACAGTGGGAGTCTCAGTCCTTGCACAGTCTGACCCAGAGATGTACACCAGGAAATGACTTTATAGTGGCATTTGCATAGAGTCATAGACAGGTGAACATCAGTGGATGCATTCAAGGACACAGCTGTGGCTGATTCACAATCGGGCCCTATATCACTTCTGTGCAAGGAAAGGGCTTATTTCTCTGTATACTCTAGATAGCTGTTGTAGAAATTAGTACTTCTTGTCTTGCTGTAATAGGAAGTGGCTTTGTTTAGGTAATAGGTTACTGAGAAAAAAAGTTTTACTTCTCCTTTCTCTGACGTCCTAGTGGATGCTGGGGACTCCGTAAGGACCATGGGGAATAGACGGCTCCGCAGGAGACTGGGCACAATTAAAGAAAGATTCAGGACTATCTGGTGTGCACTGGCTCCTCCCCCTATGACCCTCCTCCAGACCTCAGTTAGATTTCTGTGCCCGGCCGAGCTGGATGCACACTAGGAGGCTCTCCTGAGCTCCTAGAAAGAAAGTATATTTTAGGTTTTTTATTTTACAGTGAGACCTGCTGGCAACAGGCTCACTGCAACGAGGGACTAAGGGGAGAAGAAGCGAACCTACCTAACTGGTGGTAGCTTGGGCTTCTTAGGCTACTGGACACCATTAGCTCCAGAGGGATCGCACACAGGACCCGACCTCGTCGTCCGGTCCCGGAGCCGCGCCGCCGTCCCCCTTACAGAGCCAGAAGCAAGAAGTGTCCGGAAAATCGGCGGCTGAAGACTTCTGTCTTCTCCAAGGTAGCGCACAGCACTGCAGCTGTGCGCCATTGCTCCTCATGCACACCACACACTCCGGTCACTGATGGGTGGAGGGCGCCCTGAGCAGCAATATTAACACCTTGGCTGGCAAAACTGACACCATATATAGCCCTAGAGGTTATATAGGTGTAAATTACCCCTGCCAGATTTACACAAACAGCGGGAGAAAGCCCACCGAAAAAGGGGCGGAGCCATCTTCCTCAGCACACTGGCGCCATTTTCCCTCACAGCTCCACTGGAAGGATCGCTCCCTGGCTCTCCCCTGCAGTCCTGCACTACAGAAAGGGTAAAAAAGAGAGGGGGGGCAATAAATTTAGGCGCAGTATATATTATACAAGCAGCTATAGGGGAAAACACTCTGTATAGTGATATCCCTGTGTTATATAGCGCTCTGGTGTGTGCTGGCATACTCTCCCTCTGTCCCCCCAAAGGGCTTTGTGGGGTCCTGTCCTCTGTCAGAGCATTCCCTGTGTGTGTGCTGTGTGTCGGTACTGCTGTGTCGACATGTATGATGAGGATAATGATGTGGAGGCAGAGCAAATGCCTGTGAATATGATGTCACCCCCTGCGGGGTCGACACCTGTGTGGATGGACTTATGGAAGGAATTACGTGACAGTGTCAGCTCCTTACATAAAAGGTTTGACGACATAGGACAGCCGGCTACTCAGCTTGTGCCTGTCCAAGCGTCTCAAATGTCATCAGGGGCTTTAAAACGCCCGCTACCTCAGATGGCAGACACAGATGTTGACACGGATACCGACTCCAGTGTCGACGACGATGAGACTAGTGTACCTTCCAATAGGGCCACCCGTTACATGATTGAGGCAATGAAAAATGTATTACACATTTCTGATAGTACCCCAGGTACCACAAAAAAGGGTATTATGTTTGGTGAGAAAAAACTACCAGTAGTTTCTCTGACGTCCTAGTGGATGCTGGGAACTCCGTAAGGACCATGGGGAATAGACGGCTCCGCAGGAGACTGGGCACATCTAAAGAAAGATTTAGGACTATCTGGTGTGCACTGGCTCCTCCCCCTATGACCCTCCTCCAAGCCTCAGTTAGATTTCTGTGCCCGGCTGAGCTGGATGCACACTAGGAAGAAAGTATATGTTAGGTTTTTTATTTTCAGTGAGACCTGCTGGCAACAGGCTCACTGCACCGAGGGACTAAGGGGAGAAGAAGCGAACCTACCTAAGTGGTGGTAGCTTGGTCTTCTTAGGCTACTGGACACCATTAGCTCCAGAGGGATCGAACACAGGACCCGACCTCCTCGTCTGTTCCCGAAGCCGCGCCGCCGTCCCCCTTACAGAGCCAGAAGCAAGAAAGTGGTCCGGAAAATCGGCGGCTGAAGACTTCTGTCTTCTCCAAGGTAGCGCACAGCACTGCAGCTGTGCGCCATTGCTCCTCATGCACACCACACACTGCGGTCACTGATGGGTGCAGGGCGCTGGGGGGGGGGGGGGCGCCCTGAGCAGCAATATTAACACCTTGGCTGGCGAACTGACACCATATATAGCCCCAGGGGCTATATAGGTGTTTATTAACCCCTGCCAGAACTTTTACAATAGCGGGAGAAAGCCCGCCGAAAAAGGGGCTGAGCCATCTCCCTCAGCACACTGGCGTCATTTTCCCTCACAGCCCCGCTTGAGGGATCGCTCCCTGGCTCTCCCCTGCAGTCCTGCACTACAGAAAAGGGTTAAAAAGAGAGGGGGGGCACAAATTAGGCGCAGTATAAATATATTATGCAGCTATAAGGGAAAAACACTCTGTATAGTGATATCCCTGTGATATATAGCGCTCTGGTGTGTGCTGGCATACTCTCCCTCTGTCTCCCCAAAGGGCTTTGTTGGGGTCCTGTCCTCTGTCAGAGCATTCCCTGTGTGTGTGCTGTGTGTCGGTACTGCTGTGTCGACATGTATGTTGAGGATAATGATGTGGAGGCGGAGCAAATGCCTGTGAATGGGATGTCACCCCCTTGCGGGGTCGACACCGGTGTGGATGGACTTATGGAAGGAATTACGTGACAGTGTCAACTCCTTACATAAAAGGTTTGACGACATAGGACAGCCGGCTGCTCAGCTTGTGCCTGTCCAAGCGTCTCAAATGTCATCACAGATGTTGACACGGATACCGACTCCAGTGTCGACGACGATGAGACTAGTGTACCTTCCAATAGGGCCACCCGTTACATGATTGAGGCAATGAAAAATGTAATACACATTTCTGATAATACCCCAGGTACCACAAAAAAAAAAGGGTATTATGTTTGGTGACAGAAAACTACCAGTAGTTTTCCTGCATCTGAGGAATTGATATGAGGTGTGTGAGGAAGCGTGGACTTCCCCCGATAAGAAATTGATAATTTCTAAGCAGCGTACCTTTTTCCGCCAGAGGATAGGTCACGTTGGGAAATACCCCCTAGGGTAGATAAAGCGGTTACACGCTTATTAAAAAAGGTGGCACTACCGTCTCCGGATACGGCCGCCCTGAAGTACCTGCTGATAGAAAGCAGAAAACTACCCTTAAAGCTATATACACACACACGGGCATTATATTGAGACCTGCTATTGCCTCGGCATGGATGTGCAGTGCGGCAGCTGCGTGGTCAGATTCCCTGTCGGATAATATTTATACTATAGATAGGGACAATATTTTGCTGAAAATAGAGCATATAAAAGACGCTGTCTTATACATGCGTGATGCACAGAGGGATATTTGCCGACTGGCATCACTAATAAGCGATATGTAAAACCATTGCCGCCAGACGGGGGTTATGGACTCGGCAATGGTCGGGCGATGCCGATTCAAAACGGCACATGGCAGTTTGCCCTATAAGGGGGTGGAACTGTTTGGGGATGGTCTTTCAGACCTCGTTTCCACAGCTACGGCTGGGAAATCAAAACTTTTGCCACAAGCTACCCCACAGCAAAAGTAAGCACTGTAGTATCAGGTACAGTCCCTTCGGCCCCAGAAAAGTAGAGGACTAGAGGCTCATCTTTTCTGCCAAGAGGAAAAGGTAGAGGGAAAAAGCTGCAGCACACAGCTAGTTCCCAAGAGCAGAAGTCCTCCCCTGCATCCGGTAAGTCCACAGCATGACGCTGGGGCTGCTCAGGCGGACCCGGGTACGGTGGGGGCCCCTCTCAGAGATTCAGCGCACAGTGGGCTCTCACAGGTGGATCCCTGGGTTCTTCAAACAGTGTCTCAGGGGTACAGGCTGAAATTCGAGACGTCTCCCCCCCGCCGTTTCCTAAAATCTGCCTTACCGGCAACTCCCTCTGCCGGGGAGGCAGTGTTGGTGGCTATCCAAAAACGGTATTCACAGCAAGTGATTATCAAGGTACCCCTCCTTCAACAGGAAAAGGGTTACTTTTCCACAATGTTTGTGGTACCAAAACCGGACGGTACGGTGAGACCCATCTTAAATTTAAAATCCTTGAACACATATATCAAAAGATTCGAGTTCAAGATGGAATCGCTCAGGGCGATTATTGCGAACCTAGACGAGGGGGATTACAGGGTCTCTCTGGACATCAAGGATACTTACCTGCATGTCCCCATTTGCCCTCCTCACCAGGAGTACCTCAAGGTTGTGGTACAGGACTGTCACTATCAGTTCCAGACGCTGTCGTTTGGATTATCCACGGCACCGAGGGTCTTTACCAGGGTAATGACCGAAATGATGATACTCCTTCGCAAGAAGGGAGTTTAATTATCCCGTACTTGGACGATCTCCTGATAAAGGCGAGCTCCAAGGAACAGTTGGTAAGGGGGTAGCACTTTCTCGGGAAGTGCTGCAACAGCAGGGCTGGATTCTCAATTCCAAAGTCACAGCTGGTCCCGACGACACGTCTTCTGTTCCTGGGAATGATTCTGGAAACAGACCAGAAAAAAGTGTTTCTTCCAATGGAAAAAGCCGAGGAGTTGTCATCTCTAGTCAGAAACCTCCTAAGACCGGGACAGGTGTCGGTACATCAATGCACACGAGTCCTGGGAAAAATGGTAGCTTCGTACGAAGCAATTCCATTAGGAAAGTTCCACGCAAGGAATTTCCAGTGGGACCTGTTGGACAAATGGTCCGGGTCCCATCTCCAGATACAGCAGCGGATAACCCGGTCGGCAAGAACCAGGGTGTCGCTGCGGTGGTGGCTGCAGAGGGCTCATCTACTAGAGAGCCGCAGATTCGGAATACAGGACTGGGTCCTGGTGACCACGGATGCCAGCCTTCGGGGCTGGGGTGCAGTCACACAGGGAGTGAAATTCCAAGGACTGTGGTCAAAACAGGAGATTTCACTTCACATAAATTTTCTGGAGCTAAGAGCCATTTACAAGGCCCTAACCCAAACAAGGCCCCTGCTTCAAAACCAGCCGTACTGATCCAATCAGACAACATCACGGTGCTCGCCCATGTAAACAGGCAGGGCGGCACAAGAAGCAGGAGGGCAATGGCAGAAGCCACAAGGATTCCCCGTTGGGCGGAAAATCATGGGGTAGCACTGGCAGCAGTGTTCATTCCGGGAGTGGACAACTGGGAAGCAGACTTCCGCAGCAGACTCCACCCGGGAGAATAGGGACTTCATCCAGAAGTCTTCCAAATGCTGGTAAACCGTTGGGAAAGACCACAGGTGGACATGATGGCGTCCCGCCTCAATAAAAAAGATATTGCTCCAGGTCAAGAGAACCTCAGGCGATCGCTGTGGACACTCTAGTGACACCACGGGTGTACCAGTCGGTTTATGTGTTCCCTCCTCTCCCTCTCATACCCAAGGTACTGAGGATAATAAGAAAAAGAGGAGTAAGAACTATACTCATTGTTCCAGATTGGCCAAGAAGGGCTTGGTACCAGGAACTTCAAGAGATGATCTCAGAGGACCCATGGCCTCTGCCACTCAGACAGGATCTGCTGCAGCAGGGGCCCTGTCTGTTAAAAGACTTACCGCGGCTGCGTTGACGGCATGGCGGTTGAACGCCGGATCCTGAGTGAAAAAGGCATTCCGGAGGAAGTCATTCTTATCCTGATCAAAGCCAGGAAGGATGTCAGCCTGAAGTTCAGACGTTGTAAGGGAGTGCTGCATATTCAGCCCCTTTTTTGTGCCTCAGTGGCACCTTGGGATCTCAATGTGGTTTTGGAGTTCCTGGAATCACATTGGTTTGAGCCACTTAAAACCGTGGATTTGAAATATCTCACATGAAAAGTGGTCATGTGTTGGCTCTGGCTTCGGCCAGGCATGTGTCAGAATTGGCGGCTTTGTCATGAAAAAGCCCTTACCTGACTTTCCATATGGATAGGGCAGAGTTGAGGACTCGTCCTCACTTTCTCCCGAAGGTGGTATCAGTCTTTCACTTGAACCAACCTATTGTGGTGCCTGCGGCTACTAGGGACTTGGAGGATTCCAAGTTACTGGATGTAGTCAGGGCCCTGAAAAATTATGTTTCCAGGACGGCTGGAGTCAGGAAAACTGATTCGCTGTTTATCCTGTATGCACCCAATAAGCTGGGTGCTCCTGCTTCTAAGCAGACCATTGCTCGCTGGATTTGTAACACTATTCAGCTTGCGCATTCTGCGGTGGACTACCGCAGCCTAAATCTGTAAAAGCCCATTCCACAAGGAAGGGGGCTCATCTTGGGCGGCTGCCCGAGGGGTCTCGGCTTTACAACTTGGCCGAGCTGCTACTTGGTCAGGGGCAAACACGTTTGCAAAATTCTACAAAATTGATACCCTGGCTGTGGAGGACCTTGAGTTCTCTCATTCGGTGCTGCAGAGTCATCCGCACTCTCCCGCCCGTTTGGGAGCTTTGGTATAATCCCCATGGTCCTTACAGAGTTCCCAGCATCCACTAGGACGTCAGAGAAAATAAGATTTTACTCACCGGTAAATCTATTTCTCGTAGTCCGTAGTGGATGCTGGGCGCCCATCCCAAGTGCGGATTGTCTGCAATACTTGTACAAAGTTATTGTTACAAAAATCGGGTTGTTATGGCGAGCCATCTGTTCAGAGGCTCCATTTGTTATCATACTGTTAACCGGGGTTCCTATCACGAGTTATATGGTGTGATTGGTGTGGCTGGTATGAGTCTTACCCGGGATTCAAAATCCTTCCTTATTGTGTCAGCTCTTCCGGGCACAGTGTCCTAACTGAGGCTTGGAGGAGGGTCATAGGGGGAGGAGCCAGTGCACACCAGATAGTCCTAAATCTTTCTTTAGATGTGCCCAGTCTCCTGCGGAGCCGTCTATTCCCCATGGTCCTTACGGAGTTCCCAGCATCCACTACGGACTACGAGAAATAGATTTACCGGTGAGTAAAATCTTATTTTTTCCTGCATCTGAGGAATTAAATGAGGTGTGTGAGGAAGCGTGGACTTCCCCCGATAAGAAATTGATAATTTCTAAACGGTTATTGGCAGCGTACCCTTTCCCGCCAGAGGATAGGTCACGTTGGGAAACACCCCCTAGGGTAGATAAAGCGCTTACACGTTTATCAAAAAAGGTGGCACTACCGTCTCCGGATACGGCCGCCCTAAAGGAACCTGCTGAGAGAAAGCAGGAGGCTACCCTAAAAGCTATATATACACACACGGGCATTATATTGCGTCCAGCGATTGCATCGGCATGGATGTGCAGTGCTGCTGCTGCGTGGTCAGATTCCCTGTTGGATAATATTGATACTCTGGATAGGGACAATATTTTGCTGACAATAGAGCATATGAAAGACGCTGTCTTATACATGCGTGATGCACAGAGGGATATTTGCCGGCTGGCATCAAAAATAAGCGCAATGTCCATTGCCGCCAGAAGGGGGTTATGGACTCGGCAGTGGTCAGGTGATGCCGATTCAAAAAGGCACATGGAAGTTTTGCCTTATAAGGGGGTGGATCTGTTTGGGGATGGTCTTTCAGATCTCGTTTCCACAGCTACGGCTGAGAAATCGACATTTTTGCCACAGGCTACCCCACAGCAAAAGAAAGCACCGTATTATCAAGTACAGTCCTTTCGGCCCCATAAAAACAAGAGGGCTAGAGGCGCATCCTTTCTGCCGAAAGGCAAAGGTAGAGGGAAAAAACTGCAGCATACAGCCAGTTCCCAAGAGCAGAAGTCCTCCCCCGCGTCCGGTAAGTCCACAGCATGACGCTGGGGCTTCACAGGCGGACCCGGATACGGTGGGGGCCCGTCTCAGAAATTTCAGCGCACAGTGGGCTCTCTCACAGGTGGATCCCTGGATCCTTCAAGTAGTATCTCAGGGGTACAGGCTGGAATTCGAAGCGTCTCCCCCCCACCGTTTCCTAAAATCTGCCTTACCAGCAACTCCCTCTGCCAGGGAGGCAGTGTTGGTGGCTATCCAAAAACTGTATTCACAGCAAGTGATTGTCAAGGTACCCCTCCTTCAACAAGGAAAGGGTTACTATTCCACAATGTTTGTGGTACCGAAACCGGACGGTTCGGTGAGACCCATCTTAAATTTAAAATCCTTGAACACATATATCAAAAGATTCAAGTTCAAGATGGAATCGCTCAGGGCGGTTATTGCGAGCCTGGACGAGGGGGATTACATGGTCTCCCTGGACATCAAGGATGCCTACCTGCATGTCCCCATTTACCCTCCTCACCAGGAGTACCTCAGGTTTGTGGTACAGGACTGTCACTATCCGTTCCAGACGCTGCCGTTTGGGTTATCCACGGCACCGAGGGTCTTTACCAAGGTAATGGCCGAAATGATGATACTCCTTCGGAAGAAGGGGGTTTTAATTATCCCGTACTTGGACGATCTCCTGATAAAGGCGAGGTCCAAGGAACAGTTGTTAGTGGGGGTAGCACTTTCTCGGGAAGTGCTGCAGCAGCACGGCTGGATTCTCAATATCCCAAAGTCACAGCTGGTCCCGACGACACGTCTTCTGTTCCTGGGAATGATTCTGGACACAGACCAGAAAAAAGTGTTTCTTCCAGTGGAAAAAGCCGAGGAGTTGTCATCTCTAGTCAGAAACCTCCTAAAACCAGGACAGGTGTCGGTACATCAATGCACACGAGTCCTGGGAAAAATGGTAGCTTCTTACGAAGCAATTCCATTCGGAAGGTTCCACGCAAGGATTTTCCAGTGGGACCTGTTGGACCATTGGTCCGGGTCGCATCTCCAGATGCAGCAGCGGATAACCCTGTCGGCAAGGACCAGGGTGTCACTACTGTGGTGGCTGCAGAGGGCTCATCTACTAGAGGGCCGCAGATTCGGAATACAGGATTGGGTCCTGGTGACCACGGATGCCAGCCTTCGGGGCTGGGGAGCAGTCACACAGGGAAGAAATTTCCAAGGGCTGTGGTCAAATCAGGAGATTTCACTACACATAAATATCCTGGAGCTAAGAGCCATTTACAATGCCCTATGCCAAGCAAGTCCCCTGCTTCAAAACAAACCGGTTCTGATCCAATCAGACAACATCACGGCGGTCGCCCATGTAAACAGACAGGGTGGCACAAGAAGCAGGAGGGCAATGGCAGAAGCCACAAGGATTCTCCGATGGGCGGAAAATCACGTGCTAGCACTGTCAGCAGTGTTCATTCCGGGTGTGGACAACTGGGAAGCAGACTTCCTCAGCAGACACGACCTTCACTCGGGAGAGTGGGGGCTTCATCCAGAAGTCTTCCAACTGATTGTAAACCGTTGGGAAAGACCACAGGTGGATATGATGGCGTTCCGCCTCAACAAAAAGCTAAAAAGATATTGCGCCAGGTCAAGGGACCCTCAGACGATAGCTGTGGACGCTCTAGTGACACCGTGGGTGTACCAGTCGGTTTACGTGTTTCCCCCTCTGCCTCTTATTCCCAAGGTGCTGAGAATAATACGAAGGGGAAGAGTGAGAACTATACTCGTGGTTCCGGATTGGCCAAGAAGAACTTGGTACCCGGAACTTCAAGAGATGCTCTCAGAGGACCCATGGCCTCTACCGCTAAGGCGGGACCTGCTGCAGCAGGGGCCCTGCCTGTTCCAAGACTTACCGCGGCTGCGTTTGACGGCATGGCGGTTGAACGCCGGATCTTGAAGGAAAAAGGTATTCCGGAGGAAGTCATTCCTACCCTGATCAAGGCCAGGAAGGATGTGACTGCAACCCACTATCACCGCATTTGGCGGAAATATGTGGCTTGGTGTGAGGCCAGGAAGGCCCCAACGGAGGAATTTCAACTGGGTCGTTTCCTGCATTTCCTGCAAGCAGGGGTGACGATGGGCCTCAAATTGGGGTCCATTAAGGTCCAGATTTCGGCTCTGTCGATTTTCTTTCAAAAGGAACTGGCTTCGTTGCCTGAAGTTCAGACTTTTGTCAAGGGAGTTCTGCATATTCAGCCTCCTTACGTGCCTCCTGTGGCACCTTGGGATCTCAATGTGGTTTTGGAATTCCTGAGGTCACATTGGTTCGAGCCACTTAAAACCGTGGATTTGAAATATCTCACGTGGAAAGTGGTCATGTTGTTGGCCCTGGCTTCGGCCAGGCGTGTATCAGCGTGTAAAAGCCCTTATCTGATTTTCCATATGGATAGGGCAGAGTGAGGACTCGTCCTCAGTTTCTCCCGAAGGTGGTATCAGCGTTTCACTTGAACCAACCTATTGTGGTGCCTGCGGCTACTAGGGACTTGGAGGATTCCAAGTTGCTGGACGTAGTCTGGGCCCTGAAAATTTATGTTTACAGGACGGCTGGAGTCAGGAAAACTGATTCGCTGTTTATCCTGTATGCACCCAATAAGCTGGGTGCTCCTGCTTCTAAGCAGACCATTGCTCGCTGGATTTGTAACACTATTCAGCTTGCGCATTCTGCGGTAGGACTACCGCAGCCAAAATCAGTAAAAGCCCACTCCACAAGGAAGGTGGGCTCATCTTGGGCGGCTGCCCGAGGGGTCTCGGCACTGCAACTTTGCCGAGCGGCTACTTGGTCAGGGTCTAACACTTTTGCTAAATTTTACAAATTTGATACCCTGGCTGAGGAGGACCTTGAGTTTGCCTATTCGGTGCTGCAGAGTCATCCGCACTCTCCCGCCCGTTTGGGAGCTTTGGTATAATCCCCATGGTCCTTACGGAGTCCCCAGCATCCACTAGGACGTCAGGGAAAATAAGAATTTACTCACCGGTAATTCTATTTCTCGCAGTCCGTAGTGGATGCTGGGCGCCCATCCCAAGTGCGGATTGTCTGCAATACTTGTAAATAGTTATTGTTCCACAAATCGGGTTGTTATTGCGAGCCATCTGTTCAGAGGCTCCGTTGTTATCATACTGTTAACCGGGGTTCATATCACGAGTTGTACGGTGTGATTGGTGTGGCTGGTATGAGTCTTACCCGGGATTCAAAATCCTTCCTTATTGTGTCAGCTCTTCCGGGCACAGTATCTTAACTGAGGTCTGGAGGAGGGTCATAGGGGGAGGAGCCAGTGCACACCAGATAGTCCTGAATCTTTCTTTAATTGTTCCCAGTCTCCTGCGGAGCCGTCTATTCCCCATGGTCCTTACGGAGTCCCCAGCATCCACTACGGACTACGAGAAATAGAATTACCGGTGAGTAAATTCTTATTTTTTATATATTTGACTTTGTATACAATGTAACTGCAAAGTAGTATCCTGTTATTCACTGTTTTAATACCAAAGTGTTCCTTGCAGTATCCTATAATTGGCTTACTCTACTATTTGTTTGTGAATGTCACATGTAGGTTGATTGTAAAGCTAGGTTTAATGTGCCTTCAAGAGTCATTTTCCTGTATTTTGATTGACCTGCATACTCTAATATGACTTTTATCTATCAATCACTTACTTACTCAATGATCTTGATTTCATATATTGACCGTGCCAAAACAAAAGCTCCATCTGCAGGTAACAATGATGTAATAATTCTTTGTCTTTTTTCTGGCTTCCTGCATGTAATCAGATTTGATGTGACTGAAGTACAGATCTTCATAATAACCATGCACTTATTGGCTGTGATCGGTGGACCAGATTTGTGGCAATCAATGGTAATTGAATGATGTAATTATTTGCAAATTGACATTAATTTTTTTACATGTTAATTTATTTATTTATTTTTACATTGCATCAAATAACTCTTAAATTCACACGCAGTATACATTTATGAATACATATTTGCTAGATCGAATACTGCCTGAAGATATATTATTTTGTCTAACACATTTCTATGCTCTTAAAAATACTGAGTAAATATTGAACAGAAAGGTAAAGGTGCATACACACGGTGTGATTTTCCTTGCGATATGGACTGTATAGTCCATATCGCAGGAAAATATAGTGCATATCGCACAGTGTGTATACAGCTTGCTATGCCGATACGTGGTTCCACCATGGCGGCATCGCAAGAAAAAATAGACTGTGCAGATAGCCCAACATTGACTATATCGGTGGTGCTGGGCTCCAGCCACATCGCAATGTCAGTGTCGGGTGCTATGCACATCGCACCATCTGTACGCATCTTTAGTTACTGTACCAGAGGAGTGGATGATGTGTAACACAAGGTTGGCATCTACTTGGGTGTAATTTGTGCTGAAACCCCCCCCCCCACATATTAAAAGATTACTACTTATTATGAGGCATATGCATCACATATGTGCTTAGTTTATGCCAGGCATACTGTATGTTAAATGTTATTTATTCCCATATTGGTAACCATTTGTTTTGGTTTCAAAATAAAAATTTGCTATTAGTCTTCACTGAAAACTTCAAAAACCTCTCTAATACAACAAAAGCAAATATTCTTTTAGGATAATAAAAAAAAAATACATCTGCTAATATCCTTAAAAAAGGCATAATATAAGGCAGAGCAACCTATCAGTCTGATCAGTGCAGTCACAAACAGCCATTCTCAAGCAGTTTGTTTGTGCTGGGGAGCTGGCACTCTAAATCTTTGACTCCTGTTTTTACTACTATCCCTACATAAATTGAAAATGTATATTAACCATTCAACTGGCTATTATTTTTCTAAAAGACACCCAAATGATTGAATAAGGTTGAAAGGTTTTCATGCTTGATTTAGTTAAAGAGCATTTATTCAAAACTTACACACACGTCTTAGTAAAATAAAAAATAATTATAAATATATACCGTATATACTCGAGTATAAGCCGACTTTTTCAGCACTTTTTTTTTGTGCAGAAAAAGCCCCCTCGGCTTCTACTCGAGTCAGTGGGAAGGAGGGACACGGAGGGCACAGCGCGCGCCTCTCCTGTGTCCCTCCTGCGTATCCGGCGGGTCTATTAAATGAAGTACCCATTCGTGAGGTCTGATTGGCTCACGAACCGGCACTTCATTTAACACACACGCCGCTGCCGCCGGAGACGTAGGAGGGACATAGGAGAGGCGCGCGCTGTGCCCTCCGTGTCCCTCCTTCACAAAACAGTGTGGGAGCGGCGGATGGTAAGTTGTAACTGGCACTGGGTGAGCATATTTGGCACTTGGGGGGGGGGGGGGCATATGTGGCACTGAGGGGGCATATCTGGCAGTATGAGGGCAAATCTGGCACTGTGGGGGCATATCTGGCAGTATGAGGGCATATCTGGCACTATGAGGGCTGTGTACGGCTAGAGCTGCATTTCCCACCCTAGGCTTATACTCGAGTCAATAAGTTTTCCCAGGTTTTTGTGGTAAAATTAGGTGCCTTGGCTTATATTCGGGTCGACTTATACTCGAGTATATACGATAGATATATATATATATATATATATATATATTTCTCTAACGTCCTAGTGGATGCTGGGGACTCCGTAAGGACCATGGGGAATAGACGGGCTCCGCAGGAGACTGGGCACTCTAAAGAAAGATTTAGTACTACCTGGTGTGCACTGGCTCCTCCCTCTATGCCCCTCCTCCAGACCTCAGTTAGAATCTGTGCCCGGCCAGAGCTGGGTGCTTTTAGTGGGCTCTCCTGAGCTTGCTAAGAAGAAAGTATTTTAGTTTAGGTTTTTTTATTTTCAGAGAGCTTCTGCTGGCAACAGACTCTCTGCTACGTGGGACTGAGGGGAGAGAAGCAAACCTACTAACTGCGGCTAGGTTGCGCTTCTTAGGCTACTGGACACCATTAGCTCCAGAGGGATCGAACACAGGTACCTAACCTTGATCGTCCGTTCCCGGAGCCGCGCCGCCGTCCCCCTCGCAGAGCCAGAAGTACAGAAGCAGCAGAAGCATGAAGACATCGAAATCGGCGGCAGAAGACTCCTGTCTTCACTTAAGGTAGCGCACAGCACTGCAGCTGTGTGCCATTGCTCCCGCAGCCCACCCGCACACTCCGGTCACTGTAGGGTGCAGGGGGGGGGGGGGGCGCCCTGGGCAGCAATTAAGGTACCTTTTGGCAAAATAACACATATATCCAGTCAGGCACTGGATATATGTTCGAGCCCCCGCCATTTTTTACACATAGAAGCGGGACAGTAGCCCGCCGCTGAGGGGGCGGGGCCTTCTTCCTCAGCACACCAGCGCCATTTTCTCTTCACAGCTCCGCTGGAAAGACGCTCCCCAGGCTCTCCCCTGCAGTATCCAGGTGCAAAAAGGGTAAAAAGAGAGGGGGGGCACATAAATTTAGGCGCAAAACGATCACAAACAGCAGCTACTGGGTAATCACTAAGGTACAGTGTAATACCTGGGTTAT
Source organism: Pseudophryne corroboree (assembly GCF_028390025.1). Taxonomy (NCBI): domain Eukaryota; kingdom Metazoa; phylum Chordata; class Amphibia; order Anura; family Myobatrachidae; genus Pseudophryne; species Pseudophryne corroboree. Next base: position 638,974,928 of record NC_086445.1, on the reverse strand, counting down.
ATAGCGCTGGGGTGTGTGCTGGCATACTCTTTCTCTGTCTCCCCAAAAGCCTTTGTGGGGTCCTGTCCTCAGTCAGAGTATTCCCTGTGTGTGTGCGGTGTGTCGGTACGTCAGTGTCGACATGTTTGTTGAGGAAGGATATGTGGAGGCAGAACAAGTGCAGGTAAATGAGGTGTCGCCGCCGACGGTGCCGACACCTTATTGGATGGATATGTGGAAGGTGTTAAATGATAATGTAAGCTCCTTGCATAACAGGTTGGATAAAGCTGTAGCCTTGGGATAGTCAGGGTCTCAACCCATGCCTGATCCTACAATGCAGAAGCCGTCAGGGTCTCACAAGCGCCCACTATCCCAGATGGTTGACACAGATGCCGACACGGAGTCTGACTCCAGTGTCGATGACGATGATGCAAAGTTGCAGCCTAAAATGACTAAAGCCATCCGCTACATGATTATAGCAATGAAGGATATATTGCACATATCAGAGGAAAACCCTGTCCCTGACAAGAGGGTTTATATGTATGGGGAGAAAAAGCAAGAAGTGACTTTTCCCCCTTCACATGAATTAAATGAATTATGTGTAAAAGCGTGGGATTCCCCTGATAGGAAAGTAGTCATTTCCAAGAGATTACTGATGGCGTATCCTTTCCCGCCAACGGACAGGTTACGCTGGGAATCCTCCCCGAGGGTAGACAAGGCGTTTACACGCTTATCTAAGAGAGTGGCCCTGCCGTCTCAGGATACGGCCGCCCTAAAGGATCCTTCGGATAGAAAGCAGGAAGCTATCCTGAAGTCTGTTTATACACATTCTGGTACTCTACTGAGGCCAGCAATTGCTTCGGCCTGGATGTGTAATGCTGTAGCAGCTTGGACTGATAATCTCTCGGAGGGGATAGATACCCTGGGCAGGGACACTGTTCTACTGACCCTGGGACATATCAAGGACGCTGTCCTATATATGCGCAATGCCCAGCGGGACATTTGCCTGCTGGGCTCTAGAATAAACGCTATGTCCATTTCTGCCAGAAGGGTCTTATGGCTTCGGCAATGGACAGGGGATGCCGACTCTAAAAAACACATGGAGGTTTTGCCTTATAAGGGTGAGGAATTATTTGGGGACGGTCTCTCGGACCTAGTTTCCACTGCTACGGCAGGGAAGTCAAATTTCTTGCCATATGTTCCCTCACAGCCGAAGAAAGCACCGTATTACCAAATGCAGTCCTTTCGTTCGCAAAAGAGCAAGAAAGTCAGAGGGGCATCTTTTCTTGCCAGAGGCAGGGGTAGAGGAAAAAAGCTGCACCATGCAGCTAGTTCCCAGGAACAAAAGTCCTCCCCGGCTTCCACTAAATCCACCGCATGACGCTGGGGCTCCACAGGCGGAGCCAGGAGCGGTGGGGGCGCGTCTTCGAAATTTCAGCCACCAGTGGGTTCGCTCACAGGTGGATCCTTGGGCTATACAAATTGTGTCTCAGGGATACAAGCTGGAGTTCGAAGTGACGCCCCCTCACCGTTACCTAAAATCGGCCTTGCCAGCTTCCCCCATGGAAAGGGAGGTAGTGCTGGCGGCAATTCACAAGCTATACCTCCAGCAGGTGGTAGTAAAGGTTCCCCTCCTTCAACAGGGAAGGGGTTACTATTCCACTATGTTTGTGGTACCGAAACCGGACGGTTCGGTCAGGCCCATCTTGAATTTAAAATCCCTGAATATTTATCTGAGGAAATGCAAGTTCACAATGGAATCGCTCAGAGCGGTCATTGCAAGTCTGGAAAAGGGGGATTTCATGGTCTGGACATCAAGGTTGCTTACTTGCATGTCCCCATTTATCCGCCTCATCAAGAGTACCTCAGGTTTGTGGTACAGGACTGTCATTACCAATTCCAGACGTTGCCGTTTGGTCTGTCCACGGCTCCGAGAATATTTACCAAGGTAATGGCGGAAATGATGGTGCTCCTACGAAAGCAAGGAGTCACAATTATCCCATACTTGGACGATCTCCTCATAAAGGCGAGGTCCAGGGAGCAGTTGCTGGTCAGCGTAGCACACTCTCAGGAAGTGTTGCAACAGCACGGCTGGATTCTGAATATTCCAAAGTCGCAGCTGATTCCTACGACGCGTCTGCCCTTCCTGGGCATGATTCTGGACACGGACCAGAAGAAGGTGTTTCTCCCGGCGGAGAAGGCTCAGGAGCTCGTGACTCTGGTCAGAGACCGATTAAAACCAAAACAGGTGTCGGTGCATCACTGCACGCGAGTCCTGTGAAAGATGGTGGCATCATACGAGGCCATTCCCTTCGACAGGTTCCATGCGAGGATCTTTCAATGGGATCTGTTGGACAAGTGGTCCAGATCGCATCTTCAGATGCATCGGCTAATCACCCTGGCCCCCAGGGCCAGGGTGTCTCTTCTGTGGTGGCTGCAGAGGGCTCACCTCCTCGAGGGCCGCAGGTTCGGCATACAGGACTGGGTCCTGGTGACCACGGATGCAAGCCTCCGAGGTTGGGGGGCAGTCACTCAGGAAAGAAACTTCCAAGGGCTGTGGTCAAGCCAGGAGACTTGTCTGCACATAAATATCCTAGAACTAAGGGCCATATACAACGCCCTAAGCAAAGCGGAGCCTCTGCTTCGAGACCAACCAGTGCTGATTCAGTCAGACAACATCACTGCAGTGGCCCATGTCAACCGACAGGGCGGCACAAGAAGCAGGGTGGCGATGGCAGAAGCCACCAGGATTCTTCGTTGGGCGGAGAATCACGTGCAGGCACTGTCAGCAGTGTTCATTCCGGGGGTCGACAACTGGGAAGCAGACTTCCTCAGCAGACACGACCTCCACCCGGGAGAGTGGGGACTTCATCAAGAAGTCTTCACGCTGATTGCAAATCGATGGGAACTCCCACAGGTGGACATGATGGCGTCACGCCTCAACAAAAAGCTTAACAGGTATTGCGCCAAGTCAAGGGACCCTCAGGCGATAGCTGTGGACGCACTAGTAACACCATGGGTGTTCCAGTCGGTCTATGTGTTTCCTCCTCTTCCTCTCATACCCAAGGTGCTGAGAATTGTAAGAAAAAGAGGAATGAGAACAATATTCATTGCTCCGGATTGGCCAAGAAGGACTTGGTACCCGGAACTGCAAGAAATGCTCACAGAGGACCCATGGCCTCTGCCTCTCAGACAGGACCTGTTACAACAAGGGCCCTGTCTGTTCCAAGACTTACCGCGGCTGCGTTTGACGGCATGGCGGTTGAACGCCGGATCCTAGCGGAAAAGGGCATTCCGGATGAAGTTATTCCTACGCTGATAAAGGCTAGGAAAGACGTGACAGCAAAACATTATCACCGTATATGGCGAAAATATGTTGCTTGGTGTGAGGCCAGGAAGGCCCCTACAGAGGAATTCCAGCTGGGTCGATTCCTGCACTTCCTACAGTCAGGAGTGACTATGGGCCTAAAATTAGGGTCCATAAAGGTCCAGAATTCGGCCCTATCCATTTTCTTTCAAAAAGAACTGGCTTCACTGCCTGAGGTTCAGACGTTTGTTAAGGGAGTGCTGCATATTCAGCCCCCTTTTGTTCCATCAGTGGCACCTTGGGATCTTAACGTGGTCTTGGGGTTCCTGAAATCCCACTGGTTTGAGCCACTTAAGACCGTGGAGCTGAAGTATCTCACATGGAAAGTGGTCATGCTGTTGGCCTTAGCGTCGGCCAGGCGTGTGTCAGAATTGGCGGCTTTGTCATGTAAAAGCCCCTATCTGGTTTTTCATATGGACAGGGCAGAATTGCGGACTCGTCCGCAATTTCTACCAAAGGTTGTGTCTTCATTTCATTTGAACCAACCTATTGTGGTGCCTGCGGCTACTCGTGACTTGGAGGATTCCAAGTTGCTGGACGTGGTCCGGGCTTTGAAGTCTTATGTTAACAGAACGGCTGGAGTCAGGAAGACTGACTCGCTGTTTATCCTGTATACATCCAACAAGTTGGGTGCTCCTGCTTCAAAGCAAACTATTGCGCGCTGGATCTGTAACACGATTCAGCAAGCTTATTCTGCGGCAGGATTGCCGCATCCAAAATCAGTGAAAGCCCACTCCACAAGGAAGGTGGGCTCTTCTTGGGCGGCTGCCCGAGGGGTCTCGGCATTACAGCTTTGCCGAGCTGCTACTTGGTCGGGTTCAAACACTTTTGCAAAATTCTACAAGTTTGATACCATGGCTGAGGAGGACCTTGTGTTTGCCCATTCGGTGCTGCAGAGTCATCCGCACTCTCCCGCCCGTTTGGAGGCTTTGGTATAATCCCCATGGTCCTTACGGAGTCCCCAGCATCCACTAGGACGTTAGAGAAAATAAGATTTTACTCACCCCAGTCCCAAGTGCGGACTTTCTGCAATACGTGTGTATAGTTATTGCTTAATAAAGGGTTATGTTATATTGGCATCCTTTGGTTGATGCTATGTTGTTTGTTCATACTGTTAACTGGGTAAGGTTATCACAAGTTATACGGTGTGATTGGTGTGGCTGGTATGAGTCTTACCCTGGGTTCCAAAATCCTTTCCTTGTAATGTCAGCTCTTCCGGGCACAGTTTCCTTAACTGAGGTCTGGAGGAGGGGCATAGAGGGAGGAGCCAGTGCACACCAGGTAGTACTAAATCTTTCTTTAGAGTGCCCAGTCTCCTGCGGAGCCCGTCTATTCCCCATGGTCCTTACGGAGTCCCCAGCATCCACTACGGACTACGAGAAAAAGATTTACCGGTGAGTAAAATCTTATTATATATATCATTAAAAAAAATTAAACCGTGTACCATAAAAAAACAACTATGTTTATGGTATGCGGTAGTGATAATCATTAGTGGCTGTACTATCGATGTCCGTTGGTTTTAAGACTACTGTATAGTTTCAAACCATTGATGGTTTAGCCATTACATTCTGTGTATGTGCGTACCTCGGCCATCGGTCTGCAATATTTTCTTAACACTGGGGCTGCCATCAGTGGTGTGCCATCGGTGCCCGTATTGATGAAAACACCACTTGCCATCAGTCATATGCCATCGATGTTTGTGGACTATCAATGGTCGATGACTAATCCTAGTATACTGTGCATGAAATTAAACTGGCACTGTATTGATATTTTCTAAATCCCTATGGGATCGTCGAAAAATAAAAATGATCCCGAAAATTAATTTTGGATTAGTTCTAATAGTTAAGAAGGACGGGGGTGGGAAATATATAAAAGAAAATAGAAAAAACAATATGCATGTTAAAAAAACTATTGCTATCCGATATATCACAGTATTGATCAGTGATCCCTGGGAGTGAGGGGACCTGGGCTTATCAGTTTATAGTATGTTCCCGCATCTTAAGAGAGAAGCAGAAGCCAGGTAAACACATGGGCAGCGTGGCTCACTACATTTTCCCAGCGGCTGCAGAAGAGCAGTGGCCGGACATACACAGGCAAAGTAGCTAATTACACTAAATTTCCCCGGTGGCTGCTCTTCTCTGCAGCCACCAGGTGGGGAGTGGCGACGGGCTTGCAGATCACCGCACCAAGCAGTGATCAGCAGACACTGAGGTAGCAGCCATGTGTTAAGAGGGGTCGAGAGGTCCCGCTAAGACTGGCAGCTGCAGGAGATTACCTTTCAGCAGCCACCCAGAGGGTGTTTCTGATAGGTCACATCAGATACAGCTGTGTCAGGGAAAGCCCAGCCTGGTGGTGTCGCATCAGATGCATCAGGCAAGTGGTTAACTAGTAATATCAAACTTAATATAATAAAATGTTAGCACAAGTCATCATTGCCACGTAAATCATCAGGCTATTTAGATGGGTTGGGAATAAAATGTATTTTTGATTTGTTAACATTTCAGAACTAGAAAACTATGCTTAGTCAGTTTTGGTTATGTGATAGTAGAAGACCACATGTAAACTATGTTAGCAGGATGGGTTAATTATATTGTAAGGCACACAGGTGAGATGTCAGAGACACAGGGTGATGGTAAAGGGGAGCACAGGAATGAGGTGTCAGGCACACAGGGGTGAGGGTAAAGGGGAGCAGAGGAGTGAGGGTAAGGGGGCAATACAGGGGTGTGGTGTCAGGTACATAGGATGAGGGTAAGGGGGCAGTACAGGGGTGAAGTGGCTGGCACACTGGGGTGAGGGTAAGAGGGCAGCACAGGTGAGGTGTAAGGCATACAGGGGTGAGGTGTCAGGCACACGGGGTGAGGGTGAAGGGGAGCACAGGAATGAGGTGTCAGGCACACGGGTGTGGGTAAAGGGAAGCACAGGGGTGAGGTGTCAGGCACACAGTGGTGAGGGTAAAGGGGAGCACAGGGTTGAGGGTAAGGGGGCAGTACAGGGGTGAGGTGTCAGGCACATAGGCTGAGGATAAGGGGGCAGTACAGGGGTGAGGTGGCAGGCACACAGGGTGAGGTTAATGGTGCAGTATAGGGGTTGAGGTAGTCCTGTTTGGCACTGACGTGAGCATGGCTCCTGTCAACCTAGTAAGTGACATACTGTATTCTGCATAATAAGGGCTTAAATATTTCCCTAAGGAGTTGAAGCAAAATCATCACTAAGTGAATTTTTAACACCCATATGGCTAATACCAGTCTTTATTAACAACTAAAGTACCGTATATACTCGAGTATAAGCCGACTTTTTCAGCACTTTTTTTTGTGCTGAAAAAGCCACCTCGGCTTATACTCGAGTCAGTGGCAGTGCAGTGTGACAGGCAGAGCAGTGTTAAGGAGGGACACGGAGCGCACAGCGCGCGCCTCTCCTGTGTCCCTCCTGCATCTCCGGCGGCAGCGGCTGGTCTATTAAAGGAAGTACCCGTTCGTGACCTCTGATCACGAACCGGCACTTCCTTTAATAGACCCGCCATGGCCGCCGGAGATGCAGGAGGAACACAGGAGAGGCGCGCGCTGTGCGCTCCGTGTCCCTCCTTCAGAAGACAGCGCGGGATCGACGGATGGGTAAGTAACAGGCACTGGAGGAGCATATTTGGCACTTGGGGAGGGGGCATATGTGGCAGCATGAGGGGCATATGTGGCAACATGAGGGGCATATGTGGCAACATGAGGGGCATATGTGGCAACATGAGGGGCATATGTGGCAGCATGAGGGGCATATCTGGCAGCATGAGGGCATATCTGGCACTGTGGGGCATATCTGGCAGCATGAGGGGCATATCTGGACGCATGAGGGCATATCTGGCAGCATGAGGGCATATCTGGCACATCTGGCACTGTGGGGTATATGTGGCAGCATGAGGGGCATATCTGGCAGCATGAGGGCATATCTGGCAGCATGAGGGCATATCTGGCACATCTGGCACAGTGGGGCATATGTGGCAGCATGAGGGGCATATCTGGCAGTATGAGGGCATATCTGGCACTGTGGGGGCATATCTGGCAGTATGAAGGCATATCTGGCACTGAGGGCAGTGTACGGCTAGAGCTGCATTTCCCACCCTAGGCTTATACTCGAGTCAATAAGTTTTCCCAAGGTTTTGTGGTAGAATTAGGTGCCTCGGCTTATATTCGGGTCGACTTATACTCGAGTATATACGGTATTTTTTTTTATTAATCCTCTAACAAAAATGAGTGCACATAAACTTCTCCAGTAGCAGCACTTGGAGCCTGTAATGTAACCTACAAGGATCCTGCAGCTGGCTGGGAGATGTGTGCAGGAGCTACTGCTCGCAGGGGAAGTCTTATGTGGAGGGTTTACAACTATACATACTGTACAGTAGCTGCACAGTGAGAGTGAGACCACCTGGCTCTCCTAGTACATACACGGGACAGGCAGAATTTACAGGAAGATTAACACGGCAATATAGTGTCTCTGGCTTCCTCTCTGACACGGCAGCAAGCACTCCACCAGGAAGCTGATGCTGTGTGCTACACTCTCCACCCCACATTCCATTCATCATAGTAACGTGGTAGGACGCAGCACCATACAGCAGCTGTAATTGCTGCATAAGACAGGGGAGAAAGAGGCACTGAGAGAGATACAGTACCTTCCTGGCAGCAGCTGCATGAGGGACGCCAGGCCTCCACTACTGTATGTTGGGAGCACATTTGTTCAAGAAGCAGTAGCACAAGGCCTGTATGCTGCTCTGGCGGGATGCAGTCAGTTTACCTCCAATCAAAATCCCGACGTTCAAAATCCCGACACCAATTGGCCGATGATCAAAATCTCGAAAAGGTCGAAATCCCGACATGGACAAAATACTGACATTTAAAATACCGACAAGGTCAAAATACCGACATGTAAAATGCCGACAGGTCAAAATACCGACATGATTTTTTCATGATTTTTTCATTGAAACCGACTCGTTCATACTTTACCATCCCAGTAGACCTGGAGGGGGAATATAATAGTGTGCCGAGCGCAGCGAGGCACCGTGCCCGAAGCATGGTGAGCGCAGCGAGCCATGCGAGGGGACGCGGTACACTTTATATGGTGTCCATGTTGACTTATGTCGACATACACACACAAAACCGGATGTCGGTATTTTGACCTGTCGGCATTTTACATGTCAGTATTTTGACCTTGTCTGTATTTTAAATGTCGGTATTTTGTCCATGTCAGGATTTTGACCTTGTCGGGATTTTGACCATTGGTCAATTGGTGTCGGGATTTTGAACGTCGGTATTTTGATTGGAGGTATTTCATACCGATCCCGCTCTGGCCAACGACGACGATCCCCTCTTTTAGGTGCATGTGCCCTGCTGTTCCCGCCTTAGATACGCCTCCTCAGGAGGGACTAGCTAGCCAAAGCATCCGTGGGTGTTGGATTCTGATCACCAGCCAAGGCAGACAGCAGGGTGGGCGGGACTCGACGCATACTGCCCAACACTGCCTGCGCCTGCTGCCCCATTGGCTAGCTTCATATAGGAGTAGTTAGCTAGTTGCTCTGCACGCTACAGATGGCAATTGCAGCACATCCTGAGGGCCTATTTTTCATTGGGGGCCTGGAGCTGCAGCTCCCCATTGTTAATCCGGCCCTGCCTGTGTGCAGTCTCTGTGTTGGCCCCAGTCTCGGTGCATGAGACTCTGAGCACATGGTCACTAAGAGACCGCTTTGAGTCTAGTGCACATGTGCAAGTCTTCGGGAAAATGGTGCAGCTTCCATTCTCCCGGTGATCTTCCTACTGCGCCAAATAGGATTTCTTGGCAATGTACTAAAGCTATAGCTCTTCCTGCTTCACCTTTTATTGAGGTAAAGCAGGAAGCAATGATGCTGAGATATATTGTAGTAGGAGAGTGAAAACACTCCTTTCCAGTGTTTCCTGCCAGATCCACAGTGCGTCAGCTTAGTGTTGTGTCTTAACTCCTGGCCAGACCCACTGTACATGTACTAATTCTCACATACATAGTAAGATCTCGTGGGTAGACAGACACCAGCTAGAACACCAGATGCTTCCGCATATTAGCACACATATCGGTAATCCTGCTGACATGTGAAAAAACTAAATGCCACAAAAGTGCACTTGTTTTTCTTAACATCTGAATGATATTGTATGACGGCAGTGACATCATTAGATGTTTTCCGATAACGTAGAGAAAACTGATTTCTCTTACGTCCTAGAGGATTCTGGGGTCCACATTAGTACCATGGGGTATAGACGGGTCCCTTGGGAGCCATGGGCATTTTAAGAGTTTAATAGTGTGGGCTGGCTCCTCCCTCTATGCCCCTTCTACCAGCCTCAGTTTAGAAAATGTGCCCGGTGGAGCCGGTCACAGCTAGGGGAGCTCCTAGGAGTTTTTCTAGTTTTATTGTTTTTTTTAAAAGAGTTAGGTACAGGGAGGCTGCTGGCAACAGCCTCCCTGCTTTGTGGGACTTGGGGGGTGGGGGGGGGGGGTGTAGGAACCAACCCTGGAGGTTAATGGTTCTCTATCTCCGCTGACAGGACACTGAGCTCCTGAGGGTGATGATCGCAAGCCCCCGAGGCGACTGCTCACTCCCGCAGCACGGCCACCACCCCCTAACAGAGCCAGAAGTCGGAGTGGTGAGTATGACGCCGGCGCCCCGGGAAGCGGGGTAGGAGCGCAGCTCTGACAGGTTGCGCTCCGTAGGGCTCAGCCGTGCTTGTTGTGCGGCGCTGTGAGGGGCGCCCTGGGCCAGTGCAAATACCCTACACCTGGTCACTATGCTAACAGGGGCTAATCCCACTGTTAGCAGCAAAATCACCTCAGGCCAGTATAATTTGTACAAGCGGGAAGATGCGCCATTACAGGAGGCGGGGCTTCTCAGAGCGGATCCAGCATTTACAAGCGCCATTTTCTCCTTGCATATCACACTGAGAATGCTGACAGGGAGCGCTGCCTCCACTTAACTCCAATACCTCTGCGGTACCAAGGGTTATAGATAAGGGGGGAGAGTGTTATATTATCTGTGTAATCCTATTAAGGTTATTCAGTCATCGCCGGCCGTTAGTGTATAACTTCCTACTGGGGCGCTGTGTGGCTTGCTCCAAATACTCTGTCTCTCTCTGAAGGTACTCTGGGGGAAACTGTGTCTGCATTTTCCTGTGTGTGTGGTTGTGTTTGTATAGCTCACAACATGTCTAGGAACTCTGTTTCCTGTGCTGCGAAGTGTGTATCTTCTCCAGAAGAGTCTATTCCACGTACTCAGGACACCCCATGGGTGTATTCTGTTAGGGGAATGATATCCCAGATTTCATCTCTGATAGCTCAAAATGAAACTTAAACACAGGTTTTGAAAAATTTACCCTAAGAAGCGTGCTCTTGCCCAGAAAATTAAAGCTGTCACGGATACCGACTCTGATACAGGGGACGGTGATGGGTATATGCAGGGGAAAGATACATCCCTTGCTAAGGGGGTGTAACTCATGATTGAGGCTATTAGAGGAGGCTTACTTTACTGATAATAAGAAATCCTCTTTTACATTCCCTACATCTAAGGAATTAAACGCATTGTTTGAAAAATCCTTGGAAAACCCAGAGAAACAATTCCAGATCCTAAAAAGGCTTCTCATTGCTTTTCCTTTCCCTAAGGAGGACAGGAAAAAGTGGAAAATCCCGCCTGTAGTAGACGCTTCTGTGTCTAGGTTGTCGAAAAAAGTGGTTTTACCTGTCCCTGGGTCCACCGCTTTAAAAGAGCCGGCTGACCGTAAGATTGAGACTACACTCAAATCATTATACACAGCTACTGGCGTAGCGTTAAGACCCACTATTGCTTGTGTGTGGATTTCTAAGCCATAGTTAAGTGGTCAGGCACATTACTAGAGGAATTAGATACTATAGATAGAAGTGACATTGAATTGTTCTTACAGGACTCTGCAGGTTTAATGGTGGAGGACATGGAGGACCTTGGCCATTTTAATGCGAGGGCTTCTTCCATGGCTGTCTCGGCACGCAGAGGACTCTGGCTGCGCCAATGGTCTGCGGATGCGGAATCCAAGAAAAGTGTGGAGAACCTACCCTTCACAGGTCAGGCTCTGTTTGGGGAAGCGTTAGATGCATGGATCTCCACGGCAACTGCGGGTAAGTCAGCATTTATTCCCTCAGCAACACCGCCTACTAGGAAATCTTATCCTACATCTACAATGCAGTCCTTTCGGACCGCAAAAGTTAAAAAGTCCAAACTCCCTTCCACTTTCTTTAGAGGAGGTTGGGGGGAAATCCAGAAAACCTGCACCAACAGGTTCACAGGAACAGAAACCTGGTTCTGCTTCCTCAAAATCCTCGGCATTACGGTGGACCTCCCAGCCTGGAGTTCGGGCACGTGGGAGCAAGATAAAGAAATTTCAGTCATGTCTGGGCGGCATCAGGCCTAGACCCCTGGGTACAATATATAGTTACCATGGGGTACAGACTGGAGTTTCAAGAACCCCCGCCCCTTCAGATTCTTCAAATCAGGCCTACCAGCTTTGCTGACGGAAAGTGCTATCCTACAGGAAGCCATTCAAAAATTGCTAAAGTTAAACGTCATTGTTCCAGTTCCACCTCATTTAGCAAACAAGGGTTATTACTCAAACCTGTTTGTGGTACCGAAACCGGATGGTTCGGTCAGGCCATTATTGAATCTAAAGTCGTTGAACCCTTATTTGAGGGACTTCAATTTCAAGATGGAGTCTCTGAGAGCCGTGATCTCAGGTCTGGAGGAGGGGGAATTTCTAGTATCCCTGGATATCAAGGATGTGTACCTTCACATTCCGATCGGGCCGCCTCACCTGGCTTATCTCAGATATGCGCTGTTGGACTGTCACTATCAGTTCTTGGCACTGCCATTTGGCCTCTCCACAGCACCAAGGGTGTTCAACAAGGTCATGGCGGAGATGATGCTACTCCTCCGCAAGCAGGGTGTGAACAGAATTCCTTATCTGGACGATCTGCTGATAAAAGCGCCTTCCAGGGAGAAGCAGTTACAGAGTATTGCTCTCTTAACTCAACTACGCCAGGATCATGGATGGATCCTGAATCTTATTTGGAACAGACAAGGAGACTGTCCTTCCTGGGGATGATTCTTGACACGGAAGTACATAGGGTGTTTCTGCCGGAGTAGAAAGTGTTGGTGGTACAAACAATGGTCTGGGATGTCCTGAAGCCAGCCCGTGTATTGGTTCATCAGTGCATTCGCCTTCTGAGGAAGATGGTTGCCTCCTACGAGGCTTTACAGTACGGAAGATTTCATGCACGGTCTTTCCAACTGGATCTCCTGGACAAATGGTTGGGATCTCATCTTCATATGCCCCAAAGGATACGTCTGTCAGAATTTGGCGCCTCTGGTGGCTGCAAACCTCTCACCTACTAGAGGGCCGCAGGTTCGGGATTCAGAATTGGATCCGCCTAACCATGGATGCAAGTGTCAGAGGTTGGGGAGCAGTCACCCAAGGGGAAAACTTCCAAGGACGGTGGTCAAGTCTGGAATCCATCCTTCTGATAAACATTCTGGAACTAAGGGCCATGTACAACGGTCTTCTACAAGCGGCACATCTTCTGAAAGATCAAGCCATTCAGGTTCAGTCGTACAATGGGGGTCATTCCGAGTTGTTCGCTCGTTATTTTTTTCTCGCAACGGAGCGATTAGTCGCTAATGCGCATGCGCAATGTCCGCAGTGCGACTGCGCCAAGTGAATTTGCTATGCAGTTAGGAATTTTACTCACGGCATTACAAGGTTTTTTCTTCGTTCTGGTGATCGGAGTGTGATTGACAGGAAGTGGGTGTTTCTGGGCGGAAACAGGCCGTTTTATGGGAGTGTGTGAAAAAACGCTACAGTTTCTGGGAAAAACGCGGGAGTGGCTGGAGAAACGGAGGAGTGTCTGGGCGAACGCTGGGTGTGTTTGTGACGTCAAACCAGGAACGACAAGCACTGAACTGATCGCAGATGCCGAGTAAGTCTGGAGCTACTCAGAAACTGCTAAGAAGCGTCTATTCGCAATTCTGCTAATCTTTCGTTCGCAATTTTGATAAGCTAAGATTCACTCCTAGTAGGCGGCGGCTTAGCGTGTGCAAAGCTGCTAAAAGCAGCTTGCGAGCGAACAACTCGGAATGACCCCCAATGTAAAGACAGTGGACTACATAAACTGAAGAAACGAAGAGCAGAGCTGCAATGTCAGAGGTAACAAGAATCATCCTCTGGGCGGAAAAACACGCGGTGGCGCTGTCAGCAATCTTCATTCCGGGAGTGGACAACTGGGAAGCGGACTTCCTCAGCAGACACGATCTCCATCCAGGAGAGTGGGGCCTCCACCCAGAGGTGTTCGCAGAGGGGACAAGTCTATGGGGCATACCTCAAATAGACATGATGGCCTCCCGCCTCAGCTTCTGAGGTACTGTTCCAGGTCGAGGGACCCACAGGCAGTGGCGGTGGACGCCCTGGTAACTCCGTGGGTGTTCAAGTCAGTGTATGTGTTCCCTCCACTTCCACTCATCCCAAGTATTCTCAAACTAATAAAAAGAACAAGCGTTCAAGCGATCCTCATTGCTCCGGACTGGCCAAGAAGGGCTTTGTACACGGATCTTCTGGAGTTACTGCTGGAGGATCCGAGGCCTCTTCCTCTTCGAGAGGACCTTCTGCAACAGGGGCCGTTCGCTTATCAAGACTTAGCATGGCTACGTTTGACGGCATGGAGGTTGAACACCAGATCTTAGCTCGGAAGGGCATTCCGAACAAGGTTATTCCTACCCTGATACAGGCAAGGAAAGGAGTAACGTCTAAATATTACCATCGAATTTGGAAAAAGTACGTGTCTTGGTGTGAATCCAAGAAGTTTCCTATGGTGTAGTTTCAACTAGGGCGGTTTCTCCTCTTTCTGCAAGCAGGTGTGGATGTGGGCCTGCGGTTGGGCTCCATAAAAGTCCAGATTTAGGCCTTGTCCATTTTCTTGCAGAAACAATTGGCTGTCCTCCCTGAGGTTCAGACTTTCTTGAAAGGGGTTCTGCACATCCTGCCTCCCTTTGTGCCTTCTATGGCATCTTGGGATGTTAATGTGGTGCTGCAGTTCCTGCAGTCGAATTGGTTCGAACCTTTTACAGAAGGTTGATGTCCAGTTCCTTACTTGGAAGGCGGTCACACTTTTGGCATGTGTGTCGGAATTGGGGGCATTGTCCTGCAAGAGCTCCTACTTGATTTTCCATAAAGATAGAGCTGAGCTCAGGACACGTCAGCAATTTCTTCCGAAGGTTGTGTTGGCTTTTCATATCAACCAACCTATTGTGGTGCCAGTGGCTACTGACTCCTCAATTACTTCCACTATGGGGATCGGGAGGTCGCATGTACAGCACATAAGATGCGACCTCCGGCAGGGGAGAAAACATCCAGGGACGTTGGTCACAACAGGAAGCCTGCCTTAACATAAACGTTCTGGAGCTAAGAGCCATTTACAACGGCCTTCAACAAGCGGTACATCTTCGTCAAGACCGTCCCGTGCAGATCCAGGCGGACAATGTAACAGCAGTCGCATACATAAACAGGCAGGGCGGAACGAAAAGCAGAGCGGCAATGGCAGAGGTTACAAAAATCCTCCGCTGGGCAGAAAAACATCTACAAGCTCTGTCAGCAATATTCATTCCGGGAGTAGACAACTGGGAAGCGGACTTCCTCAGCAGACACGATCTCCATCCAGGAGAGTGGGGCCTCCACCAAGAAGTCTTCGCAGAGGTGACAAGTCTTTGGGGAGTTCCTCAAATAGACATGATGGCGCCTCGTCTCAATAAGAAGCTTCAGAGATACTGTTCCAGGTCAAGAGACTCTCAAGCAGTAGCAGTGGATGCACTGGTGACCCAGTGGGTGTTTCCGTCAGTGTATGTTTTCCCTCCACTTCCGCTGATCCCAAAAGTACTCAGGATCATAAGAAAGACAAGGGTTCGAGCAATCTTCATTGCCCCAGACTGGCCAAGAAGGGCTTGGTACCCAGATCTTCAGCAGTTACTCATAGGAGATCCTCTGCCTCTTCCTCCTCCGGAGGACCTGCTACAGCAGGGGCCGTGTGTGTACCAAAACTTACTGCGGCTACGTTTGACGGCATGGCTGTTGAGCGCCGTATCCTAGCCAAGAAGGGTATTCCTAAGGAGGTCATCCCCACCCTTATTCAGGCCAGAAAGGGAGTAACGTCAAAACATTACCACCGTATTTGGAGAAAATATGTGTCTTGGTGTGAATCCAAGAAAGCTCCTACGGAAGAGTTTCACTTAGGACATTTTCTCCATTTTTTGCAGGATGGTGTGGAGACGGGCCTACGATTGGGATCAATCAAGGTCCAGATTTCGGCCTTGTCAGTGTTCTTCCAAAAACAATTGGCCTCTCTTCCAGAGATTCAGACCTTCGTGAAAGGGGTTCTGCACATCCAGTCTCCATTCGTGCCTCCAGTGGCACCATGGGACTTTAACGTGGTATTGCAGTTCTTTCAATCGGATTGGTTTGAGCCTCTACAAAAGATAGAGTTGAAGTTTCTCACTTGGAAAGTGGTGATACTTTTGACATTGGCATCTGCAAGGCGGGTGTCGGAATTGGGGGCCTTGTCTCACAAGAGCACTTACCTGATTTTCCATGAAGATAGGGCAGAGTTGCGAACTCGCCAACATTTTCTTCCAAAGGTGGTTTCTGCTTTTCACATAAACCAGCCTATTGTGGTGCCAGTAGAACCTGACACATTCACTGATTCAAAGTCTCTAGATGTGGTTAGAGCTTTGAAAATCTATGTTGCTAGAACAGCTCGTATACGGAAAACAGAGGCTCTGTTGGCCCTGTATAATCACAACAAGATTGGCTGTCCTGCTTCCAGGCAGACTATTGCACGTTGGATTAGAAATACGATTCAGCAAGCTCATACTATGTCTGCATTGCCGTTACCGACGTCAGTAAAGGCCCACTCCACTAGGAAGGTGGGCTCATCCTGGGCGGCTGCCCGGGGGGGTCTTGGCATTACAACTTTGCCGAGCAGCTACTTGGTCAGGGTCAAACACATTTGCTAAGTTCTACAAGTTTGACACCTTGACCGATGAGGACCTAAAGTTTGGTCAATCGGTGCTGCAGGGTCATCCGCACTCTGCCGCCCGTACTGGAGCTTTGGTATAGACCCCATGGTCTTGATGTCGTCCCCAGCATCCTCTAGGACGTATGAGAAAATAGGATTTTGATAACCTACCGGTAAATCCTTTTCTCCTAGTCCGTAGAGGATGCTGGGCGCCCGTCCCAGTGCGTACTTTATCTGCAGTTTAGTTATTACAGTTACACAAGTTGTGTTATCTTGGTTTCAGCATGTTGCTGCAATTAGTTCATGCCTGTTAGCGTGTGTTATGTTGAATGCCATGTATGCTGCATGGTTGAGGGTGTGAGTTGGTAGATATCTCACCACTAGTTAAGTAATTCCTTTCCTCGAAATGTCAGTCTCCCTGGGCACAGTTCCTATAACTGAGGTCGGGAGGAGGGGCATAGAGGGAGAAGCCAGTTAACACCCAATGAAAAGTCTTTAGAGTGCCCATGTCTCCTGCGGATCCCGTCTATACCCCATGGTCTTGATGTCATCCCCAGCATCCTCTACGGACTAGGAGAAAAGGATTTACCGGTAGGTTATCTAAATCCTATTTCTCTGACGTCCTAGTGGATGCTGGGAACTCCGTAAGGACCATGGGGAATAGCGGCTCCGCAGGAGACTGGGCACATCTAAAGAAAGCTTTAGGACTAGCTGGTGTGCACTGGCTCCTCCCCCTATGACCCTCCTCCAAGCCTCAGTTAGATTTCTGTGCCCGACGAGAAGGGTGCACACTAGGGGCTCTCCTGAGCTCTTTGTGAAAGTTTTAGTTTAGGTTTATTATTTTCAGTGAGACCTGCTGGCAACAGGCTCACTGCATCGTGGGACTAAGGGGAGAAGAAACGGACTCACCTGCGTGCAGAGTGGATCGGGTTTCTTAGGCTACTGGACATTAGCTCCAGAGGGACGATCACAGGTTCAGCCTGGATGGGTCCCGGAGCCGCGCCGCCGGCCCCCTTACAGAGCCAGAAGAGCGAAGAGGTCCGGTGAAATCGGCGGCAGAAGACGATCCTGTCTTCAGATAAGGTAGCGCACAGCACCGCAGCTGTGCGCCATTGCTCTCAGCACACTTCACACTCCGGTCACTGAGGGTGCAGGGCGCTGGGGGGGCAGCGCCCTGAGACGCAATAAATCGATTAAAACCTTATATGGCTAAAATAAATGCATCACATATAACTCCTGGGCTATATGGATGCATTTAACCCCTGCCAAAACATATAAAAAAAGGATGATAAGGACGCCGAGAAAGGGGCGGAGCCTATCTCCTCAGCACACTGGCGCCATTTTCCCTCACAGCTCAGTTGGAGGGAAGCTCCCTGGCTCTCCCCTGCAGTCGCTACACTACAGAAAGGGGTTAAAAAAGAGAGGGGGGCACAAATTAGGCGCAGTATAAACAATACAGCAGCTATAAAGGGAAAAACACTTATATAAGGTTATCCCTGTATATATATAGCGCTCTGGTGTGTGCTGGCAAACTCTCCCTCTGTCTCCCCAAAGGGCTAGTGGGTCCTGTCCTCTATCAGAGCATTCCCTGTGTGTGTGCTGTGTGTCGGTACGTTGGTGTCGACATGTATGAGGAGAAAAATGATGTGGAGACGGAGTAGAGTGTCTGTAATAGTGTTGTCACCCCCTAGGGGGTCGACACCTGAGTGGATGTACTGTTGAAATTGCGTGACAGTGTCAGCTTTGTATAAAAGACAGGGGTTGACATGAGACAGCCGGCTACTCAGCTTGTGCATGTCCAGACGTCTCATACAGGGGCTTTAAAGCGCCCGTTACCTCAGATACAGACGCCGACACGGATACTGACTCCTGTGTCGACGGTGAAGAGACGACCGTGATTTCCAATAGGGCCACACATTGCATGATTGATGCAATGGAAAATGTTTACACTTTTCTGATGATATGAATACCACCAAAAAAAGGGGTATTATGTTTGGTGAGGAAAAACTTACTGTAGTTTTCCTGAATCTGAAAAATAAAATGAGGTGTGTGATGATGCGTGGGTTTCCCCCCGATGACAATTGATAATTCTAAAAAGTTATTGGCAGCATACCTTTTCCCGCCAGAGGTTAGGGTGCGTTGGGAAACACCCCCTACAGGGGATAAGGCGCTCACACGCTTGTAAGAACAAGGGCTCTACCCTCTCTTGAGATGGCCGCCCTTAAGGATCCTGCTGATAAAAAGCAGGAGGGTATCCTAAAATGTATTTACACACATACTGGTGTTATACTGCGACCAGCAATCGCCTCAGCCTGGATGTGCAGTGCTGGGTTGGCGTGGTCGGATTCCCTGACTGGAAATATTGATATCCTAGATAAGGACAGTATATTATTGCCTATAGAGCAATTAAAAGATGCATTTCTATATATGCATGATGCACAGCGGAATATTTGCCGACTGGCATCAAGTATAAGTGCGTGGTATTCTACCAGTAAAGTGGTCAGGGATTCCAAACGGCATTTGGAAGTATTGCCTTAAAAAAGGGGATGTACCCTAGGTCGCCTCTCAAAATAAGACGCCGTATTATCAGGCGCAGTCCTGGTTGGCAAGCGGACAAAAGGGTTCCTCTTTTCTGCTCGTGACAGAGGGAGAGAAAAATGGCTGCAGAGATCAGCCAGTTCCCAGGAACAGAAACCCTTTTCCGCCTCTGCCAAGCCCTCAGGGCTTTACAAGTTCAGGCACGGTGGGGGCCCGTTCTCAGTGAATTTCAGTGCGCAGTGGGCTCACTCGCAAGTAGACCCCTGGATCCTTCAGGTAATATTTCAGGGGTACAAATTGGAATTCGAGACGTATTCCCCTCGCCGTTTCCAAAAGTCTGTTTTACCGACGTCTCCCGCTGACAGGGAGGCAGTTTTGGAAGCCATTCACAAGCTGTATTCCCAGCAGGTGATAATTAAGGTACCCCTCCTGCAACAGGGAACGGGGTATTATTCCACACTATTGTGGTACCGAAGCCAGACGGCTCGGTGAGACCGATTTTAAAATCTAAAATCTTTGAACACTTACATACAGAGGTTCAAATTCAAAATTGAGTCACTCAGAGCAGTGATTGCAAACCTGGAAGAAGGGGACTACATGATGTCTCGGGACATCAAGGAGGCTTACCTTCATGTCAAAATTTGCCCTTCTCACCAAGGGTATCTCAGGTTATGGTACAGAACTGTCACTATCAGTTCAGACGCTGCCGTAGGGATGGTCCACGGCACCCCGGGTCTTTACTGAAGTAATGACCGAAATGATGATATTCCTTCGAAGGAAGGGAATTTTAGTTATCCCTTACTTGGACGATTCCCTGATAAGGGTAAGATCCAGAGAACAGTTGGAGGTCGGTGTAGCACTATCTCAGGTAGTGTTGCGGCAGCACGAGTGGATTCTCAATATGCAAAAATCGCAGCTGGTTCCGACGACTTGTCTTCTGTTCCTAGGGATGATCCTGGAAGACGGTGTTTCTCCCGGAGGAGAAAGCCAGGGAGTTATCCGAGCTAGTCAGGAACCTCCGAAAACCGAACCAAGTCTCAGTGCATCAATGCACAAGGGTTCTGGGTAAAAATGGTGGCTTCCTACGAAGCAATCCCATTCGGCAGATTCCACACAAGAACTTTCCAGTGGAACCTACTGGACAAATGGTCCGGGTCGCATCTTCAGATGCATCAGCGGATAACCCTGTCACCAAGGACAAGGGTGTCCCTCCTGTGGTGGTTGCAGAGTGCTCATCTTCTAGAGGGCCGCAGATTCGGCATTCAGGACTGGGTCCTGGTGACCACGGATGCCAGCCTGCAAGGCTGGGGAGCAGTCACACAGGGAAGAAATATCCAGGGCTTATGGTCAAGCCTGGAGACATCACTTCACATAATATCCTGGAACTAAGGGCCATTTACAATGCCCTAAGTCAAGCAAAGCCTCTGCTTCAGGGTCAACCGGTATTGATCCAGTCGGACAACATCACGGCTGTCGCCCACGTAAACAGACAGGGCGGCACAAGAAGCAGGAGGGCAATGGCAGAAGCTGCAAGGATTCTCCGCTGGGTGGAAAATCATGTGATAGCACTGTTAGCAGTGTTCATTCCGGGAGTGGACAACTGGGAAGTAGACTTCCTCAGCAGACACGACCTCCACCCGGGGGAGTGGGGACTTCACCCAGAAGTCTTCCAACTGATTGTAAACCGTTGGGAAAAACCAAAGGTGGACATGATGGCGTCCCGTCTTAACAAGAAACTGGACAGATATTGCGCAAGGTCAAGGGACCCTCAGGCAATAGCGGTGGACGCTCTGGTGACACCGTGGGTGTACCAGTCAGTGTATGTGTTCCCTCCTCTGCCTCTCATACCAAAAGTACTGAGAATCATAAGAAGGAGAGGAGTAAGAACGATACTCGTGGTTCCGGATTGGCCAAGAAGGACTTGGTACCCGGAACTTCAAGAGATGCTCACGGAAGACCCGTGGCCTCTACCTTTAAGAAAGGACCTGCTCCAGCAGGGGCCTTGTCTGTTCCAAGACTTACCGCGGCTGCGTTTGACGGCATGGCGGTTGAACGCCGGATCCTGAAGGAAAAAGGCATTCCAGATGAAGTCATCCCTACCCTGGTCAAAGCCAGGAAGGATGTAACCGCAAAACATTATCACCACATTTGGCGAAAATATGTTGCGTGGTGTGAGGCCAAGAAGGCCCCTACAGAGGAATTTCAACTAGGTCGTTTCCTCCATTTCCTGCAAACAGGACTGTCTATGGGCCTAAAATTAGGGTCCATTAAGGTTCAAATTTCGGCCCTGTCGATTTTCTTCCAGAAAGAACTGGCTTCAGTACCTGAAGTTCAGACATTTGTAAAAGGGGTACTGCATATACAACCTCCTTTTGTGCCTCCAGTGGCACCTTGGGATCTCAATGTTGTTTTGAGGTTCCTTAAGTCACATTGGTTTGAACCACTCACCACTGTGGACTTAAAATATCTCACATGGAAGGTGACGATGCTGTTAGCTCTGGCTTCAGCCAGGCGTGTGTCAGAATTGGCGGCTTTATCATATAAAAGCCCTTACTTAATTTTTCATTCTGACAGGGCAGAATTGAGGACTCGTCCTCAATTTCTCCCTAAGGTGTTTTCTGCTTTTCACATGAACCAACCTATTGTGGTGCCTGCGGCTACTAGGACTTGGAGGACTCCAAGTTACTTGACGTTGTCAGGGCCCTGAAAATATATGTTTCCAGGACGGCTGGAGTCAGAAAGTCTGACTCGCTGTTTATCCTGTATGCACCCAACAAGCTGGGTGCTCCTGCTTCTAAGCAGACTATTGCTCGTTGGATTTGTAGTACAATTCAGCTTGCACATTCTGTGGCAGGCCTGCCACAGCCAAAATCTG
The DNA here is from genome assembly GCF_028390025.1 of Pseudophryne corroboree. NCBI lineage: Eukaryota > Metazoa > Chordata > Amphibia > Anura > Myobatrachidae > Pseudophryne > Pseudophryne corroboree. The sequence goes on along the minus strand of NC_086445.1, from coordinate 638,953,083 downwards.
TAAAAGCCCATTCCACAAGGAAAGTGGGCTCATCTTGGGCGGCTGCCCGAGGGGTCTCGGCTTTACAACTTTGCCGAGCAGCTACTTGGTCAGGGGCAAACACGTTTGCTAAATTCTACAAATTTGATACCCTGGCTGAGGAGGACCTGGAGTTCTCTCATTCGGTGCTGCAGAGTCATCCGCACTCTCCCGCCCGTTTGGGAGCTTTGGTATAATCCCCATGGTCCTTACGGAGTTCCCAGCATCCACTAGGACGTCAGAGAAAATAAGAATTTACTTACCGATAATTCTATTTCTCATAGTCCGTAGTGGATGCTGGGCGCCCATCCCAAGTGCGGATTGTCTGCAATACTTGTACATAGTTATTGTTAACTAAATCGGGTTATTGTTGTTGTGAGCCATCTTTTCAGAGGCTCCTTCGTTGTTATCATACTGTTAACTGGGTTCAGATCACAAGTTGTAAGGTGTGATTGGTGTGGCTGGTATGAGTCTTACCCGGGATTCAATATCCTTCCTTATTATGTACGCTCGTCCGGGCACAGTATCCTAACTGAGGCTTGGAGGAGGGTCATAGGGGGAGGAGCCAGTGCACACCAGCTAGTCCTAAAGCTTTCTTTAGATGTGCCCAGTCTCCTGCGGAGCCGCTATTCCCCATGGTCCTTACGGAGTTCCCAGCATCCACTACGGACTATGAGAAATAGAATTATCGGTAAGTAAATTCTTATTTTTTTGTACTATGTATGGGTCTGCCCTCTGATACCCTGTCTCACAAATATTTGTTATTTATATAGTGCATACATATTCTGCAGTGGTTTACAGAGAATAGTCATTCATTCTCAGATACCAACTCTGTTTGATTCTTTGTGCCCTTCTCTGCTGTACATCTGTGTGTCCAAATGTGCAAGGACAGAAGCGGCCATTGTCAGTGCCGTCAGACGCCGAAATACTGATTGGTTTTTAAGTCATGTATCTTGATATATTTGAAAGTTTCGCTCATGGCTCCCCTTTCTCTACTCTGCTCCAAACTACAGTATATGTGTTTAAAACTTTTAGTCTTTCCGGGTAAGTTTTGTGATGTACAGATGTAGCCATCTTTATCTTGACCGATTCTCCGCCTAGACGGGCGTTTAGTCACGCTAAGGCGATAGCTTAGCTTGCTGATGCTGCTTTCACATCGCAAAACCTGCTTTTGAAACAGTTCTTTAAATGGTTCTTAAAACGGGTCTGAGCAGTTATACCCCCTTCACATCGCATGTTGTAACCAGTATATTACCATTTCATTACCGTTTTGGTACCTTTCACACTGAACCCGTTTCACCCATAGAAAACAGTGGTTGTCATTATAAATGGACTTTTCTGGCCCACACATTATTAATAATTATTAATTAATTAATTATTAATAATTTGGATAGTCGTACGATGGAACCGAGCAGCTTGAAGCATTTTAACCATGTTTCTCTAACGTCCTAGTGGATGCTGGGGACTCCGTCAGGACCATGGGGAATAGCGGGCTCCGCAGGAGACAGGGCACATCTAAAAAGCTTTTTAGGTCACATGGTGTGTACTGGCTCCTCCCCCTATGACCCTCCTCCAAGCCTCAGTTAGGTTTTTGTGCCCGTCCGAGAAGGGTGCAAACTGGATGGCTCTCTTAAGGAGCTATTTAGTAAAGTTTTTTTTTAGGTTTCTAATCAGTGATTCCTGCTGGCGACAGGATCACTGCAACGAGGGACTTAGGGGAGAGACTGGCAACTCACCTGCGTGCAGGAGGATTGAAGTCTTAGGCTACTGGACACTGAGCTCCAGAGGGAGTCGGAACACAGGTCAGCCTGGGGTTCGTCCCGGAGCCGCGCCGCCGATCCCCCTTACAGACGCTGAAGAAAGACGGCGGAACGGAGGTCCGGAAACAGGCGGCAGAAGACTTCACAGTCTTCAGAGAGGTAGCGCACAGCACTACAGCTGTGCGCCATTGTTGTCACACGGCTCACTGACACGGTCACGGAGGGTGCAGGGCGCTGCTGGGGGCGCCCTGGGCAGCAATATAAATACCTATTTGGCAAATAAATACATCACATATAGCCATTAAGGCTATATGTATGTATTTTAACCCAGGCCAGTTATTAAAAAACCGGGAGGAAAAGCCCGCCGAAAAGGGGGCGGAGCTTATTCTCCTCAGCACTCAGCGCCATTTTCCTGATCAGCTCCGCTGGTGAGGAAGGCTCCCACTCTCCCCTGCACTGCACTACAGAAACAGGGTTAAAAGAGAAGGGGGGCATAAATTGGCGATATAATGATATATTAAGAGCGCATATATAGAAACAACACCTTCTAGGGTTGTTATATACATTATAGCGCTTTTGGTGTGTGCTGGCAAACTCTCCCTCTGTCTCCCCAAAGGGCTAGTGGGTCCTGTCCTCTATCAGAGCATTCCCTGTGTGTGTGCTGTATGTCGGTACGTGTGTGTCGACATGTATGAGGAAAATGTTGGTGAGGAGGCGGAGCAAATTGCCTGTAATGTTGATGTCACTCTCTAGGGAGTCGACACCGGAATGGATGGTCTACTTATGGAATTACGTGATAATGTCAACACGCTGCAAGACGGTTGACGACATGAGATGGCCGGCGGACAAATTAGTACCGGTCCAGGCGTCTCAGACACCGTCAGGGGCTTGTAAAAACGCCCATTTACCTCAGTCGGTCGACAGACACAGACATGGACACTGACCCCAGTGTCGACGGTGAAGAAACATACGTAATTTTCCTTTAGGGCCACGAGTTACATGTTAAGGGCAATGAAGGAGCTGTTACATATTTCTGATACTACAAGTACCACAAATAAGGGTATTTTGTAGGGTGTGAATAAACTACTTGTAGTTTTGCCTGAATCAGATAAATTAAATGAAGTGTGTGATGATACGTGGGGTTCCTCCGATAGAAAGTTATGGGCGGTATACCCTTTCCCGCCAGAAGTAAGGGCGAGTTGGGAAACACACCTTAGGGTGGATAAGGCGCTCACACGCTTATAAAAACATGGCGTTACCGTCTCTAGATACGGCCGCCCTCAAGAAGCCAGCTGATAGGAAGCTGAAAAATATCATGACAGTATATACACACATACTGGTGTTATACTACGACCAGCAATCGCCTCAGCCTGGATGTGCAGCGCTGAGGGGGCTTGGTCGGACTTCCTGACTGAAAATTTTGATACCCTTGACAGGGACAAGATTTTATTGACTATAGAGCATTTTAAGGATGCATTTCTATATATGCGTGATGCGCAGAGGGATATTTGCATTCTGGCATCAAGAGTAAATGTGATTTACATATCTGCCAGACGAAGACACGACAGTGGTCAGGTGAGGCAGATTCCAGACGGCATGTGGAAGTATTGCCGTATAAAGGGGCGGTCCATCGGACCTGGTGGCCATGGCAACAGCTGAAAAATCCATTTTTTGTTACCCCGAATCACATATCGGCAAAAAAGGACACAGTCTTTTCAGTCTCAGTCCTTTCGTCCCCATAGGGGCAGGCGGGCAAAGGCCAGTCATATCTGCCCAGGGGTAGAGGAAAGGGAAGAAGACTGCAGCAAGCAGCCCATTCCCAGGAACAGAAGCCCCTCACAGCTTCTGCCAAGTCCGCAGCATAACGCTGGGGCCGTACAAGCGGACTCAGGTGCGGTAGGGGGTCATCTCAAGAGTTTCAGTACGCAGGGGGCTCACTCGCAAGGGAACTCCGGGATCCTACATGTAGTATCCCAGGTGTACATTGGAAATTCGAGACATCTCCCCCTCACACAATTCACAGGCTGTATTCCCAGCAGGTGATAATCAAAGTACCCCTCTTACAACATGGAAGGGGGTAGTATTCCACACTATATTGTGGTACTGAAGCCAACCGGCTCGGTGAGATCTGAAATATTTGAACACTTACATACAAGCGTTCAAATCAAGATGGAGTCACTCAGAGCAGTGATAGCGAACCAGGAAGAAGGGGACGATATGGTGTCACTGGATATCAGGGACGCTTACCTACAGGTCCAAATTTGCCCTTCTCACCAAGGGTACTTCAGGTTCCTGGTACAGAACTGTCACTATCAGTTCAGACGTTGCCGTTTGGGTTGTCCACGGCGCCCCGGGTCTTTACCAAGGTAATGGCCGGAATGATGATTTTTCTTAAAAGGAAACATGGACGCTTTCCTGATAAGGGCAAGGTCCAGAGAACAGTTGGAGGTCGGAGTAGCACTATCTTAAGTAGTTCTACGTCAGCACGAGTGGATTCTAAATATTCCAAAATCGCAGCTTTTTCCGATGACACGTCTACTGTTCATAGGGATGATTCTGGACACAGTCCAGAAAAACGTGTTTCTCCCAGTGGAGAAAGCCAGGGAGTTATCCGAGCTAATCGGGATCCTCCTAAAACCAGGAAAAGTGTCAGTGCATCATTGCACAAGAGTCCTGGTAAAAATGGTGGCTTATTACGAAGCAATTCCATTCGGCAGATTTCCCGCAAGAACTCTTCGGTGGGATCTGCTGGACAAATGGTCCGGATTGCATCCTCAGATGCATCAGCGGATAACCCTATATCCAAGGACAAGGGTGTCTCTCCTGTGGTGATTACAGAGTGCTCATCTTCTAGAGGGCCGCAGATTTGGCATTCAGGATTGGATGCCGGTGACCACGGAGGCCAGCCTGAGAGGCTGGAGAACAGTCACACAGGGAAAAAATTTCCAGGGAAGTGTGATTAAGTCTGGAGAATTCTCTCTGCATAAATAAGCTTAGAGCAAATTTATAAGGCTCTAAACTTAGCAAGACCTCTGCTTCAAGGTCAGCCGGTATTGATCCAGTGGGATAACATCACGGCAGTCGCCCACGTAAACAGAAAGGGCGGCACAAGAAGCAGGAGGGCAGTGACAAAACTGCAAGGATTTTTAGCTAGGCGGAAAATCATGTGATAGCACTGTCAGCAGTGTTCTTTCCGGGAGTGGACGACTGGGAAGCAGACTTCCTCAGCAGGCATGACCTCCACCCGGGAGAGTGGAAACTTCATAGGGAAGTTTTTCAGCATGATTGTGGACCGTTGGCAAAGACCAAAGGTGGACATGATAGCGTCCCGCCCGAAAAACGGGACAGGTATTCCGCCAGGTCATGAGACCTTCAGGCGATAGCTGTGGATGTTCTGGTAACACCGTGGGTGTACCAGTCAGTGTATGGGTTCCCTCCTCTGTTTCTCATAACCAAGGTATTGAGAATTATAAGACATAGAGGAGTATGAACTATACTAGTGGCTCCGGATGGGCCAAGAGGGACTTGGTACCCGGAGCTTCAAGAGATGCTCACAGAGGACTAAGGGCCTGGGGAGCTAAGAAGGGACTTGCTTCAGCAAGTACCATGTCTTTTCCAAGAATTACCGCGGCTGCGTTTGACGGCATGGCGGTTGAATACCGGATTCTGAAGAAAAAAAGGCATTCCATAAGAGGTCATACCTACCTTGGTCAAAGCCAGGAAGGAGGTGACCGCACAACGTCATCACCACATGTGGTGAAAATATGTTGCGTGGGTAAGGCCAGGAAGGCTCCACGAAGGAAATTCAACTAGGTCGATTCTGCACTTCCTGAAAACAGGAGTGTTTTGAGCCTCAAATTGGGGTTCATTAAGATTTAAATTTCGGCCCTGTAGATTTTCTTCCAGAAAAAATTGACTTCAGTTCCTGAAGTCCAGATTGTAAAGGGTGTATTCCATATACAGTTCTTTTGTGCCTCTAGGGGCACCGTGAGATCTCAACATAGTGTTGGGATTCCTTAAAATCATATTGGTTTGAACCGCTCAAATCTGTGGATTTGAAATATCTCACATGGAAAGTGACCATGCTGTTGACCAATATCTCACATGGAAAGTGACCATGTTGTTAGTCCTGGCCTCGGCCAGGCGATTGTCAAAAAGAATGGGCGGTTTTGTTTTACAAAAGCCCATATTAGAATTTTCCATTTGAACAGGGCAGAACTGGGACTCGTCTCCAGTTTCTTCCTAAAGGGGTGTCAGCGTTGTCACCTGAAACAACCTATTGTGGTGCCTGGGGCTACTGGGGACTTGGAGGACTCCAAGTTACTAGACGTTGTCAGGGCCCTAAAAATATATATATATATATATATATATATATATATATATATATATAGTTAGGACGGCTGGAGTCAGAAAGTCTGATTGGCTGTTTATATTGTATGCACCCAACAAGCTGGGTGCTCCTGCTTCTAAGCAGTCTATTGCACGCTAGATTTGTAGTACAATTCAGCTTGCACATTCTGTGGCAGGCCTGCCACAGCCAAAATATGTAGATGCCCATTCCACAAGGAAGGTGGCCTCATCCTGGGCGGCTGCCCGAGGAGTCTCGGCATTATAACTTTGCCGAGCAGCTACGTGGTCAGGGGAGAACACGTTTGTAAAATTTTACAAATTTGATACTCTGGCTAAAGAGGACCTGGAGTTCTCTCATTCGGTGCTGCAGAGTCATCCGCACTCTCCCGCCCGTTTGGGAGCTTTGGTATAATCCCCATGGTCCTGACGGAGTCCCCAGCATCCACTAGGACGTTAGAGAAAATAAGAATTTACTTACCGATAATTCTATTTCTCGTAGTCCGTAGTGGATGCTGGGCGCCCATCCCAAGTGCGGATTGTCTGCAATGCTTGTACATAGTTATTGTTACAAAAATCGGGTTATTACTATTGTTGTGAGCCATTTTTTTTCAGAGGCTACTTCGTTTTGTTATCATACTGTTAACTGGGTTCAGATCACAAGTTGTACGGTGTGATTGGTGTGGCTGGTATGAGTCTTACCCGGGATTCAAGATCCTTCCTTATTGTGTACGCTCGTCCGGGCACAGTACCTAACTGAGGCTTGGAGGAGGGTCATAGGGGGAGGAGCCAGTGCACACCATGTGACCTAAAAAGCTTTTTAGATGTGCCCTGTCTCCTGCGGAGCCCGCTATTCCCCATGGTCCTGACGGAGTCCCCAGCATCCACTACGGACTACGAGAAATAGAATTATCGGTAAGTAAATTCTTATTTTTTATATATGAGTGCATCCTTGACTGTCCCAGTTATTTGTCTGCAGATTTCCTCATCCCCTCTGATTCTTAGCAGCTCCCTCACCTCTTTATCACTCCAAGTTGTCATTGTATAATATATTTGCAGTTAGAAAACGCTTTTAAACCCACTCTCATGTGTCTAATGTGTTTTTCCTCCAGCTTCCTGCTTCTGCCTGGTGACATCACACATGGAGACAGCCTATCACCTCCTGTGGCTTGGAATTACCGTTTCAGAGCCTTTCACACTGCACAGTGAAACGGTTCTGAAATGGGTAGGACCCTGCTTTTTAACCGTTTCAAAATACCAGTATTTTGAAAACGGTAAATTCAAGGTGGCCCTTTCACATCGCAGCTAGAACCGTTTAGGAAGGCTGAAAAATCGGCAATTTACCGGGTTAAAGCTGCGGTGTGAAAGGGGTATGAGTTTAATCACAGGCAGGCGCGTTGAGGCGATTCTAGATACTCAGCATGCATTACACATCTCCACCACTGGGTGGCTAATGCTCCACTAATCCAGTACTTTCGATCGTATAGCGGCGGATTGATCTACAGCTCTGGCAAATGGTCAGTGACGACTGTAATGTTAATAGATGGTGACCAATGGTCAGACGGTGAGAGTTCTCAATATGAATAAAAAGTTTATACAGACACAAACGAACATGTTAAAACACTTGTGTATGCAGACGCAAGATTGTGTATGGAGACGCAACTAATTGTGTAAAAGAAAGTATGTACAATGCATAAACACCGTGCTTTTGAAATACAGTATGAGCGTCCGAGTTCCCGTGACATTCACTTTATTATATTTTTCTTTGTTATACCTTCAATGGAAGGGTGCACACAGGTTTCACATAAATCTTGCCTTGTAACCTGATCGGAACTTCCTACCTGTCTACTGCATGAACTGTGCATGCTCCCAGGGGGGAAGGGGAAAGTGGGATGGGGGTAGGGCGAGGCAGTGGAAAATACCGCGTTCAAAGAACGGGCCAATGCTGAAGGAGCGTCAGAATCCCCTTGCTAAAATACACAGGATCGATAGGGATAAGCGAGGTCTATGCACATAACGATACACCAGACCCCATCGCATCACAAAGTGACAAAATGTCCGAAGCACATGAACCCCCGCCTTGTAGCATTATGTGCATAGACCTTGCTTAACCCTATCGCCCCTGTGTATTTTAGCTAGGGGATTCCGACGCTCCTTCAGCACTGCCCCGTAGCCTGCAAAACCTATGCCGTCACTCGCTCCATAGCTGAGTGCTGACACAAGGCGGATGTTCATGTGCCTTGGACATTTTGTCACTTTGTGATGCGATGGGGTCTGGGGTATCGTTAAGTGCATAGACCTCGCTTATACCTATCGATTCTGTGTATTTTAGCTAGGGGATTCTGATGCTCCTTCAGCATTGCCCCATGACCTACAAAATCTGTGCTGTTACTTGCTCCATAGCCGAGGGCCTCCATGGGGCAAGGAGTCACAGGCGGTAGCCATTTCGATTGAGTCTGCCCTGCTACAGAATTGTATGTGTACCGTATGGTGCATAGAACCTTAACAGTACAACCGCTCCTGCAGCTTTGCCCTGGTTTATGTGAATAACTCCCATGTCTACTGCATGACCTGTGCAGGCTCCCAGGGGGGAAGGGCGATGGGCTAGCGGGAGGCAGTGGAAAATACTGTGCTTTTCAAATGCAAGTACTGTATGAGTCCGAGTCCCCAGTATGTTCTTCTAGTGTACTAATTAGCACGAACAGCTTGTAACGTACAGTGGCAAGTTTAATCTTTCTATGTATAATGGAGAGATAAAAGCTCCTCCCTAAGTTCCTAGATGCCAAATCACCGTCCTTAGTATCTCTGTACAGTATGTTCTACTAGTGTACTAATTAGCACGAACAGCTTTTAACTGGATGCCAAATCACCGTACTTAGTATCTCTGTACAGTATGTTCTATTAGGGTACTAAGTAGCACGAACAGCTTGTAACGTACAGCGGCAAGTTTAATCTTTCTATGTATAATGGAGAGAGATAAAAGCTCCTCAGTAAGTACCTGGATGCCAAGTCACCGTCCTTAGTATCTCTGTATAGTATATTCTATTAGGGTACTAATTAGCACGAACAGCTAATTAGTACCCTAATAGAACATACTGTACAGAGATACTAAGTACGGTGATTTGGCATCCAGGAACTTAGGGAGGAGCTTTTATCTCTCTCCATTATACATAGAAAGATTAAACTTGCCGCTGTTCGTGCTAATTAGTACCCTAATAGAACATACTGTACAGAGATACTAAGTACGGTGATTTGGCATCCAGTTAAAAGCTGTTTGTGCTAATTAGTACACTAGTAGAACATGCTGTACAGAGATACTAAGGACGGGGATTTGGCATCTAGGAACTTCCAGAGGAGCTTTTAACTCTCTCCATTATTCATAGAATGATTAAACTTACCACTGTACGTTACAAGCTGTTCGTGCTAATTAGTACACTAGTAGAACATACTGTACAGAGATACGAAGGACGGTGATTTGGCTTCTAGGAACTTACAGAGGAGCTTTTAAATCTCTCCATTTTACATAGAAAGATTAAACTTGCCGCTGTACGTTACAAGCTGTTCGTGCTAATTAGTACCCTAATAGAACTTACTGTACAGAGATACTAAGTACGGTGATTTGGCATTCAGTTAAAAGCTGTTCGTGCTAATTAGTACACTAGTAGAACATACTGTACAGAGATACTAAAGACTGTGATTTGGCATCTAGGAATTTACAGAGGAGCTTTTATCTCTCTCCATTATACATAGAAAGATTAAACTTGCCACTGTACGTTACAAGCTGTTTGTGCTAATTAGTACACTAGTAGAACATAGAGTACAGAGATACTAAGGACGGTAATTTGGCACTCAGGAACTTAGGGAGGAGCTTTTATCTCTCCATTATAATTAGAAAGATTACAATGGAGAGAGATTAAAGCTCCTCCCTAAATTCGTGGATGCCAAATCAGTGTACTTAGTATCTCTGTACAGTATGTTCTATTAGGGTACTAAGTAGCACGAACAGCTTGTAACGTACAGCGGCAAGTTTAATCTTTCTATGTATAATGGAGAGAGATAAAAGCTCCTCAGTAAGTACCTGGATGCCAAATCACCGGCCTTAGTATCTCTGTATAGTATATTCTATTAGGGTACTAATTAGCACGAACAGCTAATTAGAACCCTAATAGAACATACTGTACAGAGATACTAAGTACGGTGATTTGGCATCCAGGAACTTAGGGAGGAGCTTTTATCTCTCTCCATTTTACATAGTAAGATTAAACTTGCCGCTGTACGTTACAAGCTGTTCGTGCTAATTAGTACCCTAATAGAACTTACTGTACAGAAATACTAAGTACGGTGATTTGGCATTCAGTTAAAAGCTGTTTGTGCTAATTAGTACACCAGATAAAAGCTCCTCAGTAAGTACCTGGATGCCAAATCACCGGCCTTAGTATCTCTGTATAGTATATTCTATTAGGGTACTAATTAGCACGAACAGCTAATTAGAACCCTAATAGAACATACTGTATAGAGATACTAATGACTGTGATTTGTCATCTAGGAACTTACAGAGGAGCTTTTATCTCTCTCCATTATACATAGAAAGATTAAACTTGCCACTGTACGTTACAAGCTGTTCGTGCTAATTAGTACACTAGTAGAACATAGAGTACAGAGATACTAAGGATGGTAATTTGGCACCCAGGAACTTAGGGAGGAGCTTTTATCTCTCTCCATTATACTTAGAAAGATTACAATGGAGAGAGATAAAAGCTCCTCCCTAAGTTCGTGGATGCCAAATCACTGTACTTAGTATCTGTGTACAGTATGTTCTACTAGTGTACTAATCAGCACGAACAGCTTGTAACGTACAGTGGCAAGTGTAATTTCTCTGATGTCCTAGTGGATGCTGGGAACTCCGTAAGGACCATGGGGAATAGACGGGCTCCACAGGAGACTGGGCACTCTAAAAGAAAGATTAGGTACTATTTGGTGTGCACTGGCTCCTCCCTCTATGCCCCTCCTCAAGACCTCAGTTAGAATCTGTGCCCGGCCTGAGCTGGGTGCTCCTAGTGGGCTCTCCTGAGCTTGCTAGAAAGAAAGTATTTGTTAGGTTTTTTATTTTCAGTGAGATCTGCTGGCAACAGACTCACTGCTACGTGGGACTGAGGGGAGAGAAGCAAACCTACCTGCGTGCAGCTAGCTTGTGCTTCTTAGGCTACTGGACACCATTAGCTCCAGAGGGTTCAAACACAGGGCCTGACCTCGATCGTCCGTTCCCGGAGCCGCGCCGCCGTCCCCCTTGCAGAGCCAGAAGACAGAAGAAGGAGATGAAATCGGCGGCAGAAGACTCCGGTCTTCATTAAGGTAGCGCACAGCACTGCAGCTGTGCGCCATTGCTCCCACAGCACACCACACACTCCGGTCACTGTAGGGTGCAGGGCGCTGGGGGGGGCGCCCTGGTGCAGGGCGCTGGGGGGGGGCGCCCTGGGCAGCAATAAGAATACCTTTTGGCACTAAATACACATAATACAGTCTGGAAAACTGTATATGTGTAAAAAAAAACGCCATTAAGCTATACAAAACGCGGGAGAAGCCCGCCGCTGAGGGGGGCGGGGCCTTCTTCCTCAGCATACCAGCACCATTTTCTCTTCACAGCTCCGCTGGAAGGACGCTCCCCAGGCTCTCCCCTGCAGTATCCTGTACAAGAAGGGTAAAAAAGAGAGGGGGGGCACATAAATTTAGGCGCAAATAGGATAATAAGCAGCTATTGGGAAAAATCACTCATTATAGTGTAAATCCCTGTGTTATATAGCGCTGTGGTGTGTGCTGGCATACTCTCTCTCTGTCTCCCCAAAGGACTTTGTGGGGTCCTGTCCTCAGTCAGAGCATTCCCTGTGTGTGTGCGGTGTGTCGGTACGGCTGTGTCGACATGTTTGATGAGGAGGGTTACGTGGAGGCGGAGCAGGGGCAGATAAGTGTGGTGTCGCCCCAGGCGGGGCCGACACCGGATTGGATGGATATGTGGAAGGTCTTAACAGACAGTGTCAACTCCTTACATAAAAGGTTCGATGACGCAGCAGCCTTGGGACAGCCGGGATCTCAGCCCGCGCCTGCCCAGGCGTCTCAGAGGCCATCAGGGGCTCATAAACGCCCGCTAGCTCAGATGGTAGACACAGATGTCGACACGGAGTCTGACTCCAGTGTAGATGAGGATGAGACAAATGTACAGTCTACAAAAGCCATCCGATGCATGATTACTGCAATGAAAAATGTATTGAACATTTCTGATGTTAAACCGGTTACTACCAAGAGGGGTATTATGTTTGGGGAGAAAAAGCAGCCAGTGACTTTTCCCCCATCTGATGAATTAAATGAATTGTGTGAAGAAGCGTGGAGTTCCCCCGATAAAAAACTAGTGATTTCTAAGAGGTTACTGATGGCGTACCCTTTCCCGCCAACGGACAGGTTACGTAGGGAAACATCCCCTAGGGTGGACAAGGCGCTCACACGCTTATCAAAAAAGGTGGCACTGCCGTCTCAGGATACGGCCGCCCTAAAGGAGCCTGCGGATAGAAAGCAGGAAGCTATCCTGAAGTCTGTGTATACACACTCGGGTACTATACTGAGACCTGCTATTGCTTCAGCATGGATGTGTTGCTGCAGCAGCATGGTCTGATACCCTGTCAGACAACATTGATTCCCTCGACAGGGATACTATTTTGCTAACCATAGAACATATAAAAGACGTCGTCTTATATATGCGGGATGCACAGAGGGACATTTGCCTGCTGGCATCTAGAATTAATGCAATGTCCATTTCTGCCAGGAGAGTATTATGGACTCGGCAGTGGACAGGTGATGCTGATTCTAAAAAACACATGGAGGTTTTGCCTTATAAGGGTGAGGAATTGTTTGGGGACTGTCTCTCGGACCTCGTATCCACGGCAACAGCTGGGAAGTCAACTTTTTTACCTCGGGTTCCCTCACAGCCTAAGAAAGCACCGTATTATCAAGTACAGTCCTTTCGGCCTCAGAAAGGCAAGCGGATCAGAGGCGCATCCTTTCTGCCCAGAGGCAGGGGTAGAGGAAAGAAGCTGCACCAGGCAGCCAGTTCCCAGGAACAAAAATCCTCCCCCGCTTCCACTAAGTCCACCGCATGACGATGGGGCTCCACAGGCGGAGCCGGGTGCGGTGGGGGCGCGTCTCCGGAACTTCAGCAACCAGTGGGTTCGCTCACAAGTGGATCTCTGGGCTGTACAAATTGTATCTCAGGGATACAAGCTGGAGTTCGAGGCGACTCCCCCTCGCCGTTACCTCAAATCAGCCTTGCTAGCTGCTCCCAGGGAAAGGGAGGTAGTACTGGCGGCAATTCACAAGCTGTACCTCCAGCAGGTGATGATCAAGGTTCCCCTCCTTCAACAGGGACGGGGTTACTATTCCACAATGTTTGTGGTACCGAAACCAGACGGTTCGGTGAGACCCATTCTGAATTTAAAATCCTTGAACACTTATATAAGGAAGTTCAAGTTCAAAATGGAATCGCTCAGGGCGGTTATTGCAAGCCTGGAAGAGGGGGATTTTATGGTGTCGCTAGACATCAAGGATGCTTACTTGCATGTCCCCATTTACCCACCTCACCAGGAGTACCTCAGGTTTGTGGTACAGGATTGTCATTACCAATTCCAGACGTTGCCGTTTGGTCTGTCCACGGCACCGAGAGTATTTACCAAGGTAATGGCCGAAATGATGATACTCCTTCGGAAGAAGGGAGTTATAATTATCCCGTACTTGGACGATCTCCTTATAAAGGCGAGGTCCAGAGAGCAGTTGTTGGTCAGCGTAGCACTCTCTCGGGAAGTGTTGCAACAACACGGCTGGATTCTGAATATCCCAAAGTCGCAGCTGATTCCTGCGACGCGTCTGCTTTTCCTGGGCATGATTCTGGACACAGAACAGAAGAAGGTGTTTCTCCCGGTGGAGAAGGCCCAGGAATTGTCATCTCTGGTCAGGGATCTCCTGAGACCAAAACAGGTGTCGGTGCATCACTGCACGCGAGTCCTGGGAAAGATGGTGGCATCTTACAAAGCAATTGCCTTCGGCAGGTTCCATGCAAGGATCTTTCAGTGGGATCTGTTAGACAAATGGTCTGGATCGCATCTTCAGATGCATCGGTTGATCACCCTGTCCCCAAGGGCCATGGTGTCTCTGCTGTGGTAGCTGCAGAGTGCTCATCTTCTCGAGGGCCGCAGATTCGGCATACAGGACTGGGTCCTGGTGACCACGGATGCAAGCCTACGAGGATGGGGGGCAGTCACTCAGGGAAGGAACTTCCAAGGACAGTGGTCAAGTCAGGAGACTTCACTACACATAAATATACTGGAACTAAGGGCCATTTACAACGCCCTGAGTCAAGCAGAGCCCCTGCTTCAAAACCAACCAGTGCTGATTCAGTCAGACAACATCACGGCGGTCGCCCATGTAAACCGCTAAGGCGGCACAAGAAGCAGGATGGCGATGGCAGAAGCCACAAGGATTCTTCGATGGGCGGAGAATCACGTGCTAGCACTGTCAGCAGTGTTCATTCCGGGAGTGGACAACTGGGAAGCAGACTTCCTCAGCAGGCACGACCTCCACCCGGGAGAGTGGGGACTTCATCAAGAAGTCTTCACACAGATTGTAAATCGTAGGTAACTGCCACAGGTGGACATGATGGCGTCCCGCCTCAACAAAAAGCTAAAAAAAATATTGCGCCAGGTCACAGGACCCTCAGGCGATAGCTGTGGACGCACTAGTGACACCGTGGTTGTACCAGTCGGTTTATGTGTTCCCTCCTCTTCCTCTCATACCCAAGGTACTGAGGATAGTAAGAAAGAGAGGAGTAAGAACTATACTCATTGTTCCGGATTGGCCAAGAAGAACTTGGTACCCAGAACTACAAGAAATTATCTCAGAGGACCCATGGCCTCTGCCTCTCAGACAGGACCTGTTACAGCAGGGGCCCTGTCTGTTCCAAGACTTACCGCGGCTGCATTTGACGGCATGGTGGTTGAACGCTGGATCATAGCGGAAAAGGGCATTCCGGATGAAGTTATTCCTACGCTGATAAAGGCTAGGAAAGACGTGACAGCAAAACATTATCACCGTATATGGCGAAAATATGTTGCTTGGTGTGAGGCCAGGAAGGCCCCTACAGAGGAATTCCAGCTGGGTCGATTCCTGCACTTCCTACAGTCAGGAGTGACTATGGGCCTAAAATTAGGATCCATAAAGGTCCAGATTTCGGCCCTATCTATTTTCTTTCAAAAAGAACTGGCTTTACTGCCTGAAGTTCAGACGTTTGTTAAGGGAGTGCTACATATTCAGCCCCCTTTTGTGCCTCCAGTGGCACCTTGGGATCTTAACGTTGTGTTGGATTTCCTGAAATCACACTGGTTTGAGCCACTTAAGACCGTGGAGCTAAAGTATCTCACGTGGAAGGTGGTCATGCTGTTGGCCTTGGCTTCAGCTAGGCGTGTGTCAGAATTGGCGGCTTTGTCATGTAAAAGCCCGTATCTGATCTTCCATATGGACAGGGCAGAATTGAGGACTCGTCCCCAATTTCTCCCAAAGGTGGTATCAGCGTTTCTTTTGAACCAACCTATTGTGGTGCCTGCGGCTACTCGGGACTTGGAGGCTTCCAAGTTGCTGGACGTTGTCAGGGCTTTGAAAATCTATGTAGCCAGGATGGCTGGAGTCAGGAAAACTGACTCGCTGTTTATCCTGCATGCACCCAACAAACTGGGTGCTCCGGCTTCAAAGCAAACTATTGCGCGCTGGATCTGTAACACGATTCAGCAAGCTCATTCTGCGGCAGGGTTACCGCATCCTAAATCGGTAAAAGCCCATTCCACAAGGAAGGTGGGCTCTTCTTGGGCGGCTGCCCGAGGGGTCTCGGCTTTACAGCTTTGCCGAGCTGCTACTTGGTCGGGTTCAAACACATTTGCTAAGTTCTACAAGTTTGATACACTGGCTGAGGAGGATCTTGCCTTTGCTCATTCAGTGCTGCAGAGTCATCCGCACTCTCCCGCCCGTTTGGGAGCTTTGGTATAATCCCCATGGTCCTTACGGAGTTCCCAGCATCCACTAGGACGTCAGAGAAAATAAGAATTTACTCACCGGTAATTCTATTTCTCGTAGTCCGTAGTGGATGCTGGGCTCCCGTCCCAAGTGCGGACTCTCTGCAATACATGTATATAGTTATTGCTTAACTAAAGGGTTATTGTTATGAGCCATCTGTTACTGAGGCTCAGTTGTTGTTCATACTGTTAACTGGGTATGGTTATCACAAGTTGTACAGTGTGATTGGTGTGGCTGGTATGAGTCTTACCCTGGATTCCAAATCCTTTCCTTGTTGTGTCAGCTCTTCCGGGCACAGTTTCCTTAACTGAGGTCTGGAGGAGGGGCATAGAGGGAGGAGCCAGTGCACACCAGATAGTACCTAATCTTTCTTTTAGAGTGCCCAGTCTCCTGCGGAGCCCGTCTATTCCCCATGGTCCTTACGGAGTTCCCAGCATCCACTACGGACTACGAGAAATAGAATTACCGGTGAGTAAATTCTTATTTTTTCTAAGTATAATGGAGAGAGATAAAAACTCCTCCCTATGTTCCTGGATGTCAAATTACCATGCTTAGCATATCTGTACAGTATTTACTATCTAGCCAGAAACCCTGCATCCTGTGCAAGCTAGGCGGACAACTGGAGGGAACCTGAAACACGGTTACTTCCCGTTTCCCTTTCCAGTGTCACATAAACTAGTGGTTGGTCTGCACCGAAAGCCAAGAGTCTCCTCTTTTGTATGTTACCAGTCCTGAGTCTCTGGGACACCTAGAACCAGAGAGGTCAGTACGCAAAGTGGACCCATTTTCCCATAGACTATAATGGACCCGTTATTTCAGACCCACCATGGGTTCCGACGCTTGCCATGAGCCTTGTGGGGGTCACAGAAACTTGGGGTTGGTACCCCCCGGTAGCTAATTGTCTCCCCTTCCATACCAACCTAGCAATGAAGGCTCCCACCTCCCACGCTGAGAGTCCCAAAGTGCCATCCTTTTTTTTTTTTTTTTTTTTTTTATATGTTCCCGTGACATTCACTTTATTATTATTTTTTCTTTGTGATACATTCAATGAAAGGGTGCACGCAGGTTTCACATAAATCAAAGTAAATCTGCAGCAGCGATTCATTCCGCTATATACAAATACACAGCGGTAATGAGTATAAATTAGTGTATTCCGACGCAACTAACTGAGCAACACAGTACTGTAGATCGTTGCCATTTGTGTATTGTACCTGACCTGAACTCCCTCCCTGTCCACTGCATGACCTGTGCAGACTCCCAGGGGCGGAAGGGCGATGGGGGTAGGGAGATGCGGTGGAAAATACTGTGCTTTTGAAATACAAGTATTAGCGTCCGAGTCCCCTAAGGCATAAACCAACACCAATGGGAAGGAAGTGCCAACCTGTTTTTCTCTAACGTCCTAGTGGATGCTGGGGACTCCAAAAGGACCATGGGGAATAGACGGGCTCCGCAGGAGATAGGGCACTTTAAGAAAGCTTTGGATTCTGGGTGTGCACTGGCTCCTCCCTCTATGTCCCTCCTCTAGACCTCGGTTAGATCCTGTGCCCAGAGGATGAAGGGCGCACTGCAGGGAGCTCTCTTGAGTTCTTTGCTACAGAAAGTATTTTTGTTTTGGATTTTTACTTTTTTACAGGCAACAGGCTCCCTGCATCGAGGGACTGAGGAGCTAGGGGCAGACCTACTTAACTGATAGGATCTGCTGCCTCGGCTACTGAACACCATTAGCTTCAGAGGGGGTGAACACAGGTTCGTCGTGGGCGTCCACCCCCGAAGCCGCGCCGCCGTTCTCCTCACAGAGCCAGAAGAGCAGAAGCAAGAAGACGTCTCAGGCGGCAGAAGCCTTCAGCTTCACAGAGGTAACGCACAGCACTGCAGCTGTGCGTCATTGCTCCACATCACCTCACACACTCCGGTCACTGTATGGGTGCAGGGCGCAGGGGGGGGGGGGGGGCGCCCTGGGCAGCAATAGTAACACCTCTTGGATGGCAAATAGGTATATACATGTACAGCTGGGCACTGTACATGTATATAATTGAGCCCCCGCCATTTTTTCACGATTTTGAGCGGGATAGAAGCCCGCCGCCGAGGGGGCGGGGCTTCTCCCTCAGCACTCACCAGCGCCATTTCTCTCTCCACAGAACGCTGAGAGGATGCTCCCCGGACTCTCCCCTGCTTACACACGGTGAAGGGGGTTTAAAAAGAGAGGGGGGGGGGGCACATAATTGGCGGATACAATATAATACAGCGCTGCTGGGGAAAAACATTCTGTGTTGGTCTCCAGGTTGTTGCGCTGGGGTGTGGGCTGGCATACTCTCTCTCTGTCTCTCCAAAGGGCCTTTCAGGGGATACTGTCTTCAGAAAAAGTTTCCCTGGGTGTGTGCAGTGTGTCGGTACGGGTGTGTCGACATGTTTGATGAGGAAGGCTCGCTAAATGTGGAGGGGGAGTGCTTGAATGTCAGGTCGCCGTCGGCAACGCCGACACCGGACTGGGTGGATATGCTAAATGTCTTGAATGCAAATGTAAATCTTCTGCATAAAAGATTAGACAAGGCTGAAGCTAGGGATCAGTCAGGTAGCCAGCCCGTGCCTGTCCCTGGGGAGCCAGGACCTTCAGGGTCTCAAAAGCGCCCCATATCCCAGGACGCTGACACAGATACCGACACAGATACTGACTCTAGTGTCGACTATGAGGATGCAAAATTACAGCCGAAGGTGGCAAAAGGTATTAGGTACATGATTATTGCCATAAAGGAGGTTTTGCATATCACGGAAGAACCCCCTGTCCCTAACACGAGGGTTCACATGTATAAAGGGAAAAGGCCTGAGGTCACGTTTCCGTCCTCATTTGAGCTAAGCGAATTATGCGAAAAGGCTTGGGAATCTCCAGATCGGAGACTACAGGTTCCCAAAAGGATTCTCATGACATATCCCTTTCCACAGAAGGATCGGATACGATGGGAATCTGCGCCTAAAGTAGACAAGGCGCTGACACGCTTATCCAAGAAGGTGGTACTGCCTTCTCCGGATACTGCTTCCCTCAAGGATCCTGCCATGGCGTCGGCCTGGGTTTGTAGTGCTGTCGTGGCATGGGCAGACTCCTTATCTACGGAGATGGACACCTTAGATAGGGATACCATTCTAATGACCATGGAGCATATCAGAGATGCTGCCTTGTATATGAGGGATGCTCAGAGAGACATTTGTTTACTAAGCTCTAGAATAAACGCTATGTCTATTTCTGCTAGGCGGGTCTTGTGGACCCGACAGTGGACGGGAGACGCCGACTCAAAGCGGCATATGGAGTCATTGCCTTACAAGGGGGAGGAGTTGTTTGGAGAAGGCCTCTCGGACCTAGTCTCTACTGCTACGGCCGGTAAATCAAATTTTTTACCTTATGTTCCCCCGCAGCATTCTAAGAAGGTACCGCATTATCAAATGCAGTCCTTTCGTTCCAATAAAAACAAGAAGGTACGAGGATCGTCCTTCGTTGCCAGAGATAAAGGTAAGGGAAAACGGCTGCACTCAGCTAGTTCCCAGGAGCAGAAGTCCTCCCCTACTTCCGCAAAGTGCACAGCATGACGCTGGGGCTTTCCGGGGGGAGTCAGATCAAGTGGGGGCACGTCTTCGTCTTTTCAGCCACGTCTGGGTTCAATCACAGGTGGATCCCTGGGCAATAGAGATTGTTTCCCAGGGATACAGACTGGAATTCGAAGACATGCCCCCTCGCCGGTTTTTCAAAACGGCTCTGCCAGCTTCCCCGTCAGAGAGGGAGCTAGTGTTAGCGGCAATTCACAAATTGTACATTCAACAGGTGATAATCAAGGTTCCTCATCTCCAGCAAGGAGAGGGTTATTATTCATCCCTGTTTGTGGTACCGAAACCGGACGGTTCGGTCAGACCCATTCTAAATCTAAAATCCCTGAACCTGTACTTGAAGAGGTTCAAGTTCAAGATGGAATCGCTCAGAATGGTCATCACCAGCCTGGAGGGAGGGGATTGGATGGTGTCCCTGGACATAAAGGATGCGTACCTTCATGTTCCGATTTTCCCCCCTCACCAGGCGTTTCTGAGATTTGCAGTACAGGATTGTCACTACCAATTTCAGACGTTGCCGTTTGGTCTTTCCACGGCCCCGAGAATTTTCACTAAGGTAATGGCTTAAATTATGGTGCTCTTGCGCAAGCAGGGAGTCACAATTATCCCGTACTTGGACGATCTCCTTATAAAGGCGAGATCTCGGGAGAAGTTGCTGGACAGCGTGTCTCTGTCCGTGAAGACGTTGCAGAGGCACGGTTGGATTCTCAATTTACCGAAATCCCAGCTAGTGCCTGCAACGCGTTTGACTTTTTTGGGCCTGATTCTAGACACAGACCAAAAAAGAGTTTTTCTTCCGGTGGAGAAGGCTCAGGAGCTCATAGCCCTGGTCAGGAACCTTTTAAAGCCAAAAAAGGTTTCTGTGCATCATTGCACAAAAGTTCTGGGGAAGATGGTGGCTTCATACGAGGCCATCCCCTTCGGCAGGTTCCATGCGAGGACCTTCCAATGGGACCTATTGGACAAATGGTCCGGGTCCCATCTACATTTGCAGAAACGGATCACCCTGTCTCCCAGGGCCAGGGTATCTCTACTGTGGTGGCTGCACAGTGCTCACCTCCTAGAGGGTCGCAGGTTCGGCATTCAGGACTGGATCCTGGTGACCACGGACGCGAGCCTCCGAGGTTGGGGAGCTGTCGCACTGGGAAGAAATTTCCAAGGTCTCTGGTCAAGCCTAGAGACTTGTCTCCACATCAATGTCCTGGAGTTAAGGGCCATTTACAACGCCCTACGCCAGGCAGAGGAATGGCTTCAGAACAAACCGGTTCTGATTCAGTCGGACAATGTCACGGTAGTGGCTCATGTAAACCGCCAGGGCGGCACAAGTAGCAGAGTGGCCATGGCAGAGGCGTCCAGGATTCTGCGCTGGGCGGAAGGCCATGTAAGCACGCTATCAGCAGTGTTCATCCCGGGGGTGGACAACTGGGAGGCGGACTTCCTCAGCAGGCACGACCTGCATCCGGGAGAGTGGGGACTTCATCAAGAATTCTTCACACAGATCGTGGATCGGTGGGAACTGCCTCAAATAGACATGATGGCGTCCCGTCTCAACAAAAAGCTAAAGAGGTATTGCGCCAGGTCAAGAGACCCTCAGGTGGTAGTGGTAGACGCTCTGGTGACACCATGGGTGTTCAGATCGGTCTATGTGTTTCCTCCTCTGCCTCTCATACCCAAGGTGTTGAGATTAATAAGACTAAGAAGGGTCAGAGCAATTCTCATTGTTCCAGATTGGCCAAGGAGGACTTGGTATCCGGATCTGCAAGAGTTGCTCACAGAAGATCCGTGGCCTCTTCCTCTAAGGCAGGACCTGCTGCAGCAGGGGCCCTGTCTGTTCCAAGACTTACCGCGGCTGCGTTTGACGGCATGGCGGTTGAACGCTGGATCCTAGCGGAAAAAGGGATTCCGGAGGAGGTCATTCCTACCCTGATCAAGGCTAGGAGGGATGTGACATCGAAACATTATCACCGTATATGGCGGAAATATGTTTCTTGGTGTGAGGCCAGAGCTGCTCCTACGGAGGAGTTCCATTTGGGCCGTTTGCTTCACTTCCTTCAAACGGGAGTGAATTTGGGCCTAAAATTAGGGTCCATAAAGGTCCAAATTTCGGCCTTATCCATTTTCTTTCAAAGAGAATTGGCTTCTCTTCCTGAAGTACAGACTTTTGTGAAGGGCGTGCTGCATATTCAGCCTCCCTTTGTGCCTCCGGTGACGCCTTGGGATCTAAACGTGGTATTAAGTTTCCTCAAGTCACCTTGGTTTGAACCACTCAAAACAGTGGAGTTGAAATGCCTCACTTGGAAAGTGGTCATGTTGTTGGCCTTGGCTTCTGCAAGGCGTGTTTCGGAATTAGCAGCTTTATCATATAAAAGCCCATACCTGATTTTTCACGTGGATAGGGCAGAGTTGAGGACTCGGCCTCAATTTCTGCCCAAGGTGGTCTCATCTTTTCATATGAACCAACCTATTGTCGTGCCTGTGGCTACACAGGACTTGGATGATTCTGAGGCCCTGGATGTGGTCAGGGCTTTGAAGGTTTATGTGACCAGAATAGCTAGGATCCGGAAGACGGAAGCTTTGTTTGTTCTGTATGCGGTCAACAAGGTTGGCGCTCCTGCTTCAAAGCAGACTATTGCTCGCTGGATCTGTAACACGATTCAGCAGGCGCATTCTACGGCAGGATTGCCATTACCTAAATCGGTTAAGGCCCATTCCACTAGGAAGGTGGGCTCTTCTTGGGCGGCTGCCCGAGGGGTTCTTGGCATTACAGCTTTGCCGAGCGGTTACTTGGTCAGGTTCCAACACTTTTGCGAAGTTCTATAAGTTTGATACCCTGGCTGAGGAGGACCTTGTGTTTGCTCAATCGGTGCTGCAGAGTCATCCGCACTCTCCCGCCCGTTTGGGAGCTTTGGTATAATCCCCATGGTTCTTACGGAGTCCCCAGCATCCACTAGGACGTTAGAGAAAATAAGATTTTACTTACCGGTAAATCTATTTCTCGTAGTCCGTAGTGGATGCTGGGCGCCCGTCCCAAGTGTGGACTTCTTCTGCAAGACTTGTATATAGTTATTGCTTCAATAAGGGTTATATTATAGTTGGTCGGTCTTGAACCGAGGCTATGTTAATTGTTCATACTGTTAACTGGGTAGTTTATCACAAGTTATACGGTGTGATTGGTGTGGCTGGTATGAATCTCGCCCTTAGATTACAAAAATCCTTTCCTCGTACTGTTCATATCCTCTGGGCACAGTTTCTCTAACTGAGGTTTAGAGGAGGGACATAGAGGGAGGAGCCAGTGCACACCCAGAATCCAAAGCTTTCTTAAAGTGCCCTATCTCCTGCGGAGCCCGTCTATTCCCCATGGTCCTTACGGAGTCCCCAGCATCCACTACGGACTACGAGAAGATTTACCGGTAAGTAAAATCTTATTTTAATGTATTCCTGTAACATTCACTTTATTATTATTTTTTTTCTTTGTTATACATTCAATGGAAGGGTGCACACAGGTTTCACATAAATCAGAGTGGGCGGGGGATTTTCCTACATACAGTAGTATACTGTTGCACATGTCTTGTAAACTGATCGGAACTCCCTCCCTGTTTACTGCATGTACTTTGCAGGCTCCAAAGGGGGAAGGGGAAAGTGGGATGGGGGTAGGGTGAGGCAGTGGAAAATACCGTGTTCAAAGAAATGGCATAATCAAAATCATGGGGAACTTTGCGGTGTATCGTTATGTGCAAAGACCTCGCTTATCCCTATCACCCCTGTGTATTTTAGCTAGGGGATTCTGACGCTCCTTCAGCATTGCCCCGTAGCCTGCAATATCTGTGCTGTTACTTGCTCCATAGCCAAGGGCCTCCATGGGGCAAGGAGTCGCAGGCGGTAGCCATTTCAATTGAGTCTGCCCTGCTACAGAATTGTATGTGTACCGTACAGTGCATAGAACCTTGACAGTAGAAACTCTCCTGCAGCTTTGCCCTGCTTTATGTAAAACTTGTGTTTTGTCAGTTTGCTATGCAATCGAGCCCGGTGTAACTTAATGTGCATAGACCTCGCTTATCTCTATCGCCCCTGTGTATTTTGGCTAGGGGATTGTGACGCCCCTTCAGCATTGCCCTGTAGCCTGCAAAACTTATACCATCTCTCACTCCATATCCGAGCACTGCCTGCCAGATGGTGGGGGTTCAGGGGCGGTGGCCATTTTGCCAGTGTGCTATGGGATCGAGTCCGGTGTACCGTAATGTGCATAGACCTCACTTATTCCTATTGCCCCTGTGTATTTTAGCTAGGGGATTGGGACGCTCCTTCAGCATTGCCCCATAGCCTGCAAAATCTGGACTGTTACTTGCTCTGTAGCCTAGGGCCTCCATGGGGCAAGGAGTCATAGGTGGTAGCCATTTCTATTGAGTCTACCCTGCTACAGAATTGTATGTGTAGTGTGCGGTGCATAGAACCTTAACAGTAGAACCGCTCCTGCAGCTTTGCCCTGGTTTATGTGAATAAAAATAATAATAAAGTGTCTAGAAAAAACTAACATGCATTCGTACTTTAGGAATCAAACCCGGGACTCTGAGTATAGGAAGCGGAACACTTCACCACTTCGCCGCAAACAGATGAATAAATCCATTGGTTTTGATTATGCTGTAATGGCTACGGGATTAGGACGCTAACATACTGTACAAAATTCCTAATCTCAAGAGGCAAAAGTGAACTTCTAACACGTCCATTTGCGACAGTGTACACTACTGGTTTTATGTTGTTTTGTCTGCGGGACTTGGACGCTCACATATTCATAAAGTACTGTAGATGGATCATATACTGTATGCTGTACTATTTGCATCTGTACCGTATATACTGTATTAAATAATGCAGCGTAATGAGTATTTACTGTATTAAATAATGCAGCGTAATGAGTATTTCTCTGACGTCCTAGTGGATGCTGGGGACTCCGTAAGGACCATGGGGAATAGACGGCTCCGCAGGAGACTGGGCACATCTAAAGAAAGATTTAGGTCTATCTGGTGTGCACTGGCTCCTCCCCCTATGACCCTCCTCCAAGCCCCAGTTAGATTTCTGTGCCCGGCCGAGCTGGATGCACACTAGGGGCTCTCCTGAGCTCCTAGAATGAAAGTATAGTTTAGGTTTTTTATTTTACAGTGAGACCTGCTGGCAACAGGCTCACTGCAGCGAGGGACTAAGGGGAGAAGAAGCGAACCTACCTAAGTGGTGGTAGCTTGGGCTTCTTAGGCTACTGGACACCATTAGCTCCAGAGGGATCGCACACAGGACCCGACCTCGTCGTCCGTTCCCGGAGCCGCGCCGCCGTCCCCCTTACAGAGCCAGAAGCAAGAAGGTCCGGAAAATCGGCGGCTGAAGACTTCTGTCTTCTCCAAGGTAGCCATTGCTCCTCATGCACACCACACACTTCGGTCACTGATGGGTGCAGGGCTCTGGGGGGGGGGGGGGGGCGGCGGCGGCGCCCTGAGCAGCAATATTAACACCTTGGCTGGCAAAAAAGACACCATATATAGCCCCAGAGGCTATATAGGTGTAAATTACCCCTGCCAGAATAACACAAAAAGCGGGAGAAAGCCCGCCGAAAAAGGGGCGGAGCCATCTCCCTCAGCACACTGGCGCCATTTTCCCTCACAGCTCCGCTGGAAGGATCGCTCCCTGGCTCTCCCCTGCAGTCCTGCACTACAGAAAGGGTAAAAAAGAGAGGGGGGGCACAAATTTAGGCGCAGTATAATATATATATGCAGCTATAAGGGAAAACACTCTTTATAGGTGATATCCCTGTGGTATATAGCGCTCTGGTGTGTGCTGGCATACTCTCCCTCTGTCTCCCCAAAGGGCTTTGTGGGGTCCTGTCCTCTGTCAGAGCATTCCCTGTGTGTGTGCTGTGTGTCGGTACCGCTGTGTCGACATGTATGATGAGGAAAATGATGTGGAGGCAGAGCAAATGCCTGTAAATGTGTTGTCACCCCCTGAGGGGTCGACACCTGTGTGGATGGACTTATGGAAGGAATTACGTGACAGTGTCAGCTCCTTACATAAAAGGTTTGACGACATAGGACAGCCGGCTACTCAGCTTGTGACTGTTCCAGCGTCTCAAATGTCATCAGGGGCTTTAAAACGCCCGCTACCTCAGATGGCAGACACAGATGTCGACACGGATACCGACTCCAGTGTCGACGACGATGAGACTACTGTACCCTCCAATAAGGCCACCCGTTACATGATTGAGGCAATGAAAAATGTATTACACATTTCTGATAGTACCCCAGGTACCACAAAAAAAAAAAAAAGGGTATTATGTTCGGTGAGAAAAACTACCAGTAGTTTTTCCTGCATCTGAGGAATTAAATGAGGTGTGTGAGGAAGCCTGGACTTCCCCCGATAAGAAATTGATAATTTCTAAACGGTTATTGGCAGCGTACCCTTTCCCGCCAGAGGATAGGTCACGTTGGGAAACGTCCTCTAGGGTAGATAAAGCGCTTACACGTTTATCAAAACAGGTGGCACTACCGTCTCCGGATACGGCCGCCCTAAAGGATCCTGCTGATAGAAAGCAGGAGGCTACCCTAAAAGCTATATATACACACACAGGCATTATATTGCGACCAGCGATTGCATCAGCATGGATGTGCAGTGCTGCTGCTGCGTGGTCAGATTCCCTGTCAGATAATATTGATACCCTGGATAGGGACACTATTTTGCTGACAGTAGAGCATATAAAGGACGCTGTCTTATACATGCGTGATGCACAGAGGGATATTTGCCGGCTGGCATCAAAAATAAGCGCAATGTCCATTGCCGCCAGAAGGGGGTTATGGACTCGGCAGTGGTCAGCCACAGGCTACCCCACAGCAAAAGAAGGCACCGTATTATCAAGTACAGTCCTTTCGGCCCCATAAACACAAGAGGGCTCGAGGCGCATCCTTTCTGCCGAGAGGCAAAGGTAGAGGGAAAAAGCTGCAGCATACAGCCAGTTCCCAAGAGCAAAAGTCCTCCCCCCGCGTCCGGTAAATCCACAGCATGACGCTGGGGCTTCACAGGCGGATCCGGGTACGGTGGGGGCCCGTCTCAGAAATTTCAGCACACAGTGGGCTCTCTCACAGGTGGATCCCTGGGCCCTTCAAGTAGTATCTCAGGAGTACAGGCTGGAATTCGAGACGTCCGTCCCCCCCCGCCGTTTTCTAAAATCTGCCTTACCAGCAACTCCCTCTGCCAGGGAGGCAGTGTTGGTGGCTATCCAAAAACTGTATTCACAGCAAGTGATTGTCAAGGTACCCCTCCTTCAGCAAGGGAAGGGTTACTATTCCACAATGTTTATGGTACCGAAACCGGACGGTTCGGTGAGACCCATCTTAAATTTAAAATCCTTGAACACTTATATCAAAAGGTTCAAGTTCAAGATGGAATCGCTCAGGGCGGTTATTGCGAGCCTGGACGAGGGGGATTACATGGTCTCCCTGGACATCAAGGATGCGTACCTGCATGTCCCCATTTACCCTCCTCACCAGGAGTAACACAGATTTGTGGTACAGGACTGTCACTATCAGTTCCAGACGCTGCCGTTTGGGTTATCCACGGCACCGAGGGTCTTTACCAAGGTAATGGCCGAAATGATGATACTCTTTCGCAAGAAGGGAGTTTTAATTATCCCGTACTTGGACGATCTCCTGATAAAGGCGAGGTCCAAGGAACAGTTGGTAGTGGGGGTAGCACTTTCTCGGGAAGTGCTACAACAGCACGGCTGGATTCTCAATATTCCAAAGTCACAGCTGGTCCCGACGACACGTCTTCTGTTCCTGGGAATGATTCTGGACACAGACCAGAAAAAAGTGTTTCTTCCAGTGGAAAAAGCCGAGGAGTTGTCATCTCTAGTCAGAGACCTCCTAAAACCGGGACAGGTGTCGGTACATCAATGCACACGAGTCCTGGGAAAAATGGTAGCTTCGTACGAAGCAATTCCATTCGGAAGGTTCCACGCAAGGACTTTCCAGTGGGACCTGTTGGACAAATGGTCCGGGTCCCATCTCCAGATGCAACAGCGGATAACCCTGTCGGCAAGGACCAGGGTGTCGCTGCTGTGGTGGCTGCAGAGGGCTCATCTACTAGAGGGCCGCAGATTCGGAATACAGGACTGGGTCCTGGTGACCACGGATGCCAGCCTTCGGGGCTGGGGCGCAGTCACACAGGGAAGAAATTTCCAAGGACTGTGGTCAAATCAGGAGATTTCGCTTCACATAAATATTCTAGAGCTAAGGGCCATTTACAATGCCCTAAGCCAAGCAAGGCCCCTGCTTCAGAACCAACCGGTACTGATCCAATCAGACAACATCACGGCGGTCGCCCATGTAAACAGACAGGGCGGCACAAGAAGCAGGAGGGCAATGGCAGAAGCCACAAGGATTCTCCGATGGGCGGAAAATCATGTGTTAGCACTGACAGCAGTGTTCATTCCGGGAGTGGACAACTGGGAAGCAGACTTCCTCAGCAGGCACGACCTCCACCCGGGAGAATGGGGACTTCATCCAGAAGTCTTCCAAATGCTGGTAAACCGGTGGGAAAGACCACAGGTGGACATGATGGCGTCCCGCCTCAACAAAAAGCTAAAAAGATATTGCGCCAGGTCAAGGGACCCTCAGGCGATCGCTGTGGACGCTCTAGTAACACCGTGGGTGTACCAGTCGGTTTATGTGTTTCCTCCTCTGCCTCTCATTCCCAAGGTACTGAGAATAATACGAAGGCGAGGAATGAAAACTATACTCGTGGTTCCGGATTGGCCAAGAAGAGCTTGGTACCCGGAACTTTAAGAGATGCTTTCAGAG
The DNA here is from genome assembly GCF_028390025.1 of Pseudophryne corroboree. Lineage (NCBI taxonomy): Eukaryota > Metazoa > Chordata > Amphibia > Anura > Myobatrachidae > Pseudophryne > Pseudophryne corroboree. The sequence continues at coordinate 638,924,426 of NC_086445.1, read as the reverse complement.
GACCCTTGGCCTCTGCCGCTCAGACAGGACCTGCTGCAGCAGGGGCCCTGTCTGTTCCAAGACTTACCGCGGCTACGTTTGACGGCATGGCGGTTGAACACCGGATCCTGAAGGAAAAGGGCATTCCGGAGGAAGTCATCCCTACCCTGATCAAAGCCAGGAAGGATGTCACCGCAAAACATTATCACCGCATTTGGCGGAAATATGTTGCTTGGTGTGAGGCAGGAAGGCCCCAACGGAGGAATTTCAACTGGGTCGATTCCTGCATTTCCTGCAAGCAGGGGTGACGTTGGGCCTCAAATTGGGGTCCATTAAGGTCCAGATTTTGGCCCTGTCGATTTTCTTCCAGAAAGAACTGGCTTCACTGCCTGAAGTTCAGACTTTTGTCAAAGGAGTTCTGCGTATTCAGCCTCCTTTTGTGCCCCCAGTGGCACCTTGGGATCTCAATGTGGTTTTGGAGTTCCTGAAATCACATTGGTTTGCACCACTTAAGACTGTGGATTTGAAATATCTCACGTGGAAAGTGGTCATGCTATTGGCTCTGGCTTCGGCCAGGCGTGTGTCAGAATTGGCGGCTTTGTCCTATAAAAGCCCTTATCTGATTTTCCATATGGATATGGCAGAGTTGAGGACTCGTCCTCAGTTTCTCCCGAAGGTGGTATCAGCGTTTCACTTGAACCAGCCTATTGTGGTGCCTGCGGCTACTAGGAACTTGGAGGATTCCAAGTTACTGGACGTAGTCAGGGCCCTGAAAATATATGTTTCCAGGACGGCTGGAGTCAGGAAAACTGACTCGCTGTTTATCCTGTATGCACCCAACAAACTGGGTGCTCCTGCTTCTAAGCAGACTATCGCGCGCTGGATTTGTAGCACTATTCAGCTGGCGCATTCTGCGGTGGGACTACCGCAGCCTAAATCTGTAAAAGCCCATTCCACAAGGAAGGTGGGCTCATCTTGGGCGGCTGTCCGAGGGATCTCGGCTTTACAACTTTGCCGAGCTGCTACTTGGTCAGGGGCAAACACGTTTGCAAAATTCTACAAATTTGATACCCTGGCTGAGGAGGACCTGGAGTTCTCTCATTCGGTGTTGCAGAGTCATCCGCACTCTCCCGCCCGTTTGGGAGCTTTGGTATAATCCCCATGGTCCTTACGGAGTCCCCAGCATCCACTAGGACGTCAGAGAAAATAAGAATTTACTCACCGGTAATTCTATTTCTCGTAGTCCGTAGTGGATGCTGGGCGCCCATCCCAAGTGCGGATTGTCTGCAATACTTGTAAATAGTTATTGTTACACGAATCGGGTTGTTATTGCGAGCCATCTGTTCAGAGGCTCCGTTGTTATCATACTGTTAACCGGGGTTCCTATCACGAGTTATACGGTGTGATTGGTGTGGCTGGTATGAGTCTTACCCGGGATTCAAAATCCTTCCTTATTGTGTCAGCTCTTCCGGGCACAGTGTCCTAACTGAGGCTTGGAGGAGGGTCATAGGGGGAGGAGCCAGTGCACACCAGATAGACCTAAATCTTTCTTTAGATGTGCCCAGTCTCCTGCGGAGCCGTCTATTCCCCATGGTCCTTACGGAGTCCCCAGCATCCACTACGGACTACGAGAAATAGAATTACCGGTGAGTAAATTCTTATTTTACTGTATGCAGCGTAATGAGACGCCTTAGTAAAGTAGTCCTTATTATATATTTCAGTATTGTATTTTACGGGAGACCACACGCATGCGCAGTGGTGATTGTAAAAAGCGACATCTGGTGGATGATCACAGGTATTACACGTAACGGTAACGCCAAACGCTCTCCGTGCGATTAGGTACGCCTCTCTGTGACTAGGTGCGCCTCCCTACGCCCTGGTACGCTGCGTATGCTCGATCGGGACAAACGCCTCAGCCAGTCAAGATAAAGGTGGCTACATCTGTATGCCATGCACCATTTTATTTACCCTTCTTTGTGTCATCTTTAATGTATTAATATCCTTCTGGAGTTACAGTATGACCTCCAGAACTGAACGCAGTAATACTAGATTAGGCCATACCAATGACCCATACAGTGCCATTGTTATTTTTTATTTATTTATGCTCCGGTTCCCTACCTATGCAACCAAGCGTCTTAACTTCTTTTTCTCATTGGTCCTGCTCCCCGCTTTGCTATGCCATTAATTTGGGCTTTGTATAGTGGCAGGGTCATGATGATTTTCCACACTCCTGAACCACCCTTATTCCGGACCCATACCCCCCTGTTGCGCCGACCAGGCGGTGGGAGCAGCCATAAGGTTAGCTAGTATGGATGAAATGGCACAAAAACATTCCATAATGTGGGTCAACATGGATGATGGCAGATCTGGATAGGATAGGTGAATTTGAGTATCGTTCACATACAGATAAATAGCTTTTCTCTTACGTCCTAGAGGATGCTGGGGACTCCAAAAGGACCATGGGGTATAGACGGGATCCGCAGGAGCTTGGGCACACTGAAAAGACTTAAACTGAGTGTGAACTGGCTCCTCCCTCTATGCCCCTCCTCCAGACCCCAGTTAGACTTTGTGCCCAGGACTGACTGGACACTCACTAGGGGAGCTCTCCTGAGTTTCTCTAGAAAATACTTTTGTTAGGTTTTTTATTTTCAGGGAGACCTGCTGGCTACAGGCTCCCTGCATCGTGGGACTGAGGGGAGAGAAGCAGACCTACTTCTACTTAGTTAAGGGCTCTGCTTCTCAGCTACTGGACACCATTAGCTCCAGAGGGTTCGAACAGAAGACTTCAGGACGGCAGAAGACTTCAGTAACGGAAGGTACAGCGCAGCGGTAACGCTGCGCTCCATGCTCTCACACATTTTCACCAATGTCACTCTCAGGGTGCAGGACACTGGGGGGGGGGGGTGCCCTTGGCAGCATGTTACTGTGGTCTGGGGCCGGCAGAAGGCTTTTCGGTGCCTTGGCACCGTTTCTCAACCCCCGCCGGCATCTTTTGATTTTCAAACTTGGCGGGCCGAAGCGCGCTGGGAAGGGGGCGGAGCTTCGTCCCGCGGCTCACAGCGCCATCTTCTCCTTCAACATGCGGCTGAAGGAGACGGTGCCCGGGACCTCCACATTCCTCTCACAAGTAACGGGGAGCTAATCGGGAGGGGGGGTGGCGCAGTGTGGTGCATTTTTATTATTATTTAAGCAGCGCTGGGTACATATATTCTTTGACGGGATATATGGGCGCTGGGGTGTGAGCTGGCATACTCCCTCTGTGTCCTCTATCTGGGCCTGTCACCTAGCTGGGACGTTCTGTGTGTATCTGTGTTTCGGTACTTCGTGTCGGCATGTCTGAGGCTGAATGTTATTCACCAGAGGTTATTGGGGGAGCGGATGCTGGGCTAGATTTGGGCCTGTCGGCACAGCCGACACCTGATTTACTCGCTTTGTTAAGTACGATAAATACGAATGTAGCTGCTTTATCAAAGAGGTTAGATAAGTCTGAGTCACAGACACAGGTGTGGAAAAAGTCCATGGAAGAAGCTTTGTCTCAGGTGCAGGCCCCATCCGGGTCGCAAAAGCGGCCGTTTACTCAAGTGGTAGATACTGATACCGACACGGACTCTGATTCCGATGTCGATTTCACTGAGGCTGCTTTACATCCACGATTAGTTAAGAGTATTCAGTACATGATTGTGGCTATAAAAGATGTTTTACACATTTCTGATGAACCTGCGGTACAGGAAACAAGGATTTGTTTGTTCAAGGGAAAAAAACCTCAGGTGAAGTTTCCCCCCTCTCATGAAATGAATACTCTTTGTGAAAAGGCTTGGGAGTCGCCGGACAAGAGGTGGCAGATTCCCAAGAGGATTTATATGGCATATCCTTTCCCCTCTGATGACAGGGAAAAATGGGAGGCGTCTCCAAATGTTGACAAAGCTCTATCTCGTTTGTCTAAGAAAGTGGCGCTTCCGTCTCCTAACACGGCAGCTCTCAAAGATCCGGCGGATCGCAAGCTGGAGACGTCTCTGAAGTCCATTTTCGCTAATTCGGGTGCATTGCTCAGACCTGCTGTGGTGTCGGTATGGGTGAGTAGTGCTATTGCTAAATGGGCTGAGAATTTAGCTAATGATATGGATACCCTTGATAAAGATAATGTTCTTTTGACTCTTGGTTATATCAAGGACGCTGCAGATTACCTGAAGGATGCGGCGAGGGATGTTTGTCTCTTGGGATCAAGAGCCAATGCCATGTCAATATCGGCCAGGAGGGCGTTGTGGATCCATCAATGGAATGCTGATGCCGACTCCAAGAGAGCTATGGAAGCTTTACCCTTCAAAGGTACTGTCTTGTTTGGGGACGGCTTGGCTGACCTGGTCTCTACCGCGACTGCGGGTAAGTACTCTTTTCTTCCTTATGTTCCCGCACAACAGAAAAAGGCACCACATCAGCAGATGCAGTCCTTTCGTCACAATAAATACAGGTGTGGAAAAGGTTCGTCCTTCCTCGCTTCAAAAGGTAGAGGAAGAGGAAGGAAGCCGCCTGCAGTGCCAGGCGCTCAGGACCAGAAGTCCTCTCCTGCCTCTACCAAGTCCACCGCATGACGCTGGGGCTTCCCTGGGGGAGTCCGGACCGGTGGGGGGCTGTCTGCGAATATTCAGTCAGGTCTGGATTCAATCAGACCTGGATCCTTGGGTCCTAGAGATTGTGTCTCAGGGATACAAGCTGGAGTTTCGGGAGATGCCCCCTCACCGGTTCTTCATTTCGGCCTTACCAGTGGCTCTTCCGGACAGGGAAGTGTGGTGCTGGCAGCGATACAAAAATTGTGTCTAAAAAAGATCATTGTTCCCGTACCCTCGTCCCAACGGGGGGAGGGGTTCTACTCGAGCCTCTTTGTTGTGCCGAAACCGGACGGTTCGGTCAGACCGATTCTGAATCTAAAATCCCTCAATTCATATTTGAAAGTTTTCAAGTTCAAAATGGAATCTCTTCGAGCTGTAATTGCCAGCCTGGAAGGGGGGGATTTTATGGCATCAGTCGACATAGAGGACGCCTACTTACACGTCCCGATACATCCTTCGCATCAGGTTTGCGATACAGGATTCTCATTACCAATTTCAGACGTTGCCGTTTGGGCTTTCCACGGCTCCGAGGATTTTCACCAAAGTCATGGCGGAAATGATGGTTCTCCTTCGCAAACAAGGAGTTACGATTATCCCATACTTGGACGATCTCCTGATAAAGGCGAGGTCCAAGGAACGGTTGCTGACAAGTGTGAATTTGTCACTGTCGGTTCTGCGACAGCACGGTTGGGTACTCAATTTGCCAAAATCTCAGTTGGTTCCGACCACTCGCCTGCCTTTTCTGGGCATGATTCTGGACACGGATTTACAGAGAGTATTTCTTCTTCCTTCTTTACATCACTGTACTCGGGTTCTGGGGAAAATGGTTGCTGCGTACGAAGCCATTCCATTTGGCAGATTTCATGCCCGGGTGTTTCAGTGGGACTTGCTGAGCAAATGGTCCGGGTCTCACCTGCACATGCACCGGAAAATAAGTCTATCTCCCAGAGCCAGAATTTCTCTCCTGTGGTGGCTACAAAGTTCTCACCTCCTAGGGGGACGCCGGTTCGGTATTCAGGATTGGGTACTTCTGACAACAGATGCAAGTCTCCGGGGCTGGGGCGCAGTCACCCAAGGAAGAAATTTCCAGGGGAAATGGTCACTACAGGAAGCTTGTCTCCACATAAATGTTCTCGAGTTAAGAGCCATTTACAACGGCTTGCTACAAGCAAGAAGCCTTCTTCAGGGTCGACCTGTCCTGGTACAGTCAGACAACATCACAGCGGTGGCACATATAAACCGTCAAGGCGGAACAAGGAGCAGAGCGGCAATGGCGGAGGCCACAAGAATCCTTCGCTGGGCAGAACTACACGTGAGCGCTCTGTCAGCAGTCTTCCTAACGGGAGTGGACAACTGGGAAGCAGATTTCCTCAGCAGACACGATCTCCATCCGGGAGAGTGGGCTCTTCACCAAGAGGTATTTGCAGAGGTGACAAAACGTTGGGGAATTCCGTTGATCGACATGATGGCGTCTCGTCAAGAAGCTCCCGAGATATTGTTCCAGGTCAAGGGACCCCCAAGCCAGTGCAGTGGATGCCCTGGTGTCTCCGTGGGTGTTCCAGTCGGTGTATGTGTTCCCTCCACTTCCTCTCATTCCAAAGGTACTGGGGATCATTCGACGAGCACGGGTTTAGGCGATTCTCGTCGTTCCAGATTGGCCAAGAAGGGCCTGTTACCCGGATCATCAGGAATTACTGGTGGAAGAACCTTGGCCGCTTCCTCTAAGAGAGGACCTGTTGTTACAGGGTCCATGCGTGTTTCCAGACTTACCGCGGCTGCGTTTGACGGCATGGAGGTTGAGCGCCAGATCTTAGCTCGTAAGGGGATTCCCGGGGAGGTCATTCCCACTCTCATTAAGGCCAGGAAGGAGGTTACGGCGAAACATTATCACCGTATTTGGAGGTAGTATGTTTCCTGGTGTGAGTCTAAAATGGCTCCTGCGGAAGATTTTCACTTGCTTTCTCCACTTTTTGCAGGCGAGAGTAGATGCAGGCCTGAAATCAGGCTCCATCAAAGTGCAGATTTCGGCTTTGTCTATTTTCTTTCAAAAAGAATTATCTGTCCTCCCAGAGGTTCAGACTTTTGTGAAAGGAGTAATGCATATCAATCCTCCGTTTGTGCCTCCTGTAGCTCCATGGGATCTTGATGTGGTCTTACGGTTTCTCATGTCTTCCTGGTTTGAACCTTTGCGTAAGGTTGAGTTAAAATTTCTCACTTGGAAGGTAGTTATGCTGTTGGCGCTGGCGTCTGCCAGGCGAGTGTCAGAGTTGGCGGTCTTATCTCATAAGAGCCCGTACTTGATTTTTCATTCGGATAGGGCGGAATTGAGGACTCGTCAACAATTTCTGCCAAAGGTGGTTTCTTCATTTCACATTAACCAACCTATTGTGATCCCGGTGGCTACGGAGGCTGTGGCGATTCCAAAATCTCTGGATGTTGTGAGAGCTTTGAAGATCTACGCCACTAGGACTGCTGTTGCCAGAAAAACTGAGGCACTGTTTGTCCTGTATGCTTCTAACAAGATTGGTCATCCTGCTTCAAAACAGAGTATTGCAAGCTGGATTTGTAGTACGATTCAGCAGGCTCATTCTTCGGCCGGGCTATCAGTGCCGAAGTCAGTAAAAGCCCATTCTACCAGGAAAGTGGGCTCATCTTGGGCGGCTGTCCGAGGAGTCTCGGCGTTACAGCTTTGCCGAGCAGCTACTTGGTCGGGTTCAAATACTTTTGCTAAGTTCTATAGGTTTGATACCCTGGCTGATGAGGACCTTGCGTTTGCTCAGTCTGTGCTGCAGAGTCGTCCGCACTCTCCCGCCCGTTCTGGAGCTTTGGTATAAACCCCATGGTCCTTTTGGAGTCCCCATCATCCTCTAGGACGTAAGAGAAAATAGGATTTTGGTACTTACCGGTAAATCCTTTTCTCCTAGTCCGTAGAGGATGCTGGGCGCCCATCCCAGTGCGGACTGTTTCTTGCATTGTTTCTTGCTGGTAAAATTAGTTTACTTTATACACGGGTTGTGTATTTCTTGTTTCAGCTTGTTGCTGTGGTTACTTCATACTGTTATCTGGTTTACTGTTACTACGGTTGTACGGTATGTTTCTGGTGTGGGCTAGTAAGTTTGTAGCCCTTAGTTTAAACAAAAATCCTTTCCTCGAAATGTCTGTCTCTCCTGGGCACAGTTCCTATAACTGGGGTCTGGAGGAGTGGCATAGAGGGAGGAGCAAGTTCACACCCAGTTTAAGTCTTTTCAGTGTGCCCAAGCTCCTGCGGATCCCGTCTATACCCCATGGTCCTTTTGGAGTCCCCAGCATCCTCTACGGACTAGGAGAAAAGGATTTACCGGTAAGTACCAAAATCCTATTATTAATTTGCCAATAAAAAGGCTTGTTCAACACTAATATTATTTTCTGTTTTGTGATTACTGCATTGTATTGTAGTATTGTAAATTACAAAATATAGGGCATAATTCAGACCTGGTCGCAGCAGAATTTTTTTTCTCTAATGACCAAGACCATGTTACCCTGGATGAAGGGGGGGGGGGGGGGGGGGGGGGGTACTCGGAGAGAGTTAGGTTTGGGTAGGGTGTGTTCAAACTGAAACCTAAATTGCAGTGTGAAAATAAAGCAGCCAGTATTTACCCTGCACAGAAACAATATAACCCACCCAAATCTAACTCTCCCTGCACATGTTATATCTGCCACACCTGCAGTGCACATGGTTTTGCCCATTAGAGGGTTTTGCCCATTGGAGAAAGATTTTGCTGCTGCGATCATGTCTGATTTAGGCCCTAAATTATGTGTATATTCTAAAAGATTAGATAGGTATTTATAAAACAGGACAAAATCTAGGACTTAGGTTTAAAATGAATAAACTAAAACCTTTTTGATTGCAGAAATCACAGTGAATTGTGCAGAAAGTAAGCATGATTTATTATTATTATTATTATTATTATATTAGTAATAATATTTTAATCTGATATAATTAATATACAGACCACTTTTTCACTCTAAAGCTAGGTACACACTATACAATTATTGGGCCGATTTGCCAATAATTGGAAGAACGACCAAAGTTATTGTATAGTGTGTACGAACGATTGTGTCTGCGTTTCGCCGAATATTCGGGAAAATCTTGCCCACACACACCAACAATCGATTTTCTGGTCTATCGTACCAAACCAAAAATATCTGCCACAATCTCCAGATATTGAGCAGTGTGTGTGCGTTCTCAATAATCTGCCCATATTTCCTGTTTTCTTCTCACTACATCATCCTACATGTGGGTGGACATATGCAAATGCAGTGTGATGTGGCAAAAAATTAGTAATTTTAAAAATAAAATCTTTTAGTGTGTAGCTCAGATATTGGTACCTACAATTTCCCGATTGTCGGGCCAACCAAAAAAAAAAAACTGACAGTGTGTACCTAGTTTAAGAGCCCTGTTTATAAAGTTCATACTTAATTAAATAACTGGGTTAATTGAATTAAGTGGTGTTACTGAAATCAGTATTCTCAATTAATTTAGCATAGGCAACTGCAGTAGAATTTTAAGGTAGAAGTTAGAAAATGTGGACAATTTATTTAATCAACACCTTAAGCTCATAACTCATGAAGTTTACATCTCTCTCTTTCTGCAGCGGGGTACACTGGTATTCCACAGGAAATAACATCGGGGTGTAGAGTTGGATCTTGATCTGAGGCACCAACAGGCTAAAGCTTTGACTGTTCCCAGGATGCACTGCACCACCTCCTCTGTAGCCCCGCAGCACAGGCACTAGGTGCTGTGTATGTTAAGCTGACATTCCGTGCTGCGGCTCTATCACCTCCCCCAGCGGCGCTGCATACTCCCGCACCCTGGTTGCCTGGTACTTGCAGTGGAAGCGCTCTGGTCATCAGGCACACATCACCGCTGCTGCTCTCTTGGATCTTGTAGCCACCCTTCAGGGAGGAGGTAAGAGGGTACCCCAGGTGGGACCTGCCGAAATCGCGATCCGGTCGCGGTCCCAGGAGACGGACCGCGCCGCTGGCGTGGACACTGTGGCCATGCAGGGACCCCACTATATCCACCAGGGCAGGGAGCACAGGTCGGATTTACTAAAATCCGTTTATTATAGGCTTCAAATAACCCGGTGGTGAAGTCCAGCAGAGGTGATAAGACGCTACCCTGTAGCCCCTCCCCAAGCTCCAGGCGCCATCTACAGCAGGTGTTCACGCCCTGGAGCTGCATCTCTCTCCCTCACTCCCTGTCAGCATTTGGGTGCCATTTCACAGAGCTGCGCTGATCCTGGTACTGCTGGGTACTGTCTCCTCTGTAAAGCCGACAAACAATTTGGAAGCTGCTCAATCATACCTGGAGATAATTGTATATCAGGTGCTGGAAGGGGGAGCGGTCACAGACAAACAACAGACAAAGAGGGGGGCGGGGGGGGCAAATCCCTACCCCTACATTCCCTTCCGCACACTGAAAATTACCTGTAACCATCCCTGAACCTATCTGGTAATAAAATTCAGAAAATTAGTCACAAATGTTTGCAAACGCATGTTTAGCTGCTGGCCACTTCACGGCTTCTCTGATACAGCAGTCCTAACCTACATAATAGCAGTGCCCACATAGGGCCATGTAATTTGTCACAGTAGGCCTCATGATAAAGGCTATTACTAAAACGCTTCCAGACAGAGAGCTAACTTACCCGGGAGCCACCCCCAGGATCTCCCATTGGCACTACAAGGAACAGCATGCCTTCCAAATGCTGCTCCCATTCAATGCCTCTTGCACACAAGCAGACAAACAATTTGGAAACTGCTCCTCTGTAAAGCCGCCTGTGTCATCAGCGCTGTGCATTTACAGGACATTTAAGTATTCTACATGTCGTTTAGACAGTGTTAGTTAAGAACAAGTGCACTTCTATATGAATATTTAGTACAAGTATTCTGTGATGTACATCCAGTGGTTACTGTGCATGGTTATATCTGTATACATACAGTACATATCTTTATGTAGTATTGCTAGTCCAGTGCAGTTTTATTTTTTATATGTAATAATTTATGCATTGTACCTTTGACTATGTGTGCCTATAGCTGCTGTGTGGATACAATTCTGTGTATCACACATATTGCTATCACTATATTCTGTGCCCTGGGGTCTAAGTGCGTCAGGGTCTCATGTACCATATAGTGTTCCAGAGGATATACTGTTTTGTATTTTTCACTGTGTGTTTCAGTCACCTCATACCACTTAAATCCTGGTCAGGTATTTTGTTTGTCTGGCTATATTGTACTGATACGCCCTAAGGCTACATTCCCAATAATGTCTGCTACACAGGGCGGGAAATTTGCAGACGCTCCTGCATCATGCAGTGCTGGCGCCACGGATTTACCTGAGAAATTATTTCTGCAGAGTGTTCAGGTACTGGGTGTTCTGCACACCCTAGTCAGCCCGCAGCACCTATGGCAAATCAGGATCCACCTTGGGCTGCCCCCTGTGGGACCTCCTGTGCCGTTACAGCCACATATTGTCCCTGTAGTTAATCCACCATGGGTGGATACTCTGTCAACCCAGTTACAGCAATTAAATCAGTTCTTGGTTAAACAGAAACCTAACCCTCGCCCTACTGGGACAAAAGGGGCATTTAAGCGGGCCATTTCTTCCTCACAATCCACTAATGTTTCGGATGATTCTTCCGATTCAGATGGGGAATATACTGATCCATCAGATGCTGATGCTGCTTCTGATGAAGATTCTACAACACAGGTTGATGTTCCTGACTTAGTGGAGGCTATCAACCTGATTCTTCAGATTGATGATGAGATTGACCCTCCTGATACGTCTAAGGAACCTGATAAATTCAAACGTCAGAAGGTTACTAAATTAGTCTTACCACATTCTGATCATGTAATTGACATACGTCAGGAATCCTGGTCTTCTTCAAAAATAATTTTTTCCCTGTCTAAAAAGATGCTAGCTCGTTATCCTATCTCTGCAGAGTTGAGTAACAAGTGGGAACCCCCACCACCAGTGGACTCAAATGTAGCCCGTCTTGTGGTGTTATCTACTCTGCCTGTCACCACAGACATCTCTTTGAAGGAACCGATGGATAAGTGTGTGGAGGGTTGCTTGAAGTCTATTTACACTCTTAGAGGTGCTGTACATAGACCCACTATAGCAGCCTCTTAGGCTGCAAAAGGCATTGAAGCATGGGTTCAAGCAATTGAGGAAGAGCTACCTCTGAATTTTTCTGATACTGCCAGACAATATCTGTCCTATTTCTCTAACGTCCTAGTGGATGCTGGGGACTCCGTCAGGACCATGGGGATTAGCGGCTCCGCAGGAGACAGGGCACAAAAATAAAGCTTTAGGATCAGGTGGTGTGCACTGGCTCCTCCCCCTATGACCCTCCTCCAAGCCCCAGTTAGGTTTTTGTGCCCGTCCGAGCAGGGTGCAATCTAGGTGGCTCTCCTAAAGAGCTGCTTAGAAAAAGTTTTTAGGTTTTTTATTTTCAGTGAGTCCTGCTGGCAACAGGCTCACTGCATCGAGGGACTTAGGGGAGAGAAGTGAACTCACCTGCGTGCAGGATGGATTGGCTTCTTAGGCTACTGGACACCATTAGCTCCAGAGGGAGTCGGCACACAGGTCTCACCCTGGGGTTCGTCCCGGAGCCGCGCCGCCGACCCCCCTTGCAGATGCCGAAGATGGAAGAGGTCCAGAAGCAGGCGGCAGAAGACTTTTCAGTCTTCCTGAGGTAGCGCACAGCACTGCAGCTGTGCGCCATTGTTGTCAGCACACTTCACACAGCGGTCACGGAGGGTGCAGGGCGCGGGGGGGGGGGCGCCCTGGGCAGCAATGTATAATACCTTTTTTATGGCTAAAAATACATCACATATAGCCCTTGAGGCTATATGGATGTATTTAACCCCTGCCAGATCTCACAATCTCCGGAGAAGAGCCCGCCGAAATAGGGGGCGGGGCTTATTCTCCTCAGCACACAGCGCCATTTTCCTGCTCAGCTCCGCTGTGAGGAAGGCTCCCAGGACTCTCCCCTGCACTGCACTACAGAAACAGGGTAAAACAGAGAGGGGGGGCACTTTTTTTGGCGATATTACTATATTTAAGCTGCTATAAGGATACAACACTTATATAGGGTTGTTCCCATATATATTATAGCGCTTGGGTGTGTGCTGGCAAACTCTCCCTCTGTCTCCCCAAAGGGCTAGTGGGGTCCTGTCTTCAATAGAGCATTCCCTGTGTGTCTGCTGTGTGTCGGTACGTGTGTGTCGACATGTATGAGGACGATGTTGGTGTGGAGGCAGAGCAATTGCCGATAATGGTGATGTCACCCCCTAGGGAGTCGACACCGGAATGGATGGCTTTGTTTATGGAATTACGTGATAATGTCAGCACATTACAAAAATCAGTTGACGACATGAGACGGCCCTCAAACCAGTTAGTACCTGCCCAGGCGTCTCAGACACCGTCAGGGGCTGTAAAACGCCCTTTACCTCAGTCGGTCGATACAGACCCAGACACGGACACTGAATCTAGTGTCGACGGTGAAGAAACAAACGTATTTTCCAGTAGGGCCACACGTTATATGATCACGGCAATGAAGGAGGCTTTGCATATCTCTGATACTACAAGTACCACAAAAAGGGGTATTATGTGGGGGGTGAAAAAACTACCTGTAGTTTTTCCTGAATCAGAGGAATTGAATGATGTATGTGATGAAGCGTGGGTTAACCCAGATAGAAAAGGGCTAATTTCAAAAAAGTTATTGGCATTATACCCTTTCCCGCCAGAGGTTAGGGCGCGCTGGGAAACACCCCCTAAGGTGGATAAGGCGCTCACACGCTTATCAAAACAAGTGGCGTTACCGTCTCCTGATACGGCCGCCCTCAAGGATCCAGCTGATAGGAGGCTGGAAACTACCCTAAAAAGTATATACACACATACTGGTGTTATACTGCGACCAGCCATCGCCTCAGCCTGGATGTGCAGTGCTGGGGTGGTCTGGTCGGATTCCCTGACTGAAAATATTGATACCCTGGATAGGGACAGTATTTTACAGACTTTAGAGCAATTAAAGGATGCTTTTCTTTATATGCGAGATGCTCAGAGGGATAATTGCACTCTGGCATCGAGAGTAAGTGCGATGTCCATATCTGTCAGAAGAAGTTTATGGACACGACAGTGGTCAGGTGATGCGGATTCCAAACGGCATATGGAAGTATTGCCGTATAAAGGGGAGGAATTATTTGGCGTCGGTCTATCGGATCTGGTGGCCACGGCAACGGCCGGGAAATCCACCTTTTTACCTCAGACCCCCTCCCAACAGAAAAAGACACCGTCTTTTCAGCCGCAGTCCTTTCGGTCCTATAAGAACAAGCGGGCAAAAGGACAGTCATATCTGCCCCGAGGCAGAGGAAAGGGTAAGAGAGGGCAGCAAGCAGCTCCTTCCCAGGAACAGAAGCCCTCCGCGGGTTCTGCAAAGCCCTCAGCATGACGCTGGGGCTTTACAAGCGGACTCAGAAACGGTGGGGGGTCGACTCAAGAATTTCAGCGCGCAGTGGGCTTGCTCACAGGTGGACCCCTGGATCCTGCAGATAATATCTCAGGGTTACAGGTTGGAATTCGAGAAGTCTCCCCCTCGCCGGTTCCTAAAGTCTGCTCTGCCAACGTCTCCCTCAGACAGGGCGACGGTATTGGAAGCCATTCACAAGCTGTATTCTCAGCAGGTGATAGTCAAGGTACCCCTCCTACAACAGGGAAAGGGGTATTATTCCACACTATTTGTGGTACCGAAGCCGGACGGCTCGGTAAGACCTATTCTAAATCTGAAATCTTTGAACCTGTACATACAAAAATTCAAGTTCAAGATGGAGTCACTCAGAGCAGTGATAGCGAATCTGGAAGAAGGGGACTTTATGGTGTCCCTGGACATCAAGGATGCTTACCTGCATGTCCCAATTTGCCCTTCACATCAAGGGTACCTCAGGTTCGTGGTGCAAAACTGTCATTATCAGTTTCAGACGCTGCCGTTTGGATTGTCCACGGCACCTCGGGTCTTTACCAAGGTAATGGCCGAAATGATGTTTCTTCTACGAAGAAAAGGCGTATTAATTATCCCTTACTTGGACGATCTCCTGATAAGGGCAAGGTCCAGGGAACAGCTGGGGGACGTAGTAGCACTAACCCAAATAGTGCTGCAACAGCACGGGTGGATTCTGAATTTTCCAAAATCTCAATTGACCCCGACGACACGTCTGCTGTTCCTGGGAATGATTCTGGACACGGTTCAGAAAAAAGTGTTTCTTCCGGAGGAGAAAGCCAAGGAGTTATCCGAACTTGTCAGGAACCTCCTAAAACCAGGAACAGTGTCTGTGCATCAATGCACAAGAGTCCTGGGAAAGATGGTGGCTTCTTACGAAGCGATTCCATTCGGCAGATTCCACGCACAAACTTTTCAGTGGGATCTGCTGGACAAATGGTCCGGATCGCATCTGCAGATGCATCAGCGGATAACCTTGTCGCCACGGACAAGGGTGTCTCTTCTGTGGTGGTTGCAGAGTGCTCATCTGTTAGAGGGCCGCAGATTCGGCATACAGGACTGGGTCCTGGTGACCACGCATGCCAGTCTGAGAGGCTGGGGAGCGGTCACACAGGGAAGAAACTTCCAGGGAGTATGGTCAAACCTGGAGATGTCTCTTCACATAAATATACTGGAGCTAAGAGCGATTTACAATGCTCTAAGCCTGGCAAAACCCCTGCTTCAGGGTCAGCCGGTGTTGATCCAGTCGGACAACATCACGGCAGTCGCCCACGTAAACAGACAGGGCGGCACAAGAAGCAGGAGCGCAATGGCAGAAGCTGCAAGGATTCTTCGCTGGGCGGAAGATCATGTGATAGCACTGTCAGCAGTGTTCATTCCGGGAGTGGACAACTGGGAAGCAGACTTCCTCAGCAGACACGATCTACACCCGGGAGAGTGGGGACTTCATCCAGAAGTCTTCCACATGATTGTGAACCGTTGGGAAAAACCAAAGGTGGACATGATGGCGTCTCGCCTCAACAAAAAACTGGACAGGTATTGCGCCAGGTCAATAGACCCTCAGGCAATAGCTGTGGACGCTCTGGTAACGCCGTGGGTGTTCCAGTCAGTGTATGTGTTTCCTCCTCTGCCTCTCATACCAAAAGTACTGAGAATTATACGGCAAAGGGGAGTAAGAACGATACTCGTGGCTCCGGATTGGCCAAGAAGAACTTGGTACCCGGAACTTCAGGAGATGCTCACGGAAGATCCGTGGCCTCTACCTCTAAGACGGGACCTGCTTCAGCAGGGACCGTGTCTATTCCAAGACTTACCGCGGCTGCGTTTGACGGCATGGCGGTTGAACGCCGAATTCTAAGGGAAAAAGGCATTCCGGAAGAGGTCATTCCTACACTGGTAAAAGCCAGGAAGGAGGTGACTGCACAACATTATCACCGCATTTGGAGAAAATATGTTGCGTGGTGTGAGGCCAGGAAGGCCCCCACGGAGGAATTTCAATTGGGTCGATTCCTACATTTCCTGCAAACAGGATTGTCTATGGGCCTCAAGTTGGGGTCCATTAAGGTTCAAATTTCGGCCCTGTCGATTTTCTTCCAGAAAGAATTGGCTTCAGTTCCTGAAGTCCAGACTTTTGTAACAGGAGTACTACATATACAGCCCCCGGTTGTGCCCCCAGTGGCTCCGTGGGACCTTAATGTAGTTTTGGATTTTCTCAAATCCCATTGGTTTGAGCCACTCAAATCGGCGGATTTGAAATATCTTACATGGAAAGTAACCATGCTACTGGCCCTGGCTTCAGCCAGGAGAGTGTCAGAATTGGCGGCTTTATCGTATAAAAGCCCATATCTGATTTTCCATTCGGACAGGGCAGAACTGCGGACGCGTCCTCATTTTCTGCCTAAGGTGGTGTCAGCGTTTCACCTGAACCAGCCTATTGTGGTGCCTGCGGCTACTAGCGATTTGGAGGATTCCAAGTTGCTGGACGTTGTCAGGGCATTGAAAATATATATTTCAAGGACGGCTGGAGTCAGAAAATCTGACTCGCTGTTTATACTGTATGCACCCAACAAGCTGGGTGCTCCTGCTTCTAAGCAGACGATTGCTCGTTGGATCTGTAGCACAATTCAACTTGCACATTCTGTGGCAGGCCTGCCACAGCCTAAATCTGTCAAGGCCCATTCCACAAGGAAGGTGGGCTCATCCTGGGCGGCTGCCCGAGGGGTCTCGGCATTACAACTCTGCCGAGCAGCTACGTGGTCGGGGGAGAACACGTTTGTAAAATTCTACAAATTTGATACCCTGGCTAAAGAGGACCTGGAGTTCTCTCATTCGGTGCTGCAGAGTCATCCGCACTCTCCCGCCCGTTTGGGAGCTTTGGTATAATCCCCATGGTCCTGACGGAGTCCCCAGCATCCACTAGGACGTTAGAGAAAATAAGATTTTACTTACCGATAAATCTATTTCTCGTAGTCCGTAGTGGATGCTGGGCGCCCATCCCAAGTGCGGATTGTCTGCAATACTTGTACATAGTTATTGTTACAAAAAAATCGGGTTGTTATTGTTGTGAGCCGTCTGTTCAGAGGCTCCTACGTTGTCATACTGTTAACTGGGTTCAGATCACAAGTTGTACGGTGTGATTGGTGTGGCTGGTATGAGTCTTACCCGGGATTCAAAATCCTTCCTTATTGTGTACGCTCGTCCGGGCACAGTATCCTAACTGAGGCTTGGAGGAGGGTCATAGGGGGAGGAGCCAGTGCACACCACCTGATCCTAAAGCTTTATTTTTGTGCCCTGTCTCCTGCGGAGCCGCTAATCCCCATGGTCCTGACGGAGTCCCCAGCATCCACTACGGACTACGAGAAATAGATTTATCGGTAAGTAAAATCTTATTATTACCACAGCCTCCCACTATATTCAGGAGGCGGCCTCTGATGCAGGCGTTATGGCAGCCAAGGCATCTACTACGTCTATCCTGGCTTGCCGGATTCTGTGGTTACGGTCCTGGTCGGTGGACCTGGACTCTAAGAAGGCCCTGGAGATGCTCCCTTTTAAGGGAGATATACTGTTTGGAGATGATCTAAACAAGATTGTGACCGACTTGGCGTAGGCCAAGACTGCGTTTCTCCCAAGTACTAATCCTTCAGTTCCGAAGGCTAAGAGTACTACTTTTCATTCCTTTCGACCTCCAGGAAAAGCAAAGGCTCAGGCGTACCCGAGACAGGCTCGCACTTCCAAATCCTCTAAGCCCAAACCTAAACGTTCTTGGGCCGGCCGTCAGCCTGCTTCCAAACTGGACAAGCCTGCTGCATGATGGGGGGAGGGCCTCCCCCTTGGGGACCCCAGGGTGGGAGGCTGACTTCTGCAGTTCACCCAGGTATAGTTAAAGACCACTTCGGACGCCTGGGTGCAGGAAGTGGTCTCTCACGGGTACGCGATCTCTTTCAAGAGACATCCCCCTTGCCAGTTTTGCTCAATGGTTATCCCTTCGGATCCGTTAAAAGCACAAACTCTACATTTGGTTTTCCAATCCCTCCTGGATACAGAAGTGATCGTGCCGGTGCCAGAGGCAGGGGATACTGTTTGACGTCGTTTCTAGTTTCGAAGCCGAATTGATCCTCCTGGCCTATACTCAACCTCAAATCTTTGAACAAATTTGTGAGGGTGTCCAAATTCCCTATGGAAACTCTGCGCTCTATTGTGCTGGCTTTGGAACCCAAGGACGATATGTTATCCCTGGATATACAGGATGCTTACCTACACATACCTATTGCCATGTCGCATCAGCAATATCTTCGGTTTGCTATTGGCAACCTTCATTACCAAGATCATGGTGGTCATGACGGCCCTTCTCCGCCGTCAGGGTATCAGGATCCTGCCGTATCTGGACGACTTGTTGATCCAGGCGAACTCCCCAGAGGTTCTCCTCCATCATCTGGAACTGACAGTCCAATTCCTACAAGCCCACGGGTGGCTCATCAACTGGAAGAAATCTTCACTGGTCCCTGCTCAGAGCATGGTGCACCTGGGGGCATTACTGGACACACACAATCAACGTTTGTTCTTGTCTCCAGAGAAGGTCCTGAAACTTCAGGACAGAATCAGATGCTTCCTCTCTCGCCAAAGAGTGTCGATACACTCGGTGATGCAAGTACTAGGCCTCATATTGTCGGCTTTCAACATGGTAGAGTACGCTCAATTTCATTCCCGCCTGCCGCAGAGATGAATCGTTTTGAAGTGGGACGGCCTGTCTCACCGGATCAGGTTTCAAATGATCTCCTTGACTCCGGAGGTACAATCAGACAACGCCGCCACGGTGGCGTAAATAAATCATCAAGGCTGCACACAAAGACGCATGGCAATGATGGAAGTGTCAAAAATTCTTTAATGGACGGAACGTCATCTGCCAGCAATATCGGCAGTGTTCATTCCGGGGGTCTCCAACTGGGAAGCGGACTTCCTCAGTCATCGGGACGTACACGCCGGGGAGTGGAGTCTTCATCCGGAGATCTTCCAACTCATTGTGGACAAGTGGGGTCTACCAGATGTAGACCTGATGGCGTCTCGACACAATCACAAGGTTCCGGTCATCGAAGCAAGGACAAGGGATCCTCAAGCCGCGTTTGTGGATGCCCTGGCAATTCCATGGAACTTTCGGCTGCCATACGTGTTCCCTCCAGTGTCACTCCTGCCCAGGGTACTACAGAAGTTCAAGCAAGAAGGAGGAATACTTCTTGTCGCTCCAGCATGGCTCAGACGGCATTGGTTCTCAGACCTGCAGGGTCTCTCGATTGAGAGTCCTCTTCTACTTCCTCAACGCCCAGACCTCCTCGTTCAGGGCACTTGTGTTTACCATGACCTGGCAAGACTGGCTTTGACGGTGTGGCTCTTGAAGCTTCACTCCTGTGAGCCAAAGGATTTTCAGAGGCAGTTATTCAAACTATGTTGTAGGCCCGCAAACCGGCTTCTGCACGGATTTATTATAGGGTCTGGAATTCTTACTTCACCTTGTGTGCTGCTAAGAATTACGATGCATACAAGTTTAGTACTACCAGACTTCTGGCTTTTTTGCAACAAGGCCTGGATTTAGGACTTCACCTGGCCTCCCTCAAGGTTCACATTTCTGCCTTGTCGGTGTGGTTTCAGCAAAAAATTGTATCTATTCCTGACGTCCATACATTCACTCAGGGCGTACTATGGATTCATCCTCCCTATGTCCCTCCTGTGGCTCCATGGGATCTGTCTGTTGTGCTTAATGACCTTCAAGAGTCTCCGTTTGAACCTCTTGAGTCTGTGGACCTTAAATGCCTTACGCTTAAGGTCGTTTTTCTTTTGGCTATTGCCTCTGCTAGGAGGGTGTCAGACTTAGGCGCTTGGTCCTGTCGTCCACCCTTTCTGATTTTTCACCGTGACCGGGCAGTTCTTAGAACTCGTCCTGGTTATCTACCTAAGGTTGTGTCATCCTTCCACCTTAACCAAGAGATTGTGGTTCCGGGCTTTATCTCTTCTGGTTTGTCCTCCAAAGAGCGGTCTTTGGATGTAGTACGGGCTCTCCGTATATATGTAGAAAGGACTGCCTCTATCAGGAGATCAGATTCTCTTTTGTACTTTTTGGTTTTCACAAACGTGGCTGGCCTGCGAATAAGCAGACCTTGGCCAGATGGATTAGAATGGTGATTGCACAAACTTATGCGCAGGCTGGACTCCCAGCTCCTGCTGTTATCAAGCCCCATTCTACTCGGTCTGTTGGACCTTCTTGGGCGGCCTGCCGTGGCGCGTTCCTAGAACAATTGCGCAAGGCGGCTACGTTGTCCTCCGTGAACACGTTCATCAGGTTCTATTCCTTTGATACTTCCACTTCCCAGGATGCTTCCTTTGGACGCTGGGTTCTTGAGTCCGCTACAGTGCATCCCCTCCCATGAGGAACTGCTTTAGGACATCCCCAATGTTATTCCCTGTGGAATACCAGTGTACCCCGCTGCAGAAAAGGAGATTTATGGTAAGACTTACCATTGTTAAATCTCTTTCTGCGAGGTACATTGGATTCCACAGGGCGCCCACCCTGGCGCACTTAGCTTCTTTGGGTTTGTATGGCATTAGCCGCTAGTCCCTTCTCCTGTCGTGAGAATGTGGGTCTATGTGACTAACATCTACCGTCTCTCTTACCTGCTACTGCATTGGACTGGTTAACAAAACTGAGCTCCAGTGCCTGGAGGCGGGGCTATAGAGGAGGCGGTGCAGTGCATTTTGGGAACAGTCAAAGCTTTAGCCTGTTGGTGCCTCGGATCAAGAGCCAACTCTACACCCAGATGTTATTCCATGTGGAATCCAGTGTACCTCGCAGAAATAGATTTAACAATGGTAAGTTTTACCAGAAATCTCCTTATCTCATAAAAAATACGCCATTCTACGCAATGTAATTTTATTTTTTTCTTTGTTTCCCTTACTAAAGATCCCAGTGCTGAATGTCCAAGTGAAACTTGCTCCAGCTTTTTGTACTGTAGCTGGCACCATATTTTCATCTATCAATTACTTCAGAGTTATCTTTACAGGAGGAGTTGGAAAGAATGGATCAACAATTGCAGTAAGTAGTAATTGGATGTAAAGTGTGTTTTGCAGGGTAGTTCTGAGACACAGAGTTGTGACCTGTGTGTGTGTGTGTGTGTGTGTGTGTGTGTGTGTGTATGCAATGTATACTGTTAATAATCAGGCACAGAAAACTGGTTGATGCTGAGTTAAAAGAAAAAAGTGCATCTACCTGAGAGAATAAGGAAATGCATAATCTTCAAGGGATGCTACATCCTATGTGATCTTTGTCATTTAACTTACCATATGGAATACACTGCCAGAGAAGGTTGTAATGGCGGACTCAGTCAATGCATTTAAAAATGGGTTAGCCAAATTTCTAAAAGAAAAGATATACGAGAATATAGCCTTTAACCTAAATAGAATGCAATATAATTCAGGTTGAACTCGATGGACTACTAGTCTTTTTTTTCAACCGCACCTACTATGTTACTATGTTACAGTATGTTATATCATCTTTTTTTCTTCTGTCACACTTTACCTTGCTATGCCCTTTCCATCATCTGTAGTCTACTCCTCTTGTTGTATTTGTCACGTGAATTAAATGTCTTGTTCGCTGTGTGAGAAAATAGTTGTAATGCACAGCATTGCCTCGCTTTTATTTATCTATTTTTTTTTTGTTTGCTCCTCCCTCACCACCTTTCTTTAACTCAATCTCTTTCCTTCTCTGGCTGGGTCCACAGGATAACCTTGGGATATGGTTGAGCGACAGCGGAAATGGCACCAACACGGTCACGAGCTTTCTGGCCTCCTAGGATGCATCGGGGCTTCACCATATAATCCCGCCCACTGACTCAGTCAAATCAGTTTTTTGCTTGGTGCAGCAGGAAGCCGGACCATGGTCACAGGGCTGCTGTAGATAAAGCAGCCTGAAGCTTTTATTATTTTATTTTTATAGGCTTACAATGTTTTTTTTTTTTTTTGAGCGACTTTTCTTAACAGCGTCTTAAACGCATACGGGAAAGAGTCGCTCCAACAACTCCCCACCGGGTCGCAACAACGCTTACCTTCGCGGTATAGTGCTGTCTCGACGGGCGTCTGTGTCGGATGTTCTAGCAGGTCCAGCAGACGTAACCAGGCTGTGGCCGGAGCATGGGGGGAAGGTAAGTCTATGGATTTCCTCTTACTAGGGGAGTCCGGACACAGCTACACTGTATTGGTGGAGACTACAAACAGTGTGTTGATGCGCCAAACATCTCGAGTGCGACAGCGCTACGCTCTAGGGATCATAGGCGCCAGGACTAGGTAGAGGCCACGATCCTTAGAGTTTAAGTCAACAGGGGGATTCAGACGCTCTCCTGGCCGCCCCTCCTCCGAGTTCATGACCAGTTTCCGCGCATCTCCCGTCCATGAACTGAATGACCTCACTTCCGTCTCAGACGCTACCACGAGGGTACTCGGTCGCAGCTTAGATGCTGCGGTTGTGTACACTAGAGATCCCGCCTAGACCTAGTCGCAGGCCTTAGCGTCTGCATACACGTGGAAGTCGCTGAGCGTCCGTGTCCGTCAGTGAGCGACTGTGTCCGTTATCAGTTATCAGGAGCGGTAGTGTACATCAGTAGCGTCTGAATCCACTCAGCGTCTTACGAGCGCATTTGCTTGGATATGGAAGTGTGGTGAGTCTCCCTGTATCCAGGTCTACGGAGGAAGGGTATACAGTACTAAAAATTCTCTCTACTTGTTAGTATGAATTGTTAATTTTTAGTACATATTGCATATGAGATCTGTATATTACTTTGTTTTCTGCATATTATATTTGAAAAAGAATCGGTTAAAACAGAAGTACAATTTTCCTACTTACTTGTAAGTTGTTATGGGGGTTGTATTCTCATATGACAGTGTCTAATGCCTTAACATGTGACTGACTGCTAGTATGTGTGCTGACTTTTCTATGTCGTCAGTCCTGTTCTGACCTTCAAATCAGGTGCTCGTTTGTGGTCAGATTGATTTCACTTCTATATATCCATATATGGGTGATTTTCAGTCACAAATTGTGTAGTCATTAACAGATTATTACCATGTCTGTGAGCGGCAAAAGTGACGAGGAGAATTTATCAAGCACTCCTACATCCCTAACATGCTTATCTTGTAAGACAGGGTTAATTGGTATGGACCAATTGGTCACTTATGAGGGGTTGTGCGAACTGTTTTGCTTTTCAGCAAAGTAAAAAACAGGATTTGGTTCAACCACCAACAGAGCCACCATGGAATATATAAAACGAATAACAAGTGGCGCTAGACAACCAGAATGTGATAAAACATTTATTTTCTAAAATGCATATAGAAATTACAACCTCCCGGGGGTAATAAATCTTAAAACATCACAATATGTGAATTAGCACTAAATATGCCTTACTTATTTATAAAAAATAACAATTAAAGCATCAATAGTGGATAATCCTATTAGCATATAATTAATATATAAGTAACACCTGGAAGGTAAAAAGCCTTTTGTGGGTTCTGTATGTGCACACTGATACTGCTAGTTGATAGAGCAAAAAGTCACTAGCAACTGTGTTCTATTAGACAGTTGCAAAAATCATAAGTTCATGGCAATGGATGGCTATTGCAAAAAAAAAAAAAGGACACGTGTATTAATAGCTGTGTGCACACAGTTACCACTGGGCAGGAGATCCTTCGGTCTCTGCTCCCTGGTGCTGTCCCACAGTCTGGATGGAGACACTCACCAGAGCCTCAGTGGACAATCTGGAAGCCGCGCCGTGTGGGGTATCTCAATGAGCCGTCCTAGCTCAATCCACACCGTCTCCGGTACCTCCGTGTTTTGCAAACGGGGACTAGTAGCTGGTGGACCATGGAATATGTTCGCAAAGACTTTATCTTCAATAGCGGACAGGTTAACTCCGGTAGCACCACCTCAAGTGTTAGGTTACACTATTAACCCATACATGCAGCTCCCTTCCTACGGCTTGGTTCCAGTAGCCTCTACAAGTAACCAAGGGACAGGTAAGACTAAGACAGATGCGTCTATGTGGCAGACTACACAAGATGATACAGTATATTCAAATACTTCGTATGATGATCAGTCGCAGAGTTTTAGTTCAGAGGATGTAGCTGAACTTATTGATGCTGTGAAGGCTGTTCTCTCTTTGGAAGAGCCAGCCAAGACAGTGTTAAAATCTAAAGCACCTGTGTTTAAACGAACAAAATCAGTTAAAACTGAATTCCCAGCGTCGGATGAGCTGACGGAAATGATGGATGAGTCTTGGGCGACGCCCAGTAAAAAGTATAGATTCCGAAAAGATGGGATTCTTATTATCCATTTCCAGCTGTGGATTGTTCGAAAAGAGACATTCCTCCAAAAGTAGATGCACATGTACTGCGACTTGTGCATAAATCTGCTTTACCACTGTCATCTACCTCACTAAATGATGTCACAGACAGAAGGGTAGATAGCTTCTTGATAAATTTATTTTCTCTTGTAGGAGCAGTGGTAATACCTGCTATGGCTTCAGCCTGGGTAGCAAAGGCAATGGGCGAATGGATAGAGGAACTAGAGAATGACATCTCTTCTCCTAATAGGGAGCAAGAGTATCATTTAAGCCGTTTAAGACATTCTGCCCAATACTTGGAAATAACAGCAATTGATATGGGTACAGTTGCTTCTAGAGCTTCAGCCTTGACAGTAGCCGCTCGCAGAGCAATTTGGCTACGTACCTGGAAAGCAGATGCGGAATCCAAGAAAGAATTGGAAGCATTGCCTTTCATTGGTAATATATTGTTTGGGAAACCATTATCTGATATCATAGAATCTGAGGCTGAATCAAAAAAGGACAGATTTCCGGCTACTTTGAACCCTTAGACTTAGGGTTATAAGTTTTGCTCATTTCGTTGGCAAAGCGAAAGCTGAAGAGGAATCTAAGCAACCCCAGTTCAAAACCAGGGGTAGGAAGCAGTGGGCTAGCAAAAAGCCAGTTTCCAGACCTGAACAGAAACCATCAGCCTGAAGAGATAGGCCTCGGCCTGGAGGATTCCAGGGTTGGGGGCCGACTCCTTCATTTTGCACACGTATGGCAGCAGTCGACAACAGATGCTTGGGTGCAGAAGGTGGTATCTAAGGGTTCCCATTCAGGAGGCAGCCTCCTCAAAGATTTTTTTGCACCAGCCCGTCTCGTATATAGTCGAAGGCCAATGTCCTGCAAGAAGCAGTCCAAAAATTACTGCAGTCAGGTGTGATTGTCCCAGTACCTCCCTCACAAAGGGGACAGGGGTTTTACTCCAATCTATTTCTGATCCAGAAGCAAAATGGGTCATATCGACCAATTCTCAATCTGAAAATGTTAAACAAATACATTTGGATCCCAAGGTTCCACGTGGAGACATTACGCTCCATAATGTTAGCTATGGAACCGGGAGATTACATGGTATCTCTGGATGTACAGGATGCTTACCTACATGTGCCTATAGCACTGTCTCATCAGTGCTACCTCAGGTTTGCCATCCTTCAGGAACATTTCCAGTTCCAAGCCTTGCCCTTCGGGCTAGCAACAGCACCCAGGGTGTTTACCAAGATTATGGTGGTTATGGCATCTTATCTCTGCAAGCAAGGGATAAGAATATTCCCATACCTCGATGACCTGTTAATCCTAGCACATTCGCAGGAGTTGCTTTTGAGCCATCTTCAACAGACAATAGTTTGTTTACAGAGACACGGGTGGCTCATAAATTGGGGAAAGTCGTCTCTGAATCCGTCACAGCGGATGGTCCATTTGGGGGCCATATTGGATTCAGATCTACAGAGAGTTTTTCTACCAGAGAAAAAGATGGTCAAGTTGCAGGTCATGACTCAGGAAGCGTTGCACGCCCAGACGATGTCAGTCCATGCAGCAATGCGACTGTTGGGTCTGATGGTATCAACCTTCGACATGGTGGAATATGCGCAATTCCACTCCAGACCATTACAGCACCTTATTCTGACCAAATGGAACGGAAATCATCAGACGATAAAAAAGCAGATGATAAAGTTTCCAGTAGACGTAAAAAGGTCTCTAGCGTGGTGGCTACAGACAGACCATTTAAACAAGGGGAGATCCTTTTGGATAATAGAATGGCAAGTCCTGACAACAGATGCCAGTCTGCAAGGCTGGGGTGCGGTACTCGGAAGCCTTTGGTTCCAGGGAAAATGGACCGCAAGGGAAAGTCGCCTGCCAATAAATCTGTTGGAAATAAGGGCCATTCATATGGCTCTAGTTCAGGCAAAGGACAGTCTGCAAGGAATACCGGTCCAGATTCGCTCAGACAATGCGACAGCAGTAGCATACCTCAATCATCAAGGAGGAACTCACAGCAAAAGATTGATGGAGGAAGTAAAGCCCATTCTAAGATGGGCAGAGCTCCATCTCCCAGCATTGTCAGCAGTGTTTGTCCCAGGTGTTCTGAACTGGGAAGCAGATTTTCTCAGTCGACACACCATTCAGGAAACCGAATGGGCATTACACCCAGAAGTGTTTCAGACACTAGTGAACAGATGGGGTCTACCAGAGAGATCTCATGGCGTCTCGTCTAAACAACAAAGTTCCGAGGTACGGATCTAGAACAAAGGATCCCGGAGCGGTCCTTGTAGACGCACTGTCAGTAGAATGGAAATTTCATCTGGCGTATCTGTTCCCTCCAATCTCTCTGTTACCCAGAGTAGTGAGAAAAATAAAGCAAGCAAAGGGAGCAATAATTCTAATAGCTCCAGCTTGACCAAGAAGGCATTGGTACACAGATCTACTGAGAATGTCCGTGGAAGCACCGATACGGCTCCCTCAACGTCCAGATCTGCTAATGCAGGGTCCTTGTTGTCACAGCCATCTGGATCGTCTGCCTTTGACGGCGTGGCTGTTGAAGCCTCTATCTTAGAAGCTAGAGGACTTTCAATACAAGTAATCCAAACTATGCTCAGAGCAAGAAAGCCTTCTTCAGCTCGTGTGTATCATAGAATATGACAAGCCTATATTCATTGGTGTACTGAAAAAAGTTTGAATCCAAGATCTTTCAGAGTATCCAGGACTTTGGATTTTCTTCAAGCAGGATTGGATACAGGTTTGAAAGTAGCTTCCTTGAGAGTTCAAGTATCAGTATTAACTGCATGGTTTCAGCGAAAGATTGCTGATTTACAGGATGTACGTACTTTCTTTCAGGGAGTTGTACATATTCAACCTCCATTTGTTCCTCCTGCAGCTCCCTGGGATTTGAATCTAGTTCTTAGATTCCTTTAGGGGCCTCCGTTTGAACCACTTAAGAGACCAGATCTTAAATGGTTAACGGCTAAAGTACTTATTCTAGTGGCAATGGCGTCAGCCAGAATAGTGTCAGATTTAGGAGCGTTATCGTGTAAGTCTCCTTTCCTAAGTTTTTTTCCAGACAGAGCAGTTCTCAGAACGAGATCTGGTTATCTTCCAAAGGTGGTTTCAAAGTTTCACCTTAATGAAGAGATTGTAGTCCCAGCTTTTCAGGTATCGGGACTTTCTGCGGGAGAAGCATCGCAAGAAGAATCTACGTAGATCGTACTAGTGCCATCAGGAAAACAGATTCTCTCTTCATTCTCTACGGATTTCATAGAAGAGGATGGCCTGCTAGTAAACAGACGCTGGCGAGATGGCTCCGAATGGTAATATCAGAAGCTTATTCTCATGCAGATCTCCCTACTCCAGCTAATGTCTCTGCACACTCTACACGTAAGGTAGGTCCTTCTTGGGCAGCACAACATGGTGCTTCAGCAGAACAGATTTGTAAGGCAGCCACATGGTCTTCCATAAACACATTCATTAGACATTATGCCTTCGATACTTTTGCCTCTCATGACGCAGACTTCGGGCGAAAGGTCCTCCTGTGTAATCAGGAGCGTCCCCACCACTAAAATTGGCTTTGGGAATCCCAATGTTATCCTGTGGACCCAGCCAGAGAAATAGACGTTATGGTAAGAACTTACCGTTGATAACGTGATTTCTCTTATGTCCACAGGTATCCACAGGGGTCCCACCCTGGCACACCTGATTTGAGGAGCTTGACAATCACTAAACCTCTTCCTTCTTGTATGGAAGGGTATGCATGTGTGTTCTTATCGCCTAAATAGGTTTCTACCTGATGCTCCTGCCTAAATCGCTGTGGAAAGAACTGATTTGACTGAGTCAGTGGGCGGGATTATATGGTGAAGCCCCGATGCATCCTGGGAGGCCAGAAAGCTCGTGACCGTGTCTGTCACCATCCTATCACTTTCCCACTTTCGTCAGCATCGCTGACACAAGTAGGTAAAGTTCAGAGGCAAGTTCAACGGTCACTAAATGCCAACATGATGGCATAATTTTATCACAGTCAATATATATGTGTATATATATACAGTATATATGTAATATATCTGGCATGGGTGCTGGTACTAGGAGGGGAAAGAATAGCGATGGGGTGCTGCTGGGACTGTGAGGAGAAGGGACAGCAGACTGAGAGAAGGGATGCTGCAGCTGGGAACAGGGTGGTAGTGACAGCAGGATGGCAAGAGGGGTGCTGGCAATGGGAGAGGAAGAGATAACAGACTGGGATCAGGGGTGCATCAGATAGTATTTTTTTTTATAGAGATGAACATCGCTTCTCATTATTAGTTGTATGTTGGTCATTCAATAAAATATAGGGCACAATAAATGAAAATGAAATTTCACATAACAGCTAACATTTTAGTATATTTATGCTGCTAAAAGATTGTAGTATATTGTGTGATAATTGAAATTCAATATATTTCTCCGGCAGGATCCACAGGATAACATTGGCATATGATGAAGCGACAGCGGATTTGCACCAATCGGTCAAAGCTTTTCGCTCTCCCAGCATGCAATGGGCCCGTCCATATATCCCCGCATCCTGGCTCAGGCAAATCAGTTTTCTGTTTGGTGCGGCAGGAAACGGACCATGGTCAGAGGGCTGCTGGTTTTTAGCAGCCCTAAGCTTTCTTATTTTATTTTTATAGTCTTACTATTTTTTCTTGAGTGACCTGTCTAAAAAGCGTTTTATACGTACCTTAGAAAGAGTCGCTCCAACAACTCTCTGCTGGGTCGCGACAACACTTACCCACGAGTACAGTGCTGTTTCAGCGGGCGTCTGTGTCGTATATACTAGCAGGTACAGCAGACGTTATCAGGCTGTGGCCGGAGCACGGGGAGAAGGTAAGGCATCAGTTCCACTTAGTGGGGAATACGGATACAGCCGCGATGTTTTGGGAGGAGACTACCAAACAGTCGCTGACGCGGCTGCCACCTCGGGTGCACCAGCGCTAGGCCTTAGAGATCGTAGGCCCCAGGAATAGTATGAGGCCGCGATCCCTAGGGTTGATGTCAGCAGTGGGGAGTCAGACGCTCTCCTGGTTGCCCCCCTGGTTCATGACCAGTTTCCTCTGAGTCTCCATGAACTGTTTTCCCGCCATCGCCTGAGACGCTGTACACGTAGGGGACCCGGTCGCAGCAAAGGCAGCTGTGTGACTGGTTCATGGAGCGGCAGTGTACACTAGTAGCGTCTGGATCCACTCAGTGTTCGCAAACGTATTGATCGGTCCTGGAAGCGGGGTGAGTCTCCCTGTATCCCACTCTACTGAGTACAGGCTTTACAGCAGTAAGGCCCTCATTCCAAGTTGATCGCTTGCTGCCGTTTTTTGCAGCGCAGCGATCAGGTCACTACTGCGCATGTGTATGCACCGCAATGCGCACGGGTACAAACAGCATCGTTGCTGTGCAATGCTTCTAGCGACAAATCCATTCGCACAACCGATCGCAAGGAGATTGACAGGAAGAGGGCGTTTATGGTTGTCAACTGACCGTTTTCTGGGAGTGGTAGGGAAAACGCAGGTGTTTCCAGGCGTTTGCAGGGCGGGTGTCTGACGTCAGTTCCGGGACCGGACAGGCTGAAGTAATCGCAAGGGCTGAGTAAGTTCAGACCTACTCAGAAACTGCAAAAAAATATTTTTTGTACCGCTCGGCTGCACATGCGCTCCCCCGTGGGCGGCGACTATGCGTTTGCACGGCTGCTAAAAGTAGCTAGCGAGCGATCAACTCGGAATGAGGGCCTAAGTGTCTATCTACCTTTGAGTACGAAAAGTTAGATAAAGTGCCTGATGCATATGAGTCTGATAACTATTGCTGTGGTTTTCTTTTGCTGTGCAACTGAATATGTTTAAAATTCCTATATAAGGTAATGCAGTAATATGTTTCTCCTGCATACTTTAAATATATTTGTAGTGGATTATGTGCTCATATTGCAGATTACAGTCAAATTGTGTAATAGCACTATAAATGTGTGTGATTTTTTTTATCATGTCTAAGAACGGCACAGGTGAGGAAAATACACTTTCCACAGGAGAACAAACACTCGATTCATGTTGCAGACTGAGGTTAACCTATCGTGGTTCAAGGTGATTATGTGCAAAATGGTTAGTTGTCTCCAAAGACTCTTGAGTAAACGAGGCAGGCACAGGTTCTGGTTGAACCTTCATGGGCTATTTTGCACAGACATTATCCAATGTAGCTGAGCAGGTAATGCCAGCTCTTATACCAGCGATAGGTTATCCTATTAACCCTTACATGCATCTTTCATTCTGAGGTATCCATCTAGGGAATGACAGTCTCTTAGCAAAGGCAGGCTTAAAGGTCGGTGGTAAGTAAATCACATAGACATAATACAACATCTTCACAGTCTACACATGTTTAGCTGAGGACTCATTGCACTTTGGAAGGTCTCAGCTCAGTGTATATCTGAGCTAATTAGTGCTATGTAAGCCATTCTATCCTCAGAAGCAGCAGAGCCTATGTTTGAAACCAAGGCAGCTGTGTTTAAACATCCCAAAACAACTGATTGAAATTATGTTGGGTTTCGCCCAGTAGGAAGAGAATTCCAGGTAATGAAATTCCAAATATACTCGTCCAGTTGGGGACTATTAAGGGTGGCTCCCTAAATAGATTAGCAGATCTTAGATTGCTGCAAAAAGCTACGTTAATTTTGTTTTCTACATAGATAAATGATGTCACGGATAGGAGACTCAATGGTTTTCTAAAGACCTTTTTTTTTTCTTTTTGTCTGGGACAATCATTAGACCAGCTTTGGCTATATGTACATGGTAAACTGAATCATAATCCAGGAAGGTTCTGGAGTCTTATCTTGTTTACTGGAGATATTCTTTTTGGTAAAGAATTAGCAGTATTTTGGAGTCAGAAGCAGACTCCAAGAAAGTGAAGGTTACTTTCACACATAAATTCAAGCCTAGTTTGCGGTTTTTCGGTCTTTTGGGAATCGGGGAAAAGCATAAGGAAAGTGTAAATACAAACAGTCCCACTCCAACAGGTCTAGTAAGACTAAAATGTATTGGGCTACCAGAAGACCAGTTTTTAAAATCTGAAGTTAAGCCATCAGCCTGATTGTGCGGGCCTCCACCTGGGAAAACCCAGGGTGGGAGGCTGACTTCTTCAGTTTGTACAGAGCTGGCAACAGTCTACTACAGATGCCTGGGTGCAAAAAGCGGTATCTCACGGTAATGATATACAGCCACACCACACTGGACATGCCCAATTTTATCTGATCTTGGAAGCTAAGCAGTGTTGGTCCTGGTTTTTACTTGTATGATAAACCACCTGGTCATACCAAGTGCTGCAGGTGGTTTCAGGAAACATCCTCATTTAAAAAAAAATATTTTTTTACCAAACCGTCTTCTGTGGAAACGAAGACTAGGGCTTTGCAAACAGCAGTGATAATTCAGTTCCTTGTGCACAATGAGGACAAGATTTGATTCCAACCTGTTCTAGTCAGAAGCTGAATGGGTCATACCGGCCCATATTTAATTCCAAAGCACTGAACAAGTACTTTTGGGTGACTCAGGTTTCATATGGAGACTTTACATTCCAGTATTTCTGCCATAGAGCAGGAGGATTTAGGGCAATCCGGAATAGTCAGGATGCGTATCCACATGTTCATATAATACTGTTCTATCAGTGCTATGGTAGGTTGTTATCCTTCAGCCTCTATTTCAGGCCCTGCCATTTGAGCTGACCACAGCTCCCAGAGTATTCACCAAAATAGGGTAGTGATGGCATCTTATCTCTGTTAGCAGGAGATAAGTATTTTATAAAAATCCATACCTCGACAACTTAATAATCTTGGCACAGTCTCGGGAATTGTTCACTGTCATCTGTAACAGACCATAGCTGGTTACAGAGATATGGTTGGCTCATAAATTGGGCAAGGTCGTTCTGGTTCCGTCACATCAGAGGACTCAATTGGGGGCTGTGTGGGAATTGGGTATTCAGAGAGTAATCTACCTCTGAACAAAATATCTTAAATTCATTTAAGGATTCAGGCGTTGCTACACATTCAAATGGTATCCATTTACGCGGTAGTGCGTGTGATGGGTTTGATGGTGTAGACAATGGTCATGATGGAATATACTTGGTTCCATTAGATACATCAGCAATGTCTGATCATTTCTTGGTAGAAAGGTTTTTCATCAGACAATAAAAGCGCAGATTATGGTCTTCCTCTGGAAGTTAGGAGATCAATAGCTTGATGGTTATTGGACATCCTATCCTGGACAAAGGAAGGCTTTGTATACCAGAGGGCAATTCTGACAATGGATGCCAGCCTGTGTGGCTGGGGTGAAGTGTCAGGAAGGAATTTCTTCCAGGGGCAGTGGACCAAGGAAGAAATATTGCCTGCCAATTAATATATTGGAACCTCGGGCCATATATATATATATATATATATATATATATATATATATATATATGGCATTTATTCAGGCAAAGAATATCCTTTTGATGAATCCAGATCGAATCTGCTCGGACATGCAATGGCAGTGGCGTACCTCAACCATCAGGGAGGCTCTCGCAGCCAAAACATAATGAAGCAGATAAATTACACTTTAAGGTGGACAGAAATTCGATATCCAGCCTTGTCCGCAGTACTTATTCCGGCATTCTTAAACTGGGCAGCAGATTTTCTCAGTCAGCTCGCCATTCAGGTAAACATATGGACTTGTACCCCTAGGTCTCAAAAACTCTGGTAGATAATGGGGGTTGCCGGAGATGCAGCTCATGCCGTCCATTCAGAACAACAAAGGTTTCGCAAACGGGTCAAGAATAAATCCCACAGCGATCTTCTGGAGAACTTGTCAACTTTCGTCTGGTTCATGTGTTTCCACCAATCACCTGGAGATGCAGGGTGATACGAAAATTAAGACAAGGTAAGGGTGCTGTGACACTAACAACTCCAGCGTGGTCCAGAAGACATTGATACACAGATCTGCAGAGGAGGTCAATGGATGCTCCATTCATACTTCTGCAACGGCCATGTCTACCGTCTCAGGGTCATGGTTATCACAAACACCCGGATTGACTGTTTTTGACTCTCGAGACTTCCATCCTGAAGGCTAGAGGACTCTCTGAATAGGTAATTCTAACTATGCTCAGAGCAAGGAAAATTCCTTAGTTCGCATTTATCACCAAATATGGCAAGACTATATTCAATGGTGTAGGGATCAAATATCTGATGCTTGGTTTTTCAGAATTTCCAGAATCTTAGCATTCTTTCAGGTATGAATGCATAAAGGTTATGACCAACTTCCTTGAGAGTACAAGTGTCAGCAATGACTGTATGGTTCCAAAAGATAATTGCTAACCTACAGGATGTGCACATTTTTTTCCAAGGAATGCGACACATTAAACCTTCTTTTGTTCTTCCTACAGTGCCTTGGGATTTAAGTTAGTCCTAAAGGCCCTTTAGGTTGTCCTAATTGAACCACCTGAAAGATTGGATCTTAGATGGTTGACAGCTAAAGTTCTTTTTCTACTGACCTTGCTTACGTTAGAAGAATTTCAGATTTAGGGGCATTGTTATGGCATCCTCCATTTCTGAATTATTTATCCAGATAGAGCAGTTCTTTGAACCAAATCTGGGTATCTTCCTAAGGTGGTTTCTGAATTCCATCTTAACAAATAAATTGTAGTCTCGGACTTAAGGGCCCGACTTTACTGCGGTAGATGCATCGTTGGACGTAGATCATACAAGTGCCATCAGAAAGACAGATACTCTCTTCATTCTCTATGAATTTCACAAGAGCGGATGGCCTGCGGATAAGCAAACACTGGTAAGGTGGCTTCGGATGACGAGTTCAGAAGCATATTCTTAAACTGATCTCCTTCTTACGGCTAATGTCTCTGTTCACTCTACTCGTAAGGTAGGTCCATCATGGGTTCATTAGACATTATGCCATGGATACCTTTGCCTCTCATGACACTGAATTCGGGCGAAGGATTCTCCTGTCCAATCAGGAGCGTCCCCACCACTAAATTGCTTTGGGAAATCCCAATGTTATCCTGTGGATAACCTGTGGACCCTGCCAGAGAAATATCTGTTATGGTAATAACGGTATTTCTCCTAAATCCACAGGGATACCACCCTGACGCACTTGATTTGAGGATCCTTTTACTCACTAACATCTTCCTTCTTGTACTGAAGGGTGTGCATGTGTGAACTTCTCGCCTGATTAGGGCTACTATGATGCTCCTGCCTTGAGCTTTGGGAATTCAACTGATTTGCCTGAGCCAGGAGGCAGGGATATATGGACGGGCCAGTTGCATGCTGGGAGGCCTAAAAGCTTTGACCGATTGGTGCAAATACGCTGTCACTTCATCATATCCCAATGTTATCCTGTGGAGGAGAAATACCGTTATCAACGGTAAGTTCTTACCATAACATATATTTAACGTGTTTTGATTTCCTGCGTTGTTAAACATTGAACGTATATGGAAATTGCTGAAGTGGATGCAAAAATTACGGTGAATACTTAGTGAGCACGATGGCGCAAGTTGGCAGCAACTGGAAATGGCCATCATCACCAGATGAAATAGTTTATATACCTTCATAGTTAATCAGGAAGATAAACAGGCCTACACTGATTAATTCACAGGTTTGAGTAGTTTGTATCAGAACCCTTTGACTGGGGACAAAAATGTAACGTGAATCACATTCGTATGTAACATGAGTACCTGTCAAAATTGATTTTAAGTATAGTTTGGGTAACTTTCAGTTTTTTGTTTGTGTGTCAATCATACTTTTAGGGTCTTAGAAATGTATAGTGTAACAATCATATTGTAAAAATAATTAGGAGAGCAGAATAAATATATGCATATGTAGCCACTCTCAGCTTTGCCACCGAGCATCCCAGTCGCGGCTAGTGTGCCCTTGCACTATGACGTACATGCTTGTGCCGCCATAGGAAATAAATGGTCCTGCGGCACGGCATGCCATGTGTGCTTGTACGGCTGTGCTGTGGGTGCGATGAACGTGGCAACATCTGTAAGTCCCGTCCGTTCCTATGTTCATTCTGTTGTAACATGAGTCACGCATATAAACAATGAAATGTAACTACTAAAAGTGTTTTTTTGTTTTGTTTTATGTCTGCTTCTAAGCATTAATTATGACTACCTACCCTATATATTATTGTCATATTTTAAAAATGTTAAATATCGGCTTTTGTGTGTGGAACATTTAAACAAAAAACAAAAAATTAACATGAAATGTAACAGGAGTCACATGGAATGACCCATATGACCATCACAGAGCATATAACATTATGCATTCACTGTAGTGTAATGCTAATGGGAAGCAATTTATAATCACATAATTGTGAATGTACCATTATTCTGAAACAATTTATTAGTCCCAAATGACGATCAACATAACAGTAATCACAGCGCCGGAGGCTGTGCTCGCCCAAATGGAGCAACACTTGATTTGCTCAATTAAAACAAGAAATCTAAACCTCCCTAGTGCATATAGCGCAAGAGCATATAGCAAGCAAAAAACAGGAAAAAGAAAACATATACGTCCCTGTTTTAAAACCGTAGAGTCAGATGTTTCATTCTCAGATTTTCCAAATAGATGATGTTCAATATAGATGTCACGATGAGGAATATGAAAATAAAGAACACAAAAACCAATGTGTAGTATTCCACACAGAAATTTGTTTCAATCTCAAATTTTTAAGTTCAATGCGGATGGATGGCTATTTGAATGTGGAGCGTACCCCAAAACTCACAAAGGAGAACGGTGTACAGGACACATCAAGGTATCTTTAAAATCTATAGATTTTCATATACAGCGTACCCAGACTCACACTTGGTGGTGCAGGATGAATCCTATAAAGGTATCTTTAGTTTGTCTTCCTTTTTCATAAACATGAATCGTTGAGTAAATCTCATGTAACCTCAGTTTGATATGGAAAAGAACAGAAAAAGGAAGACCAATGTGTAGTATGTAGGGCAACCACGTTTCATTTAAATTTAGCCTCGTAGTAGAGGGTGATATTACAGACACACCAGACAATCCTTCAAAATATATGGTTCCACAAAAGATGGCGTACCCCAACTTACACTTGGTAATGTAAGATAAATCCTATAAAGGTATCTTTCAGTGGACCTTCTCCCCAATATAAAGGAAACGGCACGTAATGGATGTTACAAAAATATCTTTATAGAGATATAGTAGTTGTGATGTAAAGCGTACCCCAACTCACACTGTGTGATATAGAGTGAATCCTATAAAGGTATCTTTTGGTCAACCTCTCTTCCCGATGTGAATAAAACCAGCACACGTGATGAAAGAGAATGAAAAGGTATCTTTACAGATGTATGGTGATCTCCATATAAAGCGTACCCTGACTCACGTATATAAGTGAGATGATGTTCCCATAAAGGTATCTTTATATTATGTATCCCGAGTTTCACGTCCACACCACGATTTTTCTTAAAAAACTGATTTTTATTCGGCTACACAATACTTTCCACAAACTCCGCCGCGGAGTGTACAAAAATACAAAAAATAAAAAAGAATATTTTTAGCCCCAAAACGAGACCAATAAACAATGTAAAAAATCAAGACATAAAAACAAGTCAGGAATTCGTCCAAGTTAAAAAAGGATAGCTACTCACACTCCCAGATGTGTATTCAATCAACGCGTTTCGGTCGTAACGACCTTTATCAAGATGAACTGGAGTGTACTGGGGTGAGATATTTATGAGACAAATAACCAATCGTGATGTACAGGAAGTGACATCATTCAATTAAATATTAAATAGACAAGCAATGTGCAAACCATAATTTACTATTGTTCAGCATAAAAAACCTGACAAGATAAAGCAGGGCCTAGCTTCATTAATGTGTTTTTCTTCAAATATAATCAAATAATACATAAATAGATGAAGTCCGGTTCTGTTCCGTCAAATTACGCTGGCCGGAAGTTCCGGTTACTCGAAGGAAGCCGGGAGATGTAGTTTTCTGTTTGTTCATTCTGTAGTTTAAGCGCTTGGTTTGCGCTGATGGCCGGGAAATGTAGTTTTAACCATCCCGGTTTTGTAGTTCTATCTCCTCGATTCCCGGAAGTGACGGGTCACGTGATTTCCGGAAGTGACGGGTCACATGATCGGCGATGCCGAGGCATTAACAATAGGATTATGGGAGTTGTAGTTTACTACAAATAAACACAGCACTGTAAATTCAAACTATCGAAATAAACATAGAACATGTATAATATATATATGCAGTCAAACTTAAACAGTATTATTGATACTAATAGTTCTAATAGCACAGGAATATTTTGTATGTAGGCAGAATGATTCTCTACATTATTTGTGTCTAGACTGGATTCCAATTGAATAACAGTTCAATAGAGCTGACAGACTTCAAGAGTTACAAAAACCACTTTAATTCGAAATCACTATTAAGACCATATGGGTCTAAGGTGTTGTAATTGTAGATGCAACTCATTTCGGTCTTGGCCAGAGCACATGCTGTATTTTTATTTCTTAATGACGCTTTGACATGTCTAATGCCAAAAAAACCTGTGATCCCAGAAACCGAACAGTCGTGCACATTCTTGAAATGAAATGTAAAGACAAAGAATGTGTGGCAATACCCTTTTTTATATTTCGGATGTGCTCTCCTATTCTAATTTTAAGGGCGCGAGATGTTCTTCCAATGTAAAATAAATAGCATTTACACCTAATGGCATACACCACATTCTTGGTGTCGCACGTTGTAAACTCTTTAATATCAATGACAGTATTATTGATAGAGATACTCGTGATTTTGCTGGTACCCTCACTCTTGATGTTCTTACAGCCGGTGCAACCTCCACATCTGAAAAAACCCTTTGACAAGGTTTTTACTGTGGACAAAGAGGTAGGAAGAGCACTAGCTACTAGTTTATTCTTTAGATTAGGGGCTCTCCGGTAAATGTGAACCGGTTTTTCTGGTATAAGAGAACCTATTATGGGATCCTTTTTCATAAGATTCCAATGTTTTTTAAACACATGTTCTATGGATCTATATTGAGAATTAAATTCTGTGATGAAGGCCCATTCATACTTGTCGTTCTTCACAACTGGTTGGGTCCTATTTGCTAAGAGGTCTTTCCTATCTATCCTATTTGTCTTTTCCGCAGCCTCTTCGATTTTTTCTTTGCTATATCCACAAGTTTTAAATTTTTGAACTAGATCAAGAGCTTGGCACTGAAAAGTCACTTCACTACTACAATTTCTCTTAAGTCTTTTTAAT
The DNA here is from genome assembly GCF_028390025.1 of Pseudophryne corroboree. Taxonomy (NCBI): domain Eukaryota; kingdom Metazoa; phylum Chordata; class Amphibia; order Anura; family Myobatrachidae; genus Pseudophryne; species Pseudophryne corroboree. The sequence goes on along the minus strand of NC_086445.1, from coordinate 638,885,635 downwards.
TGACTCACAGGGATAGAATTAAGCCAATTCCCGTGTTGACAGCTCGTCGCTGCGATATATGTGCCACAATCAGTAGGCTTGGCAAAAGTTTTTGTATGGATTTGTTGGTCTTCGATGTAGACTGTGATGTCTAAAAAAATTGATGGTTCTTTGACTCATATCAAAAGTGAGTTTAATATTTCTATCATTCAAATTTAGGGATGTACAAAAATCCCTCAATGTAGTCTCATCCCCTCTCCATACAAAGAAAATATCGTCTATATAGCGTGTATAGGACACCAAGTTCACCCCGAGTACACTGCTGGACCAGATGGTTTTGGTCTCCCACAACCCCATAAAGAGGTTAGCGTAACTCGGGGCGAACTTTGTACATCCCTAAATTTGAATGATAGAAATATTAAACCCATACATCTGTAAAGATACCTTTTCATTCTCTTTCATCACGTGTGCTGGTTTTATTCACATCGGGAAGAGAGGTTGACCAAAAGATACCTTTATAGGATTCACTCTATATCACACAGTGTGAGTTGGGGTACGCTTTACATCACAACTACTATATCTCTATAAAGATATTTTTGTAACATCCATTACGTGCCGTTTCCTTTATATTGGGGAGAAGGTCCACTGAAAGATACCTTTATAGGATTTATCTTACATTACCAAGTGTAAGTTGGGGTACGCCATCTTTTGTGGAACCATATATTTTGAAGGATTGTCTGGTGTGTCTGTAATATCACCCTCTACTACGAGGCTAAATTTAAATGAAACGTGGTTGCCCTACATACTACACATTGGTCTTCCTTTTTCTGTTCTTTTCCATATCAAACTGAGGTTACATGAGATTTACTCAACGATTCATGTTTATGAAAAAGGAAGACAAACTAAAGATACCTTTATAGGATTCATCCTGCACCACCAAGTGTGAGTCTGGGTACGCTGTATATGAAAATCTATAGATTTTAAAGATACCTTGATGTGTCCTGTACACCGTTCTCCTTTGTGAGTTTTGGGGTACGCTCCACATTCAAATAGCCATCCATCCGCATTGAACTTAAAAATTTGAGATTGAAACAAATTTCTGTGTGGAATACTACACATTGGTTTTTGTGTTCTTTATTTTCATATTCCTCATCGTGACATCTATATTGAACATCATCTATTTGGAAAATCTGAGAATGAAACATCTGACTCTACGGTTTTAAAACAGGGACGTATATGTTTTCTTTTTCCTGTTTTTTGCTTGCTATATGCTCTTGCGCTATATGCACTAGGGAGGTTTAGATTTCTTGTTTTAATTGTGTACGTGAAATGTGGTGACATTTTTTTAAATCTCTAAGTGCTACAGCAGCATTGCGCCATTTAGGTATACTATCCTTTTACTTTTTGTTAACTTGATTTGCTCCATTGGGCGCCATCTAATGGCCACCCTCTTGTTACAGTATATAGAATAAACCTGTGCCTTGTATTTAAGGACCTACATATGTCTACTTTATTACTATTTTTTTTTACAGGGTACCAGTGTACTGTCTCCAATGCTACATATTGGCAGTGTCATTATCCTAGCCACTATGATTCACAAGAAATCTGCTATACAGCTATTTGAAAAGCACCCGTGCCTTTACATTCTCGCATTTGGATTTGTTTCTGCAAAAGTGACAAACAAATTAGTGGTAAGAATTTTTGAAAGTTTAGCTTTTATAATCACAATAGGTAACATACTATATACTTGTGCAGTTTGCATTGTGTGTCTTACAAGTTACACACACACACACATATATATATATATATATATATATTGATTGATTGATTGATTGATTGATATATATATATTGATATACAGTAATTGAAAGAAATTTAAAAGTTGCAATTTTAAGGTACAACGCAGCCTTTAGTAAGGATGCAATTATCAGTTCTGTAATTCATGAAGTTTGGCTGGAATTATTGTTATTTCTCTAACGTCCTAGTGGATGCTGGGGACTCCGTAAGGACCATGGGGAATAGACTGGCTCCGCAGGAGACATGGGCACTTTAAGAAAGAATTTAGATTCTGGTGTGCTCTGGCTCCTCCCTCTATGTCCCTCCTCCAGACCTCAGTTTGAGACTGTGCCCGGACGAGCTGGGTGCTGTTCAGTGAGCTCTCCTGAGCTTGCTGTGAGAAAGTATTTTGTTAGGTTTTTTATTTTCAGGGAGCTCTGCTGGCAACAGACTCCCTGCATCGTGGGACAGAGGGGAGAGAAGCAGCCCTACTCTCTGAAGCTAGGTCCTGCTTCTTAGGCTACTGGACACCATTAGCTCCAGAGGGATCGTACACAGGATCTCACCCTCGTCGTCCGATCCCAGATCCGCGCCGCCGTCCCCCTCGCAGAGCCGGAAGACAGAAGCCGGGTGAGTATGAGACGCAAGAAGACTTCGAAATCGGCGGCAGAAGACTCCGTTCTTCACTGAGGTAACGCACAGCACTGCAGCTGTGCGCCATTGCTCCCACACACCTCACATACTCCGGTCACTGTAAGGGTGCAGGGCGCAGGGGGGGGGGGGGGGCGCCCTGGGCAGCATATGGACCTCTTTTGGCAAAAGTACACATATATACAGTTGGGCACTGTATATATGTATGAGCCCCCGCCAAGAAAATGTATATTTAAGCGGGACAGAAGCCCGCCATCGAGGGGGCGGGGCTTCTTCCTCAGCACTCACCTGCGCCATTTTTTCTCCACAGCTCCGCTGAGAGGAAGCTCCCCAGGCTCTCCCCTGCAGATACACGGTAGAAGAGGGTAAAAAGAGAGGGGGGGCACATAATTAGGCGCAAAAATCAATATAAGCAGCAGCTACTGGGTTAACATTAAGTTACTGTGTTATTCCTGGGTTTATAGCGCTGGGGTGTGTGCTGGCATACTCTCTCTCTGTCTCTCCAAAGGGCCTTGTGGGGGAATTGTCTTCAGATGAGCATTCCCTGAGTGTGTGGTGTGTCGGTACGTGTGTGTCGACATGTCTGAGGTAAAAGGCTCCCCTAAGGAGGTGATGGAGCAAATGTGTGTGTGAGTGGTATCTCCGTCGACAACGCCGACACCTGTTTGGATATGTGAAATTAAGTGCTAAGGAAAATTTATTGCACAAAAGATTAGAGAACAGACAGGGAATCTACCCATGTCTGTCCCTATGTCGCAGAGACCTTCAGAGTCTCTCAATGTTTACTATCCAAAATAATAGACACTGATATCGACATGGAGTCTGACTCCAGTGTCGACTACGATAATGCAAAGTTACAGCCAAAATGGCAGGAAAGTATTCAATATATGATTATTGTAATAAAAAATGTTTTGCATATCACTGATGACTCATCTGTCCCTGACACAAGGGTACACATGTTTAAGGGGAAGAAAGCTGAGGTAAATTTCCCTCCTCTAATGAAGAAAAAGAGCGGGAATCTCCAGACAAGAGACTGCAGTTTCCCACAAAGAGTTCTCAGGGAGTATCTTTTCCCTATTAGGGCCAGGATACGATGGGAATCTTCCCCTAGGGTGTCACGTTTGCCCAAAAGGTAGCGCTGACTTAACAGCTATCCTCAGGGATCCTGCAGATAGCATGCAGTAAAAGTACTTTGAAGTCCATTTACACACATTCTGGTACACTACTCAGACCGGCGATTGTGTCGGCATGGGTTTATAGCGCTGTAGCAGCGTGGACAGATACCTTATCAGCAGAGATTGAGACCCTAGTATGTATATATATATATATATATATATATATATATATATATATGTGTATATATATATATATATATATATATATATATATATAAAAGATGCTGTCTTAGATATATATATAAAACATGCCCAAAGAGACATTAGTCTACTGGGTTCTAGAGTCAACGCTATGTCGATTTCTGCTTGACGTGTCTTGTGGAACATGCAATGGACAGGTGATGCCGACTTAAGAGGCATATGGAAGGTTTACCTTACAAGGCTGAGGATTGTGTGGAGAAGGGATCTCGGACCTGGTCTCCACAGCTATAGCTGGTAATTCTGATCTTTTGCCTTATATTCCAGCACAGCCTAGGAAAGCACGACATTATCAAATGCAGTCCTTTCGATCACAAAGAAACAAGAAAGTCCGAGGTGCGTCCTTTCTTGCCAGAGGCAGGGGCAGAGGAAAGAAGCTGCACAACACAGCTAGTTCCCAGGAACAGAAGTCCTCCCCGGCCTCTACAAAATCCACCGCATGTCGCTGGGGCTCCACAGGCGGAGCTAGGCCCGGTGGGGGGCACGTCTTCGAAATTTCAGCCACAAGTGGGTTCACTCCCTGTTGGATCCCTGGGCAATAGATATTGTGTCTCAGGGATACAAGCTGGACTTCGAGGAGATGCCCCCTCACCGACGGCCCTGCCGGCTTCCCCCCACGAGAGGGAAATAGTGTTAACTGCAATTCACAAATTGTATCTTCCACAGGTGGTGGTCAAGGGTCCCCTCCTTCTACAAGGAGGGGGTTATTATTCGACCATGTTGTAGTCCCGAAACCGGACGGTTCGGTTAGACCCATATTGAATTTAAGTTCAAGATGGAATCGCTGAGAGCGGTCGTCACAAGCCTGGAAGGGGGGGATTTTATGGTGTCTCTGGACATAAAGGATGCATACCTTCATGTCCCCATTTATCCACCTCATCAGGCGTACCTCAGATTTGTGGTACAGGATTGTCATTACCAATTTCAGACGTTGCCGTTTGGTCTTTCCACGGCACCGAGAATATTTACCAAGGTAATGGCGGAAATGATGGTACTCCTGCGGAAGCAAGGGGTCGCAATTATCTCATACTTGGACGATCTCCTCATAAAAGCGGGATCAAGAGAGCAGTTGCTGATCAGCGTAGCACTTTCTCTGGAAGTGTAACGGCAACACGGCTGGATTCTAAATATTCCAAAGTCGCAGTTGGTTCCTACGGCTCGTCTGCCTTTCCTAGGCATGATTCTAGACACAGACCAGAAAAGGGTTCATCTCCCGATAGAGAGAGCTCAGGAGCTCATGACACTGGTCAGGAACCTATTAAAACCAAAACAGGTGTCAGTGCATCACTGCACTCGAGTCCTGGGAAGGATGGTGGCATCATACGAGGCCATTCCCTTCGGCAGGTTCCATGCGAGGACCTTTCAATGGGACTTACTGGACAAGTGGTCCAGATCACATCTTCAGATGCATCGGTTAATCACCCTATCCCCCAGGGTCAGGGTGTCTTTCCTGTGGTGGCTGCAGAGTGCTCACCTTCTCGAGGGCCGCAGATTCGGCAATCAGGACTGGGTCCCGGTGACCACGGATGCAAGCCTCCGAGGGTGGGGAGCAGTCACACAGGGAAGAAATTTCCAAGGTCTGTGGTCAAGTCAGGAGACTTGTTTTGGTGAACAAGCCCTGCCCTGGGTGAAACGTACGTCCAATTCTACAGACGTCACGGTGACGTCACTCGGAATCCCCGTGCAGAGAACACGGCTCCGATCACGGGCGACAAGAGAGACACGAGCCTTACTGCAGCGGCTACCGCATACACAAGAACCTCATACAGGTATTCCGGTGCTCTCTCATTGACAAGCAGCGGGACTCGTCTCTCTGCAATGACCCTCGGGCCACCAGAGACTCTGTGACCCGCGGCTATCAACAGCAGCAAGCACCCTCTTCTTTCTTCACATCAGTGCCGGCCACCCGACTCTCTCACCTCCCATTCACTGTGGAGTTCCACACATGGGAAGGCAGTAGAAGTTGGCGGACACCCGGCCCTGGTCTGACCTTCATACCTATCTTAGGTTCACATAAGGCATATTACTGAAATAGCGTTTTTTCTCTAGATAGATGCAAATGCCCGACGTGGTGTTACTGACTAACACATTTTTTCATGCATTTTCCTAACACCACGCAATCAGTTTGATACTTACCTCACATATTTATTCACCAGGCTGTGAATATCCGCTTCCTAAAGACCTCTTGACTGCACTTTAAGTAACTGCACACCCACATAAAAAAATATAGTGTGGGTTACTAGCTGCTACTTAATCACTATACAAGCTGGAATACCATTGCACTATAGGAAACTATAACAGAAACAGATTTTCCTTAAAGATGTGCAAAGAATGCAGTACTCTTCAATAAATAGAAGGTAATTCATTAACTAATTCTATAGGAAGTGTTATTCGTTATATTGTCTTGTTAGATGTCTTCTATCTGCTAACCTTTATAGAGGTGTAGCAAAAGGAATTTACACGTACAAATAATTTTAATGAATTTAATTAAATGAATTTTTAAACAATAATCTTTAAATGAGTGCCCCCACAAAGAGGTTTTCTTCTTTGGTTCCGTGGTCCTTTCCCGGGACAAAAAAACCCCAGTGACTTGCCTTCACATCAACATCCTGGAACTAAGGGCCGTATACAACGCCCTACGTCAAGCGGAGACCCTGCTTCGCGACCAACCGGTTCTGATTCAGTCAGACACCATCACCGCAGTGGCTCATGTAAACCGACAAGGCGGCACAAGGAGCAGGGTAGCGATGGCGGAAGCCACCAGAATTCTTCGCTGGGCGGAAAATCACGTAAGCGCACTGTCAGCAGTGTTCATCCCGGGAGTGGACAACTGGGAAGCAGACTTACTCAGCAGACACGACCTCCACCCGGGAGAGTGGGGACTTCATCAGGAAGTCTTCTCACAGACTGCAAGTCGGTGAGAACTGCCACAGGTGGACATGATGGCATCCCGCCTCAACAAAAAACTACAGAGGTATTGCGCCAGGTCAAGAGACCCTCAGGCGATAGCTGTAGACGCCCTGGTGACACCGTGGGTGTTCCAGTCGGTCTATGTATTTCCTCCTCTTCCTCTCATACCCAAGGTGCTGAGAATAATAAGAAAAAGATGAGTGAGAACGATACTCATTGTTCCAGATTGGCCATGAAGGACTTGGTATCCAGATCTGCAAGAAATGCTCACAGAGGACCCGTGGCCTCTTCCTCTCAGACAGGACTTGTTGCAACAGGGGCCCTGTCTGTTCCAAGACTTACCGCGGCTGCGTTTGACGGCATGGCGGTTGAACGCCGGATCCTAGCAGAGAAAGGCATTCCGGATGAGGTCATTCCTACGCTGATAAAGGCTAGGAAGGACGTGACCGCTCAACATTATCACCGTATATGGCGAAAATATGTTGCTTGGTGTGAGGCCAGGAATGCCCCTACGGAGGAATTCCAGCTGGGCCGTTTCCTTCACTTCCTACAGTCAGGAGTGAATTTGGGCCTAAAATTGGGGTCCATTAAGGTCCAGATTTCGGCCCTATCCATTTTCTTTCAAAAGGAGTTGACTTCTCTACCTGAAGTTCAGACGTTTGTAAAGGGAGTGCTGCATATTCAGCCCCCTTTTGTGCCTCCAGTGGCACCTTGGGATCTTAACATGGTGTTGAGTTTCCTGAAATCCCACTGGTTTGAACCACTCAAAACGGTGGAGTTGAAATATCTCACGTAAGGAAGGTGGTCATGCTATTAGCCTTGGCTTCGGCTAGGCGTGTGTCAGAGTTGGCGGCTTTGTCACATAAAAGCCCCTATCTGGTTTTCCATGCGGATAGAGCAGAATTGCGGACCCGTCCACAATTTCGGGCGAAAGTGGTTTCATCCTTTCATATAAACCAACCTATTGTGGTGCCTGTGGCTACTACGGACTTGGAGGATTCCGAGTTGCTTGATGTAGTCAGGGCTTTGAAGGTTTATGTAGCCAGAACGGCTAGGGTCAGGAAAACAGAGTCTTTGTTTATCCTGTATGTTTCCAACAAACTTGGTGCTCCTGCTTCAAAGCAGACTATTGCTCGCTGGATCTGTAACCCGATTCAGCAGGCTCATTCGGCGGCTGGATTGCCGCTGCCAAGATCAGTTAAGGCCCATTCCACTAGGAAGGTGGGCTCTTCTTGGGCGGCTGCCCGAGGGGTCTCGGCATTACAACTTTGCCGAGCGGCTACTTGGTCAGGTTCAAACACTTTTGCAAAGTTCTACAAGTTTGATACCCTGGCCGCGGAGGACCTTGTGTTTGCTCAATCGGTGCTGCAGAGTCATCCGCACTCTCCCGCCCGTTTGGGAGCTTTGGTATAATCCCCATAGTCCTTACGGAGTCCCCAGCATCCACTAGGACGTTAGAGAAAATAAGATTTTACTTACCGGTAAATCTATTTTTCGTAGTCCGTAGTGGATGCTGGGCGCCCGTCCCAAGTGCGGACTTCTTCTGCAAGGCTTGTATATAGTTATTGCCTAAATAAGGGTTATGTTATGGTTGCATCAAGGTTGACCTGTTGCTCTGTTGTTGTTCATACTGTTGACTGGGTATGTTTATCTCAAGTTATACGGTGTGATTGGTGTGGCTGGTATGAATCTTGCCCTGGATTACCAAAATCCTTTCCTTGTACTGTCAGCTCTTCCGGGCACAGTCTCTCTAACTGAGGTCTGGAGGAGGGACATAGAGGGAGGAGCCAGAGCACACCAGAATCTAAATTCTTTCTTAAAGTGCCCCATGTCTCCTGCGGAGCCCGTCTATTCCCCATGGTCCTTACGGAGTCCCCAGCATCCACTACGGACTACGAGAAATAGATTTACCGGTAAGTAAAATCTTATTTCTCTAACGTCCTAAGTGGATGCTGGGACTCCGTAAGGACCATGGGGATTAGCGGCTCCGCAGGAGACTGGGCACAACTAAAGAAAGCTTTAGGACTACCTGGTGTGCACTGGCTCCTCCCACTAAGACCCTCCTCCAGACCTCAGTTAGATTTCTGTGCCCGGCTGAGCTGCATGCACACTAGGGGCTCTCCTGAGCACCTAGAAAGAAAGTATATTTAGGTTTTTTATTTTCAGTGAGATCTGCTGGCAACAGACTCACTGCAGCGAGGGACTAAGGGGAGAAGAAGCGAACCTACCTAACAGGTGGTAGTTTGGGCTTCTTAGGCTACTGGACACCATTAGCTACAGAGGGATCGACCGCAGGACCCGACCTTGGTGTTCGTTCCCGGAGCCGCGCCGCCGTCCCCCTTACAGAGCCAGAAGCACGAAGAAGGTCCGGAAAATCGGCGGCAGAAGACTTCGGTCTTCACCAAGGTAGCGCACAGCACTGCAGCTGTGCGCCATTGCTCCTCATGTACACCTCACACTTAGGTCACTGATGGGTGCAGGGCGCTGGGGGGGGGGCGCCCTGAGGGCAATAAATAACACCTTGGCTGGCAAAATATACATCATATATAGTCCCAGAGGCTATATAGATGTAAAATTACCCCTGCCAGTATCACAGAAAAAGCGGGAGAAAGTCCGCCGAAAAGGGGGCGGGGCTTCTCCCTCAGCACATTGGCGCCATTTTCTCTTCACAGTGCAGCTGGAAGACAGCTCCCCAGGCTCTCCCCTGTAGTTTTCAGGCTCAAAGGGTTAAAAAGAGAGGGGGGGCACTAAATTTAGGCGAAATATATGTATACAAGCAGCTATTTGGGGAAAAATCACTCAGTTATAGTGTTAATCCCTGCATTATATAGCGCTCTGGTGTGTGCTGGCATACTCTCTCTCGGTCTCCCCAAAGGACTTTGTGGGGTCCTGTCCTCAGTCAGAGCATTCCCTGTGTGTGTGCGGTGTGTCGGTACGGCTGTGTCGACATGTTGGATGAGGAAGGTTACGTGGAGGCGGAGCAGAGGCCGATAAATGGGATGTCGCCCCCTGTGGGGCCGACACCAGAGTGGATGGTTAGGTGGAAGGTATTAACCGACAGTGTCAACTCCTTACATAAAAGGCTGGATGACGTAACAGCTGTGGGACAGCCGGCTTCTCAGCCCGCGTCTGCCCAGGCGTCTCAAAGGCCATCAGGGGCTCAAAACAACGCCCGTTACCTCAGATGGCAGACACAGATGTCGACACGGAGTCTGACTCCAGTGTCGACGAGGTTGAGACATATACACAATCCACTAGGAACATCCGTTACATGATCTCGGCAATGAAAAATGTGTTACGCATTTTCTGACATAAACCCAAGTACCACATAAAAGGGGTTTTATGTTTGGGGGAAAAAAACAGCCACTGTTTTGTTCCCCCATCAGATGAATGAATGAAGTGTGTAAAGAAGCGTGGTTTCCCCCGATAAGAAACTGGTTATTTCTAAAAAGTTACTGATGGCGTACCCTTTCCCGCCAGAGGATAGGTCACGTTGGGAGATATCCCTTAGGGTGGATAAGGCGCTCACACGTTTGTCAAAAGGTGGCACTGCCGTCTTAGGATACAGCCACCTTGAAGGAACCTGCTGATAAAAAGCAGGAGGCGATCCTTAAGTCTGTATTTACACACTCAGGTTATATACTGAAACCTGCAATTGCCTCAGCATAAATAGTGCTGCTGCAGCGTGGTCTGACACCCTGTCAGATAATATTAATACGCTAAGACAGGGATAATAATATTTGCTAACATTGAGCATATTTAAGACGTTGTCTTATATATAAAGGATGCACAGAGGGATATTTGCCGGCTGGCATCCAGAATTAATGCAATGTCCATTCTGCCAGGAGGGTAGTAGAAACCCGGCAGTGGACAGGTGATGCTGCATTTAAAAGGCACATGGAGATTCTGCCTTATAAGGGTGAGGAATTGTTTGGGGATGGTCTCTGGGACCTCGTATCCACAGCAACAGCTGGGAAGAAAAAATTTTACATCAGGTTTCCTCACAAAAGCCTAAAGAAAGCACCGTATTTTCAGGTACAGTCCTTTCGGCTTCAGAAAAGCAAGCGGGTCAAAGGCGCTTCCTTTCTGCACAGAGACAAGGGAAGAAGGAAAAAGCTGCACCAGTCAGCCAGTTCCAGGATCAAATATCTTCCCTCGCTTCCTCTGAGTCCACCGCATGACGCTGGGGCTCCACAGGTGGAGACAGGTGCGGTGGGGGCGCGTCTCGGGAACTGCAGGGATCAGTGGGCTTGCCCACAGGTGGATCCCTAGGTTCTGCAAGTAGTATCACAGGGATACAGGCTGGAGTTCGAGACGACTCCCCCTCGCCGTTGCCTCACATCAGCCTTGCCTGCTGCCCTCGGAGAAAGGTAGTACTGGCGGCAATTCACAAGCTGTACTTCCAGCAGGTGAAATCAAGGTACCCCTCTTTCAACAAGGCCGGGGTTACTATTCCAAAATGTTGTGGTACCGAAACCAAACGGTTCGGTGAGACCCATTCTAAAATTGAAATCCTTGAACACTTATATACGTAGGTTCAAGTTCAAAATGGAATCGCTCAGGGCGATTATTGCAAGCCTGGAAAATTTCAGGGTATCACTGGACATCAAGGATACTTACCTGCATGTCCCTATTTACCCTCGTCACCAGGTGTACCTCAAAATTGTGGTACAGGATTGTCATTACCAATTCCGGACGTTGCCGTTGGTCTGTCCCCGGCACCGAGGGTATTTACCAAGGTAATGGCCGAAGTACTTATCCCGTACTTGGACGATCTCCTTATAAAGGCGAGGTCCAGGGAACAGTTGTTCGTCGGAGTAGCACTATCTCGGGAAGTGCTACAACAGCACGGCTGGATTCTGAATATTCCAAAGTCACAGCTGGTTCCTACGGCGCGTCTACTGTTCCTGGGTATGGTTCTGGACACAGAACAGGATAAAAAGGGTTTCTCCCGGAGGAGAAGTCCAAGGAGTTGGCGTCTCTAGACGGAGACCTCCTAATACAAATACAGGTATCGGTGCATCTATGCACGCGAGCCTTGGGTAAAGATGGTAGCTTCTTACGAAGAATTTCCATTCGCCAAGTCCCATGCAAGGATCTTCCAGTGGGATCTGTTGGACAAGTGGTCCGGGTCGCATTCTCAGATGCATCGGCGGATAACCCTGTCTCCAAGGGCCAGGGTGTCGCTGTGGTGGTGACTGCACATCTTCTAGGGGGCTGCAGATTCGGCATACAGGACTGGGTCCTGGTGACCACGGATGCCAGCCTTCAAGGCTGGGGGGCAGTCACACAGGGAAGAAACTTCCAAGGCCTATGGAAAAGTCAGGAGACTTCCCTACACATAAATGTTCTGGAACTTTGGGCCATTTACAATGCCCTAAGTCAGGCTAGACCCCTGCTTCAACACCGGCCGGTGCTGATCCAGTCAGACAACATCACGGCGGTCGCTCATGTAAACCGACAGGGCGGCACAAGAAGCAGGATGGCGATGGCAGAAGCCACAAGGATTCTCCGATGGGCGGAAAATCATGTGTTAGCACTGTCAGCAGTGTTCATTCCCGGAGTGGACAACTGAGAAGCAGACTTTCTCAGCAGACACGACCTCCACCCGAGAGAGTGGGGACTTCATCCAGAAGTCTTCCAAATGATTGTACACCGTGGGGAAAGGCCACAGGTGGACAGGATGGCATCCCGCCTCAACAAAAAGCTACAAAGATATTGTGCCAGGTCAAGGGACCCTCAGGCGATAGCTGTGGACGCTCTGGTAACACAGTGGGTGTACCAGTCGGTGTATATGTTCCCTTCTCTGCCTCTCATACCCAGGGTAATGAGAATAATAAGAAGGAGAGGAGTAAGAACTATACTCATTGTTCCGGGTGGCCAAGAAGAGCTGGGTACCCAGAACTCCAAGAAATGATCTCAGAGGACCCATGGCCTCTGCCGCTCAGACAGGACCTGCTGCAGCAGGGGGCCTGTCTGTTCCAAGACGTACCGCGGCTGCGTTTGACGGCATGGCGGTTGAACGCCGGATCCTGAAGGAAAAGGGCATTCCGGAGGAAGTTATCCCTACGCTATTTAAAGCTAGGAAAGAAGTGAACGCAAACCATTATCACCGCATATGGCGGAAATATGTTGCGTGCTGTGAGGCCAGTAAGGCCCCAAAGGAGGAATTTCAGCTAGGTCGCTTTCTGCACTTCCTACAAGTCAGAGGTGACTATGGGCCTAAAATTGGGTTCCATTAAGGTCCAGATTTCGGCTCTATCGATTTTCTTCCAAAATAGAACTGGCTTCACTGCCTGAAGTTCAGACTTTTGTTAAGGGAGTGCTGCATAGTCAACCCCCGTTTGTGCCTCCAGTGGCACCGTGGGATCTCAACGTAGTGTTGGATTTCCTGAAGTCGCATTGAGTTGAGCCACTTAAATCCGTGGAGCTACAATACCTCACGTGGAAAGTGGTCATGCTGTGGGCCGTGGCGTCGGCCAGGCGTGTATCAGAATTGGCGGCTTTGTCATACAAATGCCCTTATCTGTATTTTATATGGATAAGGCGGAATTGAGGACTCGTTCCCAATTCCTTCCTAAGGTGGTATCAGTTTTTTCATGTGAACCAGTTTTCTGGACGTAGTCAGGGCCCTGAAAAGTATATGTTTCCAGGACGGCTGGAGTCAGGAAAACTGACTCGCTATTTATCCTGTATGCACCCAACAAGCTGGGTGCTCCTGCTTCTAAGCAGATTATTGCTCGCTGGATCTGTAGCACGATTCAACTTGCACATTCTGCGGCTGGAATGCCGCACCCTAAATCTGTGAAAGCCCATTCCACGAGGAAAGTGGGCTCTTCTTGGGCGGCTGCCCGAGGAGTCTCAGCTTTACAAATTTGCAGAGCTGTTACTTGGTCGGGTTAAAACACTCTTGCAAGAGTCTACAAGTTTGATACCCTGGCTGAGGAGGACCTAGAGTTTGCTCATTCGGTGCTGCAGAGTCATCCGCACTCTCCCGCCCGTTTGGGAGCTTTGGTATAATCCCCATGGTCCTTACGGAGTCCCAGCATCCACTTAGGACGTTAGAGAAAATAAGATTTTACTCACCGGTAAATCTATTTCTCATAGTCCGTAGTGGATGCTGGGCGCCCATCCCAAGTGCGGATTGTCTTCAATACTTGTATGTAGTTATTGCCTAACTAAGGGTTATTGTTGAGCCATCTGTTGAGAGGCTCAGTTATATTTCATACTGTTAACTGGGTGTAGTATCACGAGTTATACGGTGTGATTGGTGTGGCTGGTATGAGTCTTACCCGGGATTCAAAATCCTTCCTTATTGTGTCAGCTCTTCCGGGCACAGTATCCTAACTGAGGTCTGGAGGAGGGTCTTAGTGGGAGGAGCCAGTGCACACCAGGTAGTCCTAAAGCTTTCTTTAGTTGTGCCCAGTCTCCTGCGGAGCCGCTAATCCCCATGGTCCTTACGGAGTCCCAGCATCCACTACGGACTACGAGAAATAGATTTACCGGTGAGTAAAATCTTATTTTTTTCTGCACAACTTAATTTCCAAATACATTCAAAGGGACTAGACTCCTGTGACTTGAAAAACTATACACAATCCAAGATTAAGTGCACACTTTTGACACTAAGACCATAATACAGTTCTGTTGAAATCTGGAAAAATATATATTGTAACCTGAATATATATACAGTATATTTTGTAACCTGAATTTTAATATGAACACAAGGTTTTTGCACATTTGTTCACATTGTGAATGCAAATCTACCAGAGCAATAGCTGTTGAACGCAGCAAAAATATAGATTTCATAAACTCAATAATTTTAGAATAAGCATAAGTTTCTTAGTGCACATTTCTATCAATTTGCGGTTGCCTGTCTACCACATTAAGGTTCTTTCAGATGGGAAACTACACTAGCATTAAAGACCCCTATAAATACTGAAGATGGGTAGGGTGCTGGGCCAAAAAGAAGCAGTTACCAGCTTCCAAACATACAACATTCCAAGTAAGTTTTAAGGATTTCCATGCCTGAGCACGGATGGGTCAATCAAAATAACTGAGGTGTTAATAGTCACCTGTGCACAACTATAGCTATACTTAAAATACCTGGACTGATAAGGGGGGTACACACAGACACAATACACAATCTAACACATCGCTCATTTCACCGCTGGGTGAAATGAGCCTCCCCCCCCCCTCGCTCAGCACACATCGCGCCGTGTGCTGAGATAGGGAGAGATGTGTACTGCGTTCAGGATAGATCGCTCAGCACACATTTCTGGAGAAATCTCCCCGTGTGTACAGGGCTTAAGTGTGCCTTGAGGCCATAGTTTGGAAACACTGGTGTTATTTGTTCCAGTAAATCGGTTACTTTATTTAATCAGACCGGCATCCCTTTATAGATTATATACTGTATAGTGTATATCAGGTAAATAATTTCTAAGGTACTCCACAGCACATCTCTGGGATTAAACCATTTTACTTCATACTTTCATTCATATATTGTACTTCCCAATGAAATAAAGTGGCAATAGTGTAATACTGTGTAAGAATTTTAATTAACAAGACATTTAAAATAAAATGTCCATACATGAATAGTAGAAGTATAATTATCTGAGGTCTTAAAGTGGTGATCATCAAAGGTGAGAATTTATTGGGTCCAAAGAAAAGTCCACACACAATGTATGTCTTCAAGTATCCAGGTGGAGTGTCCCATAGAATAATTCCAACGCCCTTTTATCCTTATCCTTGGACTTCCTCAGGATGTGTGTAGAATGAAAACACACACACACACACACACAATCATATACATAGTAAACTTCTGACACTGCTTTACGAAGAACAACTCTTCACTCTGGTTGCATTGTCAGGTGGCTTCTTTATTCCTCACAAATGTTGTAACGTCACATTTATTCACCAAACATGACTTCCCTGAACACTAGCTAAGGCCCACTGGCCCTCTCTGTCATTTGTCAGCATCAGAAGCCCCGCCCACTGGTTTCCACAAACCTTTAACCTTTACATACACCAAATCAATCACATCCAGGTAGTGCAGCTGTGTATATAGCAGGATTCTTAATCCTACCTGCTCCTTGTCCTAGGGAGTATATATGTATGTGTGTGTGTGTGTGTGTGTGTGTGTGTGTGTGTATATATATATATATATATATATATATATATATATCTATAGATATATATAGATATAGACAAATATATATACGAAAGAGACCATATTTTTCACTGAGATAACTTGGCAGTGACAAAAGTAATTTCCACCCATCATAGTTTATTCCATCTATACTTATATTATAAGTACGTTATGTCTGTTTTCTGCAGCAGGATACATTGGTTTCCACAGGAAAACATTGGGTGTAGAGTGGATCTTGATCCAGAGCCAACAGGCTAAAGCTTTAGCGTGTCCCAGGATGCATTGGGGCCTCCTATATAAACCCTGCTTCCAGGCACGGAGAGCTCAGTTTTGAGTTGGTGCCTTCAGCAGCAGGTCACCTAACAGGAGGGCTGCACTGGGCAGCCCTGAAAAAGCTTTTCTAAGAAGATTTCTTCAATTCTATTCCCGGTGCTTGCGGCGGACATGCTTCCGCTTAGGCACACAATCTCAGACTGATGTCCTGGATCGCGTGGCTGCTACGGGGAGGATGTAAGTGGGTCCCCCAGGTGGGACCCGTCATTAAATCGTGTTCCGTCCACAACCTTGGGAGACAGGTTGCGGCGCTGGTGTGGACACTGCCACCGAGCAGGGACCCCACTAGACCTCCAGGACATAAGAGTACAGGTTGGGTGTAGTAACGCCCCATTTAATAAGGCTCTGTAGTACCAGTGGTGGAAGTCCAGCATAGGGGAACCGGCCCTGGCCCAGGGCACCGTCTCTGAGTAGATTTTTCCCTCATTCCCTGACAGAGACGCTGGCGCCATCTTCTGAGCATAGTTGCTACTGGTCTCTGGGATTGCAGGGCAAGGTTTCCCTTGTAAAGCCACCTGTATACAGCGCTGTGACTTTAAAAACGCTGGAGTTTTATACATGCCTTTATGCAGACAGCGTTAGTTAAGAAAACGTGTACCTGTTACAGAATATATTGTGCGAGTATTCTTATATATACCTCCGGTCTTGGACCGCGCTGTAGTAACTATATACTAGTTTAGTGTAGCTTTATTGTGATAATAATTTCTGCATTGCCTATGACTGTGTGTGCCTGTATCTGCTGTGTGGTTTCACTGTGTGTTTCCCAGATATAACTGTCACTATGGTGGTCATTCCGAGTTGTTCGCTCGGTAATTTTCTTCGCATCGCAGCGATTTTCCGCTATTTGCGCATGCGCAATGTTCGCACTGCGACTGCGCCAAGTAAATTTGCTATGAAGATTGGTATTTTACTCACGGCATTACAAGGTTTTTTCTTAGTTCTGGAGATCGGAGTGTGATTGACAGGAAGTGGGTGTTTCTGGGCGGAAACGGGACGTTTTATGGGAGTGTTTGAAAAAACGCTACCGTTTCTGGGAAAAACGCGGGAGTGGCTGGAGAAACGGAGGAGTGTCTGGGCGAACGCTGGGTGTGTTTGTGACGTCAAACCAGGAACAACAAGCACTGGAAGAGTAAGTCTCGAGCTACTCAGAAACTGCACAGAGAAGTCTTTTCGCAATATTGCGAATCTTTCGTTCGCAATTTTGATAAGTTAAGATTCACTCCCAGTAGGGGGCGGCTTAGCGTGTGCAAAGCTGCTAAAAGCAGCTTGCGAGCTAACAACTCGGAATGACCACCTATATTCTGTACCCTCAGAGGCTAGGTGCGTCTGGGTCTGCTAATATAGTGTACTCAGTCACATAATACCGGATTTATTCACAGGTGTAGTACTTTTTCTGATAATATCGTACTTAGGGGGTAACTCTCGTCCTGATTGCTGCTGTGCGTTTCCTCACAGCGAGTGATTAGGTCTGAACTGCGCATGCACCGCAATGCACAGGCACGACGGCCCGCAGCGTTGGGGAGCGACGGGCAGCGACAGGTTGGTGCTAAAAATCCGGATGCACCGGCGATCGCAAGAAGAATGACAGGAAGAGGGCATTTGTGGGTTGCAACTGACTTTTAGGGAGTGTCCGGAAAAACGCAGGAGGGACCTGGCGTTTTGTGGGAGGATTCGTGATGTCGGCTCCGGCCCTGATCATTGCAGCGGCTGAGTATGTCCTGGGCTGTGTAGAGACTGCACAAACTGCAGAGTTATGTATCAATGGGAAACTCCACCGCTGGTGGATTCTCACGTCACTCGGCTTGTGGTGTCATTCACTCTGTCACCACGGTCACCTCACTGAAGTAACCGACAGATAAGCTTGAGGAGGGATGCCTCCTGGGCTGCAATTATGGTTTCAGGCATTAGAGGAAGAGCTGCCCTAGGATATATCTGACAATGCCAGACAATACCTGTCTCATAATACCACCGCCACCTGATACGTTCAGTAGGCGTCCTCTGAGGCGGGTGTATTGGCAGCTACGGCGTCGACCACGTCTGTCCTGGCTCGCCGCATACTATGGTTGAGGTCATGGCAAGTGGACCTTAACTCCAAAAGACCTTGGAGGTACTCCCCTTCACTGGGGACATTATGTTTGGAGTAGACCTAAATAAAATAGTGTCTGATATAGCAGCCACTAAGACGGCTTTTTCTCCCCACTACTAATCCTTCTACACAGAAGGCAATAGGTACCACTTTCCGTTCCTTCCGGCCTCAAGGTAATGCAAAAGGTCAGCCATACCCGAGACAATCTCGTGCTCCCAAAGCCCAAGGCCAAACAATCCTGGGCAGCCCGTCAGCCTGCTTCAAAACATGACAAGCCTGCTGCATGACGGGACGTGCCTCCCTCTGGGGGATCCCAGGGGGTGGGAGGCCGACTTCTACAGTTCACCCAAATCTAGTTAAAGACCACTTCAGACGCATGGGTACTGGAAGTTGACTCTCACAGGTACTCTGTCTCGTTCAAGAGACGTCCCCCTCGCTAGTTTTACACTACGGCCCTCCTTTCGGGTCCATTGAAGGTCCAAACTCTACAAACTTTGGTGAGTTCCCCCCTGAGTACAGGAGTGATTGTGCCGGTACCTCAGTCCCAGAGAGGTAGAGGTTATTAATCGACCCTGTTTCTGTCTCGAAACTCACTCGGCGCCTCATTGGATCAGATTTCACATGATCTCTTTGACTTCGGAGGTTCGCCTGTCGCTGACCTGATGAATCCAGGACCAGCAAGAGCATGGGCTGTCCCTTCTGGGTCCCCGACTGGGTTCTGCTGACAACGAACGCCTGTCTGAGGGGATGGGGAGCGGTGTTGGAGCAACATTCTTTTCAAGGTTGTTGGATCAAGGAGGATTCACTCCTTCTAACAAATATTCTGGAGCTGAGGGCAGTATTCAATGCACTGTTTCTCGCTCTACCTCTAGTACAGAACAGGCCTGTTCAAGTACGATCAGACAGCGCCACTAATGTGGCATACATAAACCATCAGGGCTGCACTCGAGGCCGCATTGCAATGATGGAAGTGTCCAAAATGCTTTGTTGGGCGGAACGCCATCTGCCAGCCATATCGGCAGTGTTCATTCCGGGTGTCCTAAACTGGGAAGCGGCTTCCTCAATTGCCAGGACGTGCACGCCGGAGAGCGGAGTCTTCATCCGGAAGTCTTTCAACTCCTAGTGGACAGATGAGGCCTACCAGACGTAGCCCTCATGGCGTCTCGACACAATCACAAAGTTCCGGTCTTCGGATCAAGAACCAGGGATCCTCAAGCAGCGCTCGTGGATGCACTGGCAGTTCCATGGAACTTTCAGCTGCCCTATGTGTTCCCTCCAATGTCACTCCTGCCCAGGGTACTATGGAAGTTCAAGCAAGAAGGAGGAATACTGCTTCTAGTTGCTCCAGCGTGGCCTCGAAGGCAATGGTTCTCAGACCTGCAGGGTCTATTGACAGAGAGACCCCTTCTACTTCCGCAGCGCCCGAACCTTCTCGTACAGGGCCCTTGTCTTTACCCAGGCTTGGCCAGACTGGCTTTGGCTGCGTGGCTCTTGAAGCATCACTCCTGACGGCCCTAGGATTTTCAGAGGCAGTTATCCAGACTATGCTGAAAGCCCGCAAACCGGCCTCTGCCCGGATCTTTCTTCACATGGTGTGCTGATAAGAATTATGGTGTCTCTACGTTCAGAACTTCCAGAATTCTGGTTTTTCTGCAATGAGGCCTTGGCTTAGTTCTCTGTCTGGCCTCCCTCAAGGTTCACTTATCTGCCTTGTCGGTATGGTTTCAGAAAAAAATTGTATCTATACCTGACATTCATACTTTCACTCAGGGCGTACTTAGGATTCAGCCTCCCTATGTTCCCCCTGTGCCTCCATGGGTTTGACTGTTGTGCTAAAACCCCTGCAAGAGTCTCCATTTGAACCTCTTGCGTCGCGGACCTTAAATGGTTCATGGCCAAGGTCTTTTTTTTGCTGGCTATTGCCTCGGCAAGACGGGTGTCGGACTTAGGTGCTTTGTCCTGTCATCCACCCTATTTGATTTTTCACCGTGACCGGGCAATTCTTTGAACACGACCGGGTTATATGCCTAAAGTGGTGTCATCTTTTCACCTTAACCAAGAGATTGTGGTTCTGGCCTTTATCTCTTTAGACTTGTCTTCCAAAGTGCATTCTTTGGATGTGATAAGGGCTCTCCGTATTTATGTGGAGAGGTTTGCCTATCAGGAGGTCAGATTCCCTTTTTGTACTGTTTGGTTTCCACAAATGTGGCTGGCCTGCGAATAAGCAAACCTTGGACAGATGGATTAGAATGGCGATTGCGCAAGCTTATATGCAGGCTGGACTCCCAGCTCCTGCTACTATTAAAGTCCATTCTGCTCTGTCTGTTGGACCTTCTTGGGCGGTCCGCCGTGGCGCTTTCGCAAAACAATTGTGCAAGGCGGCTACGTGGTCCAGGGAGGCTGCTGGCAACAGCCTCCCTGCTTCGAGGGACTAAGGGGAGGGGGAGTAGTGTCCACCCTGCGGGGTCTGAGCCACTATCTCCGCTGACAGGACACTGAGCTCCTGAAGGGATTGATTGTTCCCCGCCACAGGGGATCGCTCACCCTTGCAGCATGCCGCCACCCCCTTACAGAGCCAGAAGATCAGAAGATAGCGAGGTATGGCGGCACAAGGGTAGGAGCGCAGCTCTGAATGGCTGCGCTCCGGGAAGGCTCAGCGGCACACAGTGTTGGCGCTATGAGGGGCATCCTGAGCCAGCGTCTTAATACCCTACACTGGTCACAGACACTACCGGACATTGAATCCCCAGGCTAGCGTCACAATCCTCCGTACTCAGGGCGCTAACAGGGGACGGAATCTCCCACCTAGCGACGGAATCCTCAGGTCAGTATAAAGAATTTGTGCGGGAAGAAGCGCCATCTTCAAGGGCCGGAGCTTCTCATCAGCGGACCCAGCAGCCTTCAGCACCATTTTCCTGCCTGCAGTTCCTGTACACAGACGCTGACAGAGCTGTTCCTCCAAGCAACTCCAGCTATCCTGTGCGGTACCAAGAGGTTGTAGAAGGGGGGCGGTGAATTAGTTCAGTGTAACCTGTTACAGTACACAGTGGGCGCTGGTAAGGGGTGTCCTTTATCTAAACAGCGCTGTGTGTCGGTTGGCTCCAAACTCTGTGTCTCTTGCCATTCTCAGGGGGGAAACACAGGCTAGCCTCCCGTGTGTGTGTGTGTGTGTGTGTGTAGTGTTTGGGGTCTCCAGTTAGCTATGTCCAGGAACTCTGTGTCATATGCGGCTGAGGATATGTCCTCTCAGGATGATCTCATTCCATGTAATCAAGATTGCACTGTTTTAGCGCAGATACCAGCAAGGGAGCCTGAATGGTTATCCTCTATCAAATCTATGATTTCTCAGATTTCTACTAGCGTTGCACAGAATGAATCTGCAACTCAGGTTTTACAGAATTACATGGCAGTTTGGTCCGGTTCTGTTACCTCAGGACCCCCCCCCCCCCCCCCCTATAGGTTCCCATAAACGTGCTCTTGCCCAGATTATGCAAGACAACATGGATACCAACTCTGACACAGCAGACGGTGATGGAGATGTGCTCAGGGGGGCCGCATCTCTTGCTAAAGGGGTGCAGTTGATGATAGAGGCTATTAGGGATCTGTTGAATATTGCTGACACAACACCTCAGCAGGTTGAGGATGCTTACTTCACTGACGATAAGAAAGCCTCGCTAACCTTCCCTGCGTCCAAAGAAATAAATGCTATTTTTGAAAAAGCATGGGAAAACCCGGAGAAAAAATTCCAGATCCCTAGGAATGTTCTGGTTGCTTTCCCCTTCTCTGAGGAGGATAGAAAGAAATGGGAAAACCCATCCATAGTGGACACGTCTGTATCCAGACTCTCGAAAAAGGTGGTTTTACCGGTTTCATGATCTACCGCCTTAAAGGAGCCGGCTGATCGCAAAATTGATATTTCGCTCAAATCCATATACACGGCTTCAGGAGAGATACTACGTCCTACTATTGCCTGTGCATGGATTTCCAAAGCCATAGTAAAGTGGTCAGGCACATTACTTGAGAATTTGGATACAATGGATAAAAGTGATGTTGAATTGTTTTTATGTAACATTCAGGATTCTGCAGGATTTATGGTGGAATCCATGAAAGACCTGGGTTCAATGGCTGCAGGAATTCCTTCCATGTCTGTCTCAGCTCGTTGAGGATTGTGGCTGCGCCAGTGGTCTGCTGACGCGGAATCCAGAAGAGGTGTGGAGACCCAACCCTACACAGGTCAGGCTCTATTTGGGGAAGCGTTGGATGCGTGGATCTCCACGGCTACAGTGGGTAAGTCACCTTTTCTTCCCTCAGCTGCACCTGCTACAAAGAAACCTTTTTCTTCAACTGCATCACAGTCCTTTTGGGTTGCTAAACCAAGAAAGGCCAAACCGTCCAACACCTTCTTTAGAGGAGGTCGACCAAAATCCAAGAATCCTGCTGCTGTGTGTTCCCAGGAACAGAAACCTGCTTCAGGTACCCCAAAGTCCTCAGCATGACGGTGGACCGTGCGGCCTAAAGGTAGGGCCGGTGGGGGCGAGACTCAGACATTTCAGTCACGTCTGGGTGTTGTCCGGCCTGGATCCCTGGGTACAAGATATTGTGTCCCAGGTGTACCGGCTGGAATTTTAAGATCTCCCTCCTCACTGGTTCTTCAAGTCTGGCTTGCCAGCTTTGCCGGCAGACAGGGCTATCCTACAGGGAGCCATCCAAAAGTTTGTGGAGGCACAGGTTATTGTACTAGTACCTCCCCAGATGCAAAACAAGGGTTACTATTCGAACCTTTTCATGGTACCGTAACCGGATGGTTCAGTCAGGCCCATTCTGAACTTAAAATCACTAAACCCCTTTCTGGGGGAGTTCAAAATTGAGTCTCTAAGGACAGTGATATCAGGTCTGGAGGAGGGGGAATTCCTGGGATCCCTGGATACGCCTACCTCCACATTCCGATTTGGATGCCGCATCATGCTTATCTCCGATTCGCACTGTTGGACTGTCATTTTCAGTTCCAGGCCCTGCCATTTGTCACTCAAGGGGAAACCTTCCAAGGAAGGTGGTCAAGCCTGGAAGCCGGCCTGCCGATAAACATTCTTGAACTAAGAGCAGTCTACAATGGTCTTCTACAAGCGGCACATCTTCTAAGAAATCGGGCCATTCAAGTGCAGTCGGACAATGTAACGACAGTGGCTTACATAAACCGACAGGGCAGAACGAAGAGCAGAGCTGCGATGTCAGAGGTAACAAGAATATTCCTCTGGGCAGAAAGAAGCGCGTTGGCGCTGTCCGCAATCTTCATTCTGGGAGTAGACAACTGGGAAGCGGACTTCCCAGGCAGACACGATCTCCATCCATGGGAGTGGGGTCTCCATCCGGAGGTGTTCAAGGAGGTAACAGATCTTTGGGGCGTACCCCAAATCGACATGATGGCCTCTCTTCTCAACAAGAAGCTTTGGCGGTATTGTTCCAGGTCGAGGAACCCGCAAGCACTGGCTGTGGACGCCCTAGTGACTCCGTGGGTGTTCCAGTCGGTGTACGTGTTTCCTCCACTTCCACTCATTCCAAGAGTTCTCAAACTCATAAGGAGAACAAGAGTTCAGGCAATCCTCATTGCTCCGGACTGGCCAAGAAGGGCTTGGTACGCGGATCTTCTGGATCTACTGCTAGAAGAGCCGAGGCCTCTTCGTCTTCGGGAGGACCTGCTGCAGCAGGGGCCGTTCGCCTATCAAGACTTACCACGGCTACATTTGACGGCATGGAGGTTGAATGCCAGATACTAGCTCGGAAGGGCATTCCGAACAAGGTTATTCGTACCCTCATACAGGCTAGGAAAGGAGTAATGTCAAAACATTACCATCGTATTTGGAAAAAATATGTATCTTGGTGTGAGTCCAAGAAGTTTCCTACGGTGGAGTTTCAACTGGGACGTTTTCTCCTCTACTTGCAAGCAGGTGTGGATATGGGCCTGAGGTTAGGATCCATAAAGGTCCAAATTTCGTCCCTATCCATTTTCTTCCAGAAACAGGTGGCTGCCCTCCCTGAGGTTCAGACTTTTTTGAAGGGAGTTCTGCACATCCAACCTCCCTTTGTACCGCCTACGGCGCCCTGGGATCTTAACGTGGTGTTGCAGTTCCTCCAGTCGGACTAGTTTGAACCTCTACAGGAGGTTGAGGTCAAGTTTCTCACGTGGAAGGCTGTCACTTTGTTGGCCTTAGCTTCTGCTAGACATGTGTCGGAGTTGTGGGGCTTTGTCATGTAAAAGCCCATACTTGATCTTCCATGAAGATAGAGCTGAGCTTCAGACACGTCATCCGTTCCTTCCAAAGGTTGTGTCGGCATTTCATATCAACCAACCTATTGTGGTGCCAGTTGCGACTGACTCCTCAATTTCATCAAAGTCCTTGGATGTTGTAAGGGCTCTAAAGATCTATGTGAGGAGGACTGCTCGTCACAGAAAATCGGACTCTCTGTTTTTCCTGTATGATCCCAAGTAAATTGGGTGTCCTGCTTCTAAGCAGACGATCTCTCGCTGGATCAGGTTCACTATCCAGCATGCGTATTCTATGGCAGGATTGCCGTGTCCTACGTCTGTTAAGGCCCACTCTACTCGTAAGGTGGATTCTTCCTGGGCGGCTGCCCGGAGTGTCTCGGCATTACAACTCTGCCGAGCAGCTACTTGGTTCGCAAAGTTCTACAAGTTTGGTCAGTTGGTTCTGCAGGAGCCTCCGTGCTCTACCTCCCGTTCTGGGAGCTTTGGTACATCCCCATGGTACTAATGTGAACCCCAACATCCTCTAGGACGTAAGAGAAAAAAATAGGACTTAAATTACCTACAGGTAAATCCTTTTCTCGTAGTCCGTAGAGGATGCTGGGCGCCCACCCAGTGCTTCGTGATCCTGCAGTAGTTTTTACTTCAGTACTGCTTAGTTCTAGGTTAAGTACTGTTTTGTTACTTGGTAAGTAATCTTGTTCAGCCGTTGCTGATGTTTCAAGCTGGTTAGCTTGGTTTGCCTTGTGTATGAGCTGATGTGAATCTCGCCACTAGCTGTGTAAAATCCTTCTCTCGAAGATGTCTGTCTCCTCGGGCACAGTTTCTAGACTGGGTCTGGTAGGAGGGGCATAGAGGGAGGAGCCAGCCCACACTCTCAAACTCTTAAAGTGCCAATGGCACCTAGTGGACCCGTCTATACCCCGTGGTACTAATGTGGACCCCAGCATCCTTTACAGACTATGAGAAAAGGATTTACCGGTAGGTAATTAAAATCCTATTTTTTTCAAAAGTGAAGTTCTTCTGAGTCTTCTTCTATGGAGCCCACTGTTGCTCATAAGGCATCAGATAGTGCGATCAGACACTTATGGCGGAATGCAATGCAGTCCGAGGTCCCTGGAGGTGCGAGTTGACAGCCGATCACTGACTTTTTATAAAGGGACAATAACTTACCTGCCATGGTTTTGCCTTGTAAGTGAATGTCCCTTTAAAAAGAAATCTGAGATTGGCTGGCAACCCGCACCTCCGGCGATCTCGGACTGCATTACATCCCTCCGTTAGATACCTTGGAGTTCAGCTTGTATCTCAATGGAGTTTCCCTTGGCTCTTTTTCTACCATTCTCACCTATCTGTGTATTTAATTTGGGGTAGAGTTTTCTCTTGTGGCCATATCCAGGGAGCTTGACCACAGTCCCATGGACTTTAATCTTGTTAATATTATCAACTGTAGTCGCAGAAATATTAACCTGCTTGGAGATGGTCTTATAGCCTTTTTCCTTTTAATGTGCTTGTCTATAATTTTCTTTCTGATCTCCTCAGACAGTTCTCTCCTTTGCTTTCTTTTTTGGTCCACAAAGCAGAGTGACTATTTTTCTCCCAATTAAATAGGCTGAATGACTGTGTAGAATATAGTATGCTACTAATGAAATATCACTATAATCTGCTGTCAGTCTTGCCGTGACAGACTTTTTGACAACTTTCAGCTTAATTTGCAAAACAAATATTGGTCTGTAGCAATTTAGACAAACTTTTTTAGAAATCACCACCAAACGTTGTGTACATAAACCTGAACACAGGATTCTGGCTCTTGTTACTTCGTAACAACAGTCATTAAAAATTGCCGTCTTTTCATAATATTGTTACGGCAAGCCAAAAATCACCTTAAGGTGTGTACACTCGGTGAGATTTCGGCTATGCACGATTCTCACTGTGTGATATGGACTGTGCTCTGTATCGCAAGCCTTGATGACTGTGCTTGCGATACTGGCTATGTGCGAAGTGTCAATCTTGACTATACTTTTATACTAGATAGTCAAAATTTACTTGCTTGCGCAGTCTATCTAGGCTTGCGATACCGACCTCACGGGACCGCGCATCGGGATCGCAAGGTGACTTTCACCTTGAGATTTGCACTAACTTTCCTTGTATAGTCAAAATCGCAAGCAAAAATGTCACCGTGTGTACACACGTATACTTTAAAGCTTCTCCCTTCACTGGCACAATGCCTATCCCAGAATAATTGTGTTTATATAGTTAGAAATTTGCTCTTCTTAATTAAGTTTATTTAAATAAAAAATAAAAAAGATTATGAATTGCGAGTGTGATATTTTAGTAGTGTGGTGGATGGAGTCTGCCTAAGGAGTTGTAATTGTTGTCATACTAAAACAATGTTTTCCTTTGGCGATATAAGAAGCTGAATTAAAAATGAGATTTTACACAGCAATTTTTTTGCCTAATTTGGTTTCATGCTGTGAAAATAAGTCTCGGGGCTTCCATTTTTTAAATCAACACCAAAAGTTGTACAGGCATGTCAGTCTACTCAACTTTTATTCCTCTAGATCTGCCACAGCAGTAACCTAAACTCTGTTGATTGTGCACCATGGAGCCAGTGCCTTTTTACCTACCCCTACTCTGAGGGTCATAGTCTTACTACTATTGCATATTGCATATAAAGTTAGTTTGAGATATATGCCAACCTCCATGTATAATGTTATCAATTTTGGAGATGATCGGGTGTGGAGCACTGGTCCACTCAACATGGAATGACTCAGAGCCCAGTTAGTCAGGATGCCAGCGTTTGAGTCTATGAGATGCGTAAAGGACTACTTTAAAAATTGATCCACTTGACATGGAATGACCTGGACTGGCTCCACAGGTAGCCTGACTGGCTTCCACAACCCCACCTGTGCTGTATATACAGGCAGCATGTCACCTTCACCAACAGTCTCTCCTGGACTATCTCTACTCTGCAGCCATTTAATGTGGTCACTCCCCATTTCTGCAGCGGGGTACACTGTGTTCCACAGGAAATACATTGGGGTATAGAGCGGGATCTTGGATCCAGAGGCACCATCAGGCAAAGTTTTGACTGTCCCCAGATGCAATGGAAGCCTCCTCTATAACCCCCGCCTCCAGGCACTGAGAGCTCAGTTTCGATTGGTGCCTGCAGGCAGCAGGTCACCTAACAGGCGCGCTGCACTGGGCAGCCCTGAAAAATCTATAGAAGACTTCAAGGGACGTAGCGCTGTTATGTCAGGGTGACATTCAGTGCTGCGTCTCCGTCACCTCCCAAGCGGCGTCGCAATCTCCCGCTGCTCAAATCCCAGGTACTTGCGGCAAAGACGCTATGGCTTAGGTACACGGTCGCAGACGCTGTCCTGGTTTGCGTGGCTGCTACGAAGGGAGAAGGAAAGAGGGTCCCCCAGGCGGTACCCGCCACTAAAACGCATTCCAGTTGCAGTCTAGGGAGACGGACTGTGACGCTGGCATGGACACTTACCGAGCATGGACCCACTATATCCGCCAGGGCATAAGAGTACAGGTCGGGTGTACTAACGCCTCTATTGGTAAGGCTACGTAGTACCGGCGGTGAGGCCCAGCATAGGGGAGTCAGCACTTAACCTGTATCCCCTCCCCCGGCCCAGAGCGTCATCTCCTTGCAGATTTCCCACCCTGGAGCTGCCTCAAACTCTTCCTCAGTTCCTGACAAGAGATGCTGGGCGCCATCTTCTGAGCATAGCTGCTACTGGTTTCTGGAATTGCAGGGCAAGGTCTCCCCTGTAAAGCTGCCTGTCCACAGCGCTGAGACTTTACAGACACATGAGTATTTTACATGTCTTCTTACAGACAGCGTTAGTTAAGAAAGAGTGTACCTATTACAGAATATATTGTTCTGCACTACGGTACTCCCTACGGATCCATTGAAGGCGCAGGCTCTACAAACGGTGGTAGGTAGTTTCCTGGGTACAGGAGTGGTTGTGCCGGTATTTCAGTCCCAGCGTGTGCAATAACCCAGTTGGTCTTTTTGGCCTATACTCAACCTCAAGTCACTGAACAAATTTGTGAGGGTCGCCAAGTTTCGTATGCAGTTAAAGCCCATTCTACTCGGTGTGTTGGACCTTCTTGGGCGGACCACCGCGGCACGTTCACAGAACAATTGTGCAAGGCAGCTACGTGGTCCTCAGTGATGTTAAACATGTTCATTAGGTTCTATGCCTTTGATACTTCCGCCTCCCAGGATGCTTCTTTTGGACGCCGGGTTCTCCTGTCCGCTAAGGCGCATCCCCTCCCTTTAGGAACTGCTTTAGGACATCCCCGATGTATTCTCTGTGGAACACAGTGCACCCTGCTGCAGAAAAGGAGAGTTATGGGAGACTTACCATAGTTAACTCTCTTTCTGCGAGGTACACTGGATTCCACAGGGCGCCCACCCTGATGCACCTAGCTTCTTTGGGTTGTATGAAATTAGCCGCTGGTAGCCTCTCCTGTAAGTGAGATTATGGTTCTATGTGACTAACATCTGCCTTCTCTTTTACCTGCTCCTTCATTGGACTGGTTTACGAAACTGAGCTCTCAGTACCTGGAGGCGGGGTTATAGAGGAGGCTTTATTGCATCCTGGGACTTCAAAGCTTCGCCTGATGGTGCCTCTGGATCCAAGATCCCGTACTACACCCAATGTATTCCCTGTGGAACCCAGTGTACCTCGCAGAAAAAGAGTTAACCATGGTAAGTCTCCCATAACTCTCCTTTTTAGTACTAATACACGCACATAACTTTAGCAAACACAAAAGGGTTTAAATTGTTTATTGAAAACATTCTTTTTTTTTAATACATAACATAATCCAGATTGAAGCTTAGACATTGTATTCATGTAAATGATTGCATGTTTAGGCTACATAATGTTTTAGTTTTAAGTGATGTTTAAATTGACACACGTCAAACACCCAGAGGTAAGTGGGGTGTATTGCAAACTTCTATTCTGGGCCAAGTTTGACCTATTTTTGGCCATGTTATACACCCGTGTTTGCAAACACGATTGAAGGTAAATTCCCATGTTTCCGTGTTTAGTATGAAAAGTACATTCGAGTTTGGCCGATAGTGTATTGCATCATGTGTGCCTATCCACCTATGTTTTGAAGTTCTATTTAAGCCAACAGTCCCGTGTTTTCACTTTGGTAAATCCCCTTGTTTGTAAAAATAGCCAAACACTCTCATGTTTGTAAATTCAGCCAAACACGGAGCTTAGTCAGTATATACCCCTTAAGGTGGTGAAAAGTCTGAAATAGTCAAAATACAAATATGTCCACATACAACCATCCTCATATCAGCTTGACATAAAATATATTTGCTTACATCATAAATTATTTTAAAAAAAAATGTCATGGTACAGTGTATTTTGTTGTTGTAAATAATTACAATTCACTTTTTTTTAAATAATTTATTTTTAATATGAAGCACAACAGAAAATGTCATCATAAACATCCAGATGAAATGGGAAGACATTGTAGTATCAAATATACGTCTGGAGTATACAAAAGCAATAGTGCAAAAAACAATGTCAGTAACAGCACTAGGTGAACATACACAATAAAATAACACAATGCAAAACACAGATTAGAGACAGCTATATTAGAAAGATAGTAGGAAGAGAGAAATCCCTCTGGTAAGGCCTCCCAAAGAAAAAGAGGTGCAGTACAAACCCCTGTCAGAGATCACGTCAACAATATTAATAGAAATCACAACACAAGGGGCAAGTTTGTGAAAGGAAGTAAATATGGCACTATTAGACTGCTCAGAAGCACAATAACACGGTCAAATTATAGTAGGGTTGAAAGTCCACACAGCATGTAGGAGCGACATGAGGGATTTTGAAAGTTTTACCACAGGTCCCAAATCTGCAGGAATTTCAAAGATCTATTATATTACAATTCACATTTGATTGTTTTGTTAATATGAAAATTTTGTATTGCAGAATGTATTGGAAAAGGTGTTTTATTATTATTTTTTGTTTTGTTTTGTTAGGTTGCTCATATGACAAAAAGTGAAATGCATTTACATGATACAGCTTTTATTGGACCTGCCCTGTTGTTTCTCAATCAGTATTTTAACAGCTTCATTGACGAATACATTGTTTTGTGGCTTGCTTTGGTAAGTTTAATTTTTTCCATGGTTTTATTTCGGTTATGATATTTGTAGTAAGGGACTTTACACATGCTTTACAATCAAATTATTATGTTGACACGGTTAAAGTGCTTTTAATAACATTGCAAGCGTGTAAGCATTCTCCCATCCAGATATTTACTTTCAAAAATGTATATTGACTGTTGATGAAACATGAAAATGTAGCTCTTTTTCTTGCGCTGTAAACAGAAGACTACAGCTAAAATCACCACAGGTACCAATCACCTGTACCAATTACAACAATATACAAAGAAAAGCAGTGAGCCACAGCGCTGGCTTCTTTACGCTGAAATTGAGATACTCAGTTTCAGTCAAATACAGGCAGCGTTTAGGATGCAGCTTCACCTATTAGGGGCTATGATATACAACCACTTTCTAACCTCTGCCCGTATTGTACAGTACTTGTATTTTAAATGTCATGTAATAAATTGTAAAGAATCTAGGAGGCTTTTATCGTTTCCTTTTTTTTTATTAACGGGACATTGGAGGGGACGCTTCTTACTTGGTCATATACACGGATGGAGAAATCTGATGTGATGGACACAGAAATTCCTGCTTGTCCCTTTAAAGCAGGGATGGGGAACCTCAGGCCCGCGGGCCGTATAAGGCTGCGAAGCCACTTGATTCGGCCCGGCCAGGCTCACCTAACCAAGGGAGATGCCGGGCGCCCGCTGAGATTTTGTTACCACTCCTGAGCTTCTGGCTCTGGCAGTGTACATATGCAGCACTATGGGTGAGACATCATGACATCTCTCCCATAGTTCCGTGGAGCGGGCGGCCAGGTAGTGGGCAGCGGTCCGGAAGCAGGAGCTTGGCTGGTGATTAGTGTGTTTTTTTCTTTTAATGTGTGTGTGTAAGCGGCGCTACTAGGGGGCACATCTAATAGGGCATAACAACTGACTGGGGTCATATATAATGGGGCATAACAACTGACAGGGGGAATATCTAATGGGGCATAGCAACTGTCTGGGGGTATATCTACTGGGGCATACCAACTGACTGGGGGAATATCTAATGAGGCATAGCAACTGTCTGGGGGTATATCTACTGGGCATACCAACTGACTGGGGGAATATCTAATGAGGCATAGCAACTGTCTGGGGGTATATCTACTGGGGCATACCAACTGACTGGGAGCATATCTAATGGGGCATAAAAAGTGACTGGGAGCATATGTACTGGGGTATAACAACTGACTGGGGGCATATCTACTGGGGGGCAGGCTAATTTTTAAGTTGCTAATTTTTGTATGGCCCCCGAAGGATTTTATAAATATCCAGATGGCCCTCGGTAGAAAAACAATTTGCTAAGGAGGGGCCTTAGACTGCACACCTATAGCTGCCAGTAATGTGAGGTGCTACCTACTGAGACTTGTAGTTCTACAGAAGAAAAGGGGGGTGTTGTAGGTGCACTGTCTCTAGCATTACTGATATCATATAGCTTAGCATATAATAAATAGTGGAGTTTAGTTATGAATTGATCAATGCATGAAGCTGCAGCCCCGCGGCAAGGGACTCCACTCTGCTGCAGTACCTAACACTATAGGGGTTCAAACCTAGGGCACGGGACCCCCCAAAAAAACCACAGCCAAGCAACCCCAGGGCATCGCAGGGAATAATTATGTGTAGTGAGAAGGATTAAGGGATAGGTGAGAAAAAAAGGGTGTTATAGAAAAACAATTTGGAAGCTGCTCAATCATACCTGGAGATAATTATATATCAAGTGCTGGAAGGGTGAGGGGTCACAGACAAACAAAGAGGAAGGGGGGTGCAAATCCCCACCCCCAAATTCCCTTCCGCACACTGAAAATTACCTGTAACCATCCCTGAATCTATCTGGTAATAAAATTCAGAGAATTCGTCACAAATGTTTGCAAACACATGTTTAGCTGCTGGCCACTTCACGGCTTCTCTGATACCACCAATATTGAATCTGCGGGAATTGGAATAAATTAAATATCTGCCACAGAAATACGCTAATGGTGGTTTAATTATAATGTCTGCAACAAAGAAATACCGATCCTCTTAGTAATAAATTTGGGGGAACGGGTATAGATCGCTATCACTACAAGCATAACTGTTGGAATGACACGCTGATGATAACTAAAATTGCGTGCGGCTGCATGTATAGGTGTAGAATTAATACAGCACATATGCTCCAGTGGTGCTGTTCCCTTGCCTAGTAAGAGATATATGAGAAACTAAATCATCGCCGTAGAGACACTTTGGGTGTATTTAAAAAAGGTGTATAACCAAATAAAGAGAGATGTTATTTACTGCACAGGTCTCAGTGACCCCCTGCCTTTACACACTGTGATATCCTTCAAGACACAGATGAGAAATGTATCAAATTACCAACTACTACACTACATATTTGGTACACAATAAGGACATGATATACATGTAAAACTATCACATGATATAAAATATTGTGGCTATCTCTTAATGATTTCCAGCCAATAATAGGGTGGGATGGAACTGTAAAAAACAGGTGTATGATATTGAATGCAAACATATCATACATCAATTTATCCCATCAGATTTATGATTCTCCTCATTATAGGAACTCCTTGTCATAGGCAAGTAACATATGGGACAATATTGTGTCAATTTAAAAGGGGATCGTAATACTGTATGACTCTAACCATGACAGTGTCCTGTTCCAATAACTTGGTATAGTATTAAGAACAGGAAAACAATTATCCGTATGAAAGAGCACAGAACGGGGGATGTTATAGAAACGACATTAAAAAAGTGCATTATACTGTGGGATACCTTTTTCTGTAATATATTAGCACTGTGGAAAGGAGATTTCAAGACAATATATTAAGCTTAAAGTAAGGGTATTGTGGACCCATCCTACATAAGCCCCCTCTCCGGTCCCCTGCAAAGTGACACACCATTTAAAATTACATTAATTGATGGTATACAGGCTACGAGTGATCTGGACCCTTAGGACTAATAAATGGAAATAAAACAAGTGACACAGTGAATATTTTTAATTGATATAATATCTTTATTAATAAAATATTTTTTCAGATATATTTCACATCTATTTTAATTGATCACTATTAAAAGTTACATTTTAGATCAAATCATTCTCTCTCCTTTTGTGCGCCAACAAAGAGACAATCTTTCCCTTTTTCTTTTTTGTGTCTTCAATCTTATTGTCTATGGCGGCACCCCCAATATATAACAGTGAATCAATACTATAATACATGTATTAATGGGGTTCTTTTCATTTAATAATGAATATATATTGACCTTTTGACTGGTGCAGAAGTTTTTCCCTTTCCCCTTGTCCCTTTTTGTTGAATCCACAGCTTATCCACAAGATAACATTGGGATATGATGAAGCGACAACGGATTTGCACCAATCGGTAAAAGCTTTTTTGGGCCTCCCAGCATGCAACGGGCCCGTCCATGTATCCCCGCCTCCTGGCTCAGGCAAATCAGTTTTTTGTTTTGTGCAGCAGGAGCCGGACCATGGTCAGAGGGTGGCTGATTTTTAGCAGCCCTAAGCTTTCTTATTTTATTTTTATAGTCTTATTATTTTTTCTTGAGTGATCTTTCTAAAAAGCGTCTTATACGTACCTTAGAAAGAGTCGCTCCAACAACTCTCCGCCGGGTCGTGACAACGGGTGGTATTCATGTGACCGCTGGTCAGCTGACCGACAGTCACATGACCTCCTCCACCAGTCCGACGGGTCACTATCCCGATGGTCGGCATGCCGACCAACAGGGACTATTTCCACTCGTGGGTGTCCACGACACCCATAGAGTGGGAATAGAACCCGTGGCGACCGCAGGTCGCCACCGAGCCCGCAAGGGGCTTGCCGCACTCGCCCCTCCCCGACGGGATCCCGGCGTCGGTATGCTGCCGGGATCCCGGCGTCTGTAAGCTGACCGGCGGTCAGGAGACCGCCGGTCAGCAGTACTACACCCGTGACAACGCTTACCCACGAGTACAGTGCTGTTTCGGCGGGCGTCTGTGTTGGATATACTAGCAGGTCCAGCAGACGTTACTAGGCTGTGGCCGGAGCACGGGGAGAAGGTAAGGCATCGGTTCCACTTAGAAGGGGAATACGGACACAGCCGCACTGTTTTAGGAGGAGACTACCAGTCGCTGATGCGGCTGCCACCTCGGGTGCATCAGTGCTAGGCCTTAGGGATCATAGGCTCCAGGAATAGTAGGAGGCCGCGATCCCTAGGGTTGATGTCAGTAGTGGGGAGTCAGACCAGTTTTCTCCGAGTCTCCTGCCATGAACTGTTTTCCCGCTTCCATCTGAGATGCTGTACATGAAGGGGACCCAGTCGCAGCATAGGCGGCTGTGTGACTGGTGCGTCTGTGTTCACTGAGCATCTGTGTTCACTACAGGTTCATGGAGCAGCAGTGTACACTAGTAGCGTCTGGATTCACTCAGCATTTGCAAATGTATTGATTGGTCCTGTAAGCGGGATGAGTCTCTCTGTATCCGACTCTGAGTATGGGTAATACAGATCTAAGTCTCCATCTACCTTTTGAGTACGAATAGTTAGATAAGTGCGTATTGCATATGAGTCTGTATATTATTACTGTTATTTCTTTCGCTATGCATCTGAATACGGTAGATCTGTTTAAACATGATTCAGTGATATTTTCTACATACTTGAAATGTATTTATAGTTGATGAGGTGCTCATATTGCTTATTATACTAATGTATAACATGTGACTGCTAGTGTGATTGCTGACTTTACTATATATTCTGTCACTTTTTTTCTATTCCGATCCTCAATGCTGGTGCATAGCAGGGTAGGGTTGGATTGGATGTCCCTTTTAAAAGTTTACAGGGATTACAGTCACAAATTGTGTAGTACACTGTGGAAGTGTTGATTATTTATCATGTCTAAGAGTGGCAAAGGTGAGGAAGAGACACTCACAGCAACACCAGCACTCATATCATGTTTGTTTTGCAAAGCTGGGTTAACCTCTCAGGATCTGGTTCAGTATGGTTTGTGTGCAAATTGTTTTAGCTTTCACCAGGGTCTCTTGAAAAATACAAGGCAGATTCAGGTGCAGGTTGATCCGCCTTGGGCTATGTTTGCACAGACATTATCCAGTATAGCTGAGCAGATAATTCCAACTCCTGTACCAGGGATAGGTTACACAATTAACCCTTACATGCAGTTTCCCACCTGCGGTTTATCACTTCCAACAGCAGCCTCTCAGAAGAAACAGGCTGATAAGCCAGTGGTAAGTAAATCTTCATCCTCGCAGGCTACACATGTTTCAGATGAGGATTCATCGGAGGATGAAAGCTCAATAAACTGGTTCGGCATACGAAGAGGAGGAGGAAGGTCTCAGCTCAGTGGATATAGCTGAGTTAATTAAAGCAATGAAAGCCATTCTATCCTTAGAGGATTCAGCAGAGCCTGTGTTAAAAACCAAGGCACCTGTCTTTAAACGTCCCAAAACAGTAAAGACTGAGTTTCCGGAGTCAGATCAGCTGACGAAAATCATGGAAGAGGCTTGGGCTACGCCCAATAAGAAGTTTAGAATTCCTAAGAAATGGAATTCCAATTATCCTCTTCCAGCTGGGGATTGTTTAAAAAGGGAGGTGGCTCCCAAGGTAGATATGCATGTGATTTGATTAGTGCGAAAATCTACATTACCTCTGCCTTCAACATCATTAAATGATGTCACGGATAGGAGAGTTAATGGTTTTTTAAAAACTAATTTTTCCCTGTCTGGGGCAGTCATAAGACCATCCACGGCTTCAGCTTGGATGACAAAGGCAGTGGCTGTCTGGGCTGATGCATTGGAAGGGGAATTTTCAATGGCATCTAGAGAGCAGAAATCCCATATAGCACATTTAAAACAGGCTGCGATGTTCTTGGAAGAAGCAGCATTGGATATGGGTACTAGTGCCTCCAGGGCATCGGCTTCAACAATAGCTGCTCGCAGAGCAGTTTGGCTATGTACGTGGAAAGCTGATTCAGAATCTAAGAAGGTTTTGGAATTTGCCTTTTTCTGGAGATATTCTTTTTGTAAAGAATTGACAGATATTTTGGAGTCAGAAGCAGACTAGACTAGCAGACAAGAAGGTAACGTTTGCTTCCACTTACAAATTCAAACCTAAAGTTCCAGCTTTTCGGCCCTTTCCGTCTCAAGGAAAAGCTAAAGGAAAAAGTGATGGCAGGCAGCCCCAATACAACAAGTCTGCTAAGACTAAAAAGCATTGGTCTACCAAAGGACCGGTTGGTAAAACAGAAAATAAGCCATCAGCCTGATGGTGCAGGCCTCCACCTGGGGTTCCCAGGGGTAGGGGGCCGACTTCTGCAGTTTGCACAGATCTGGCAGCACTTTACAACAGATGCCTGGGTGCAGGAAGCGCTATGTCTAAGTTATGCTTTTGCCTTCAAGAAGCACCCTCCTCTAAGGTTTTTTTGTACCAGCCCGTCTTGGGTAGAGACGAAGGCCAGGGCTTTGCAAGAGGCAGTTAAGAAATTGCTTCATTCAGGAGTAATCATTCCAGTTCCTCCTGCTCAACGAGGACAGGGTTTTTACTCCAACCTGTTTCTAGTTCAGAAGCCAAATAGGTCATTCCGGCCCATTCTCAAAGTGCTGAACAAATACATTTGGGTACCTCAGTTTCATATGGAGACTTTACATTCCTTCATTTTGGCCATGGAGCACGGGGGATTATATGGTATCCCTGGATATCCAGGATACTTTACCTACGTGTTCCTATAGCACTGTCCCATCAGTGCTATCTCAGGTTCGCTATCCTCCAACAGCATTTTCAGATCTAGGCCCTACCTTTTGGGTTAGCCACAGCCCCCAGAGTTTTACCAAAATTATGGTGGTAATGGCAGCTAATCTCTGCCAGCAGGGGATAAGAATGTTTCCATACCTCGATGATCTTTTAATCCTGGCACAGTCGCAGGAATTGCTCCTATGTCATCTGCAACAGACAATAACGTGTCTGCAAAGGCATGGGTGACTCATAAATTGGGCAAAATCGTCTCTGGTTCCGTCACAGCGGATGACTCACTTGGGGGCTGCACTGGATTCAAGCCTTCAGAGAGTATTTTTACCTCTGAACAAGATATCCAAAGTTCAGTCAAGGATTCAACTCAGTCTATAGTTATGTATTGGTACAATATCAGGAGTCTGTATCCATATGGGTATGTTTTCACCGATTATACTAGTTATCTAGATTCCGCAGCTATTTATATGATTGAATTACTCCTTTTGATTTAACCTACATTATAGCGAGAGAGAACGCAATATATGGTGTTATATCTTTTTTGCACACTCTGGACACCTTGTGTGCTCAGTGGCGCGCATGGCTAAGTGACGGACCTTCTCAGTCTGAAGGATACTGAGTTCGAATCCGAACCGAGATAGTAAGGTGTCAGTGGTAATCTGACTATAGGGTAGGGTCATAATTTTGTATCTCCCTATCATATACATATACATCTTCTAATTAAATCATTTTCTGTTAGAATGTATCTGGAAGTTCCAACTGCAGGTTACATCAGATTATATGTAGATTTCCACCAATTGAAGGTTGCAAATCCAGGTTAGAAAATGTTTCTTCGGCACAGTATGTTGTTCTATCTATAGGGTTAAAATCTCGCTCCCGTATATGGGATCAAAAAGTTTTCTGTGTTCTATTTACATATGCTTGAGGCTATGCATTGGGACCTCTTCTCATTATAATGAGTTCTTAAATGCACATTAGGTTGTATTAATTTATTTTTATACCTTTATCTATTATTCTCATCTTTTATTTTTAGCAAGTCAAGTCTGCCATGTATTTATATGATTGGTATTGTGTTTCTATAAGAGAGCCACGTAGTTAAAACAATTTATGCTTGTCTTTCAATTTGAGATTGAGTGCAGACAGCTGTCCACTCTGAATACACCATAGCTTAAATACTGGAGAATTTGGAGGCAGGAAAATTACCTTTGAAAAAGTCACGTGGAGCGTGACGAAATGCCTCTCTACACACCTTGCTCAGGTGTCACACATTTGGTGCAACGCTCAGTGCTCCCAGACGGGACGTGCAGTCAGGGGAGGCAGTGCCTCCCCTGTCATTATAATTAAAATAATAGAAAGAAGATACATAAGACACATATTCTGTGTCATATGTATTGTACCCTCTTTATATTAATTTAATCATTTTAGCCCATCTAATACGTTTGGGAGGCACTGACAGCTAGTGCCTCCCGTAGCTAGTGATAACGGGACAAAGCGGGGGGGGCGGGGCCATGCGCTGGGCTGGAAAAGCCCATTACAAAAATCTAGAATGCGGCACTTATACAAGTGCCTCGCTGGCAGGGAAAGCACGCCCCTGCTAGCGAGGCACCTGTGATTGGACAGCGGATCCAGTGCTGGATCCGCTGGTCCAATCACATAGACGCGGCCGGGAGAAGCGTCGCCGGGACCAGTCATACTGCTGCGGCGGCGCCGGGATGCCCAGGAGTCCATGCGGGGCTGACTTCATTAAGAGCAGCTCCCCCTCCCTGCCTCCTTACTCACAGTGTCCTTGCTGTTGTTGCCGCTGCTGGTCCGGCGCCTGTCACACACAGGCAGAGCCTGAAGACAGTGAGTGCAGCAGCAGCGGTACAGGGAGGAGGGGGAGAGCGGATCACCAGATCTTCCTACTGTAATATAGGTAAAGTGTGTTCCATGTCCCCCCCTCCCCCTACTAGCTAATGTGTGTGTTCCATGTCCCCCCCTCCCCCTACTAGCTAATGTGTGTGTTCCATGTCCCCCCCTCCCCATACTAGCTAATGTGTGTGTTCCATGTCCCCCCCTCCCCCTACTAGCTAATGTGTGTGTTCCATGTCCCCCCCTCCCCCTACTAGCTAATGTGTGTGTTCCATGTCCCCCCTCCCCCTACTAGCTAATGTGTGTGTGGCATGTCCCCCCCCCCTCCCCCTACTAGCTAATGTGTGTGTGCCATGTCCCCCTCCCCCTACTAGCTAATGTGTGTGAGGCATGTCCCCCCCTCCCCCTACTAGCTAATGTATGTGTGCCATGTCCCCCCCTCCCCCTACTAGCTAATGTGTGTGTTCCATGTCCCCCCTCCCCCTACTAGCTAGTGTGTGTGTACCATGTCCCCCCCTACTAGCTAATGTGTGTGTGCCATGTACCCCCCTCCCCCTACTAGCTAAAGTGTGTTCCATGTCCCCCGCTGGCCCAAACGCTGGCTAATGTGCTCGGCGACAGCGGCGGGAAGCCACAGACCCAGCGTAAATTGAGCGGCGCCCGGTGCTCTCCTTCTCCGCCCTCTCTCGGACAGAAGCCCCTGCTTGACGGCCGGCGGCTGTGTAGAGCGCACAGCCGCTCACCGCCGCCAGCCGCCCACCGCCGCCAGCCACTCACCGCCACCAGCCGCAACAAATGAGTCAGGTAATGTTCACCTGCTGTCACCCTCTTTCCCTGTCGTTACTGTCCCTGTCCCTACTGTCACACTTTCTCTCCATGTCGTCAATCTCTCTCCTTGCTGTCACTGTTCTCACTCTCTCTCTCTCCCTGCTGTCACTGTCGTCTCTCTCCCTGCTGTCACTATCATCACTCTCTCTCTCCCTGCTGTCACTCTCTCTCCCTGCTGTCCCTGTCGTCACTCTCTCTCCCTGTCGTCACTCTGGCTCTCCCTGTCGTAACTCTGGCTCTCCCTGCTATCACAATTTCAGCTCAGTCAGTGTGCTACGATGTGAATGTCGGCTCATTCAGTGTGCTACAATGTGAAATTCGGCTCATTCAGTGTGCTACAATGTGAATTTCGGCTCATTCAGTGTGCTACAGTGTGAATTTCGGCTCATTCAGTGTGCTATAATGTGAATTTCGGCTCATTCA
Organism: Pseudophryne corroboree; assembly: GCF_028390025.1. Lineage (NCBI taxonomy): Eukaryota > Metazoa > Chordata > Amphibia > Anura > Myobatrachidae > Pseudophryne > Pseudophryne corroboree. The sequence goes on along the minus strand of NC_086445.1, from coordinate 638,845,088 downwards.
GTGTGCTACAATGTGAATTTCGGCTCATTCAGTGTGCTATAATGGGAATTTCGGCTCATTCAGTGTGCTACAATGTGAATTTCGGCTCATTCAGTGTGCTATAATGTGAATTTCGGCTCATTCAGTGTGCTACAATGTGAATTTCGGCTCATTCAGTTTGCTACGATGTGAATGTCGGCTCAGTCAGTGTGCTACAATGTGACTTTCGGCTCATTCAGTGTGCTACAATGTGACTTTCGGCTCATTCAGTGTGCTACAATGTGAATTTCGGCTCATTCAGTGTGCTACAAGGTGAATGTCGGCTCAGTCAGTGTGCTACAATGTGAGTTTCGGCTCATTCAGTGTGCTACAATTGAGTTTCGGCTCAGTGTGCTACAATGTGAATTTCGGCTCATTCAGTGTGCTACAATGTGAATTTCGGCTCATTCAGTGTGCTACAATGTGAATTTCGGCTCATTCAGTGTGCTACAATGTGAATGTCGGCTCATTCAGTGTGCTACAATGTGAATTTCGGCTCAGTCAGTGTGCTACAATGTGAATTTCGGCTCATTCTGTGTGCCACAATGTGAATGTCGGCTCATTCAGTGTGCTACAATGTGAATTTCGGCTCATTCAGTGTGCTACAATGTGAATTTCGGCTCATTCAGTGTGCTACAATGTGACTTTCGGCTCATTCAGTGTGCTACGATGTGAATTTCGGCTCATTCAGTGTGCTATAATGTGAATTTTGGCTCATTCAGTGTGCTACAATGTGAATTTTGGCTCATTCAGTGTGCTACAATGTGAATTTTGGCTCATTCAGTGTGCTACAATGTGACTTTCGGCTCATTCAGTGTGCTACAATGTGACTTTCGGCTCATTCAGTGTGCTACAATGTGAATTTCGGCTCATTCAGTGTGCTATAATGTGAATTTCGGCTCATTCAGTGTGCTACAATGTGAATGTCGGCTCATTCAGTGTGCTACAATGTGAATTTCGGTTCGTACCATGTGCTATAATGTGAATTTCGGCTCCTACCGTGTGCTACAAGGTAAAAGGGGCACCAGTACTAGATAGTATAAGGGGTTCTACTACACTGGACACGCCACCTATTGGGTGATCACGCCCCCTTTTCTGGAGCGTCCGCGCCTTCGGCGCGCACATACTTGCATCCTTAACTGTTGCATACCCCCACTTCAAAATTTCCACTTCAAACACTATATATATATATATATATATATATATATATATATATATATATATATATATATATCTATATAAAAAAAATATATATCAGTGCCTCCCCAGCCAATGACCTCACCGCACGTCACTGGTACGCTCCTGACTGTCTTCCCGTTTCCAGCGGCCGCTGCCACTCACGCGGCCTAAGCCAGCTTACAGCATACAGCATCTCATCCCCTCTCCGCTGCACAGCACTTGTGGGCAACGCAGGACATCCGACCGGGGACGCCCGGTAAACGGACCAGCCCACCGGAGAGGTATCAATTACTGAATGTTTTCTGGCCACATACAGTCTATCTATCATTGGAGCTTAAACATTGTACCCACTGTTCACTGTTGTGCACACTCAGCAGCATTCATTGTCAGCTGCGGAACATGGACTTCAGCTCTATATACTACAGCTGCAGTATGTTATAAATCCTTGAATTGTGTTGACACTTTGAGACAAACTATTTAGCATAATTCATTCATTTTTCATTGTTTTTATTGTCATTATCATACGCTATATTTATTTTCTCATTAAATTTTTATATTTTACACGTTGGCTCTCTCCATTACATTTCTGACATTCAGCGCAGCCGTTTTTCTTGTTAAGGATTCAGGTGTTGCTACACAGTCAAAAGGTGTCCATTCACGCAGCAATGCATGTGATGGGATTGATGGTGCCAACATTTGACATGGTGGAGTATGCATAGTTCCACTCGAGGCCTCTGCAGCATCTGATCCTTGCCAAATGGAATGGATTGCATCAGATGATAAAAACGCAGACTATGGTCCTGACGATGGAAGTAAGAAGGTCATTAACCTGGTGGCTACAGACATCCCATCTGGACAAGGGGAGACCCTTTTGGATATCAGATTAAGGAATTCTGACAACGGATGCCAGTCTCCAGGGCTGGGGAGCAGTGTCAGGAAGGTTTTGTTTCCAGGGGCAATGGACCAAGGAAGAAGGTTGCCTGCCATTAAATATATTGGAACTTCGGGCCATATACTTGGCACTGATTCAGGCAAAGGACATTCTTCGGGGGAAAACCAGTTCAGATCCGCTCGGACAATGTGACGGCAGTAGCGTACCTCAACCATCAGGGAGGAACTCGCAGCCAAAAAGCTATGAAGGTGGGAAGTCACACATTAAAGTGGGCAGAACTTCATCATCCAGCCTTGTCCGCTGTGTTCGTTCCAGGAGTCATAAACTGGGAAGTGGATTTTCTCAGTCGACACACCATTCAGGCAAGCGAATAGGCTCTACACCCAGAGGTCTTCCAGCCTCTAGTCGACAAGTGGGGGTTGCCAGAGATAGATCTCATGGCGTCCCGTCAGAACAACAAAGTTCTCGCATACGGGTCAAGAACAAAGGATCCCAGAGCGATCTTTGTGGATGCCCTGTCGGTGAGATGGGACTTTCATCTGGCCTATGTGTTTCCTCCAATCACCTTATTACCCAGGATGGTGAGAAAGATAAGGCAAGGAAAGGGTGCCATGATACTAATAGCTCCGGCTTGGTCCAGAAGACATTGGTACACAGATCTGCAGAGAATGTCGATGGATGCTCCACTCCTGCTCCCTCAGCGTCCATAGCTACTGATGCAGGGTTCTTGTTATCACAGACATCTGGATCGGTGATTCAAACAATGCTCAGCGCAAGGAAACCTTCCTCAGCTCGCATTTATCACCGAATATGGCAAACCTATATTCATTGGTGCAGGGAACGGAAAATGGACCCTGGGTCTTTCAGAGTTTCCAGGGTCTTAGCATTCCTTCAGACAGTAATGGATAAAGGTTTGAAGGTGGCTTCCTTGAGAGTGCAAGTGTCAGCATTGACTGTATGGTTCCAAAAGAAAATTGGCAACTTAAAGGATGTGCGTATTTTTTTCCAGGGAATGCTTTCTCCTAAGTCCACAGGATCCACAGGGATCCCACCCTGACGCACCTGATCTGAGGATCCTTTTACTCACTAACTCTTCCTCCTTGTACGGAAGGGTGTGCATGTGTGTTCTTCTCACCTGATTAGGGCTATCTATGATGCTCCTGCCTTGAGCTTTGGGAATACAACTGATTTGCCCGAGCCAGGAGGCAGGGATCTATGGACGGGCCTGTTGCATGCTGGGAGGTCTAAAGCTTTGACCGATTGGTGCAAATACGCTGTCACTTCAGCATATCCCAATGTTATCCTGTGGACTTAGGAGAAATACCGTTATCAATGGTAAGTTTTTACCATAACGTATATATATTCACATTAACAATTAATATGTATCCTCCATAGAGATAGTAAGTCTATGACTTTCTTCCAAGTGTGTTCCCTAGCTACTATATTTATTTATTTATTTATTTATTTATTACTCTGTATTCAAAGTGAATGAATGATAAGAGGTTGCTATGAACCATCCTTTTACAGAATGTGGTAATACAGCTTAGAAGAAATGAGTCTCCTGGGCATACTATTATGGTGAAAGGAGTTCCCTGGGCATACTGACTGCTGTGAGGGTTTATACTGTAGTTAAATGTATGTTTCTCTATATGTGGAGCAGTCATGTATACAGTATTTATACATTTTTGCAAAGTTATTATTATTTTTATTATTACATTTTATTTGTAAGGCGCGACATGCGTTTCACATCGCCGTACAAAGGACAGTACAGGGAGACAAAACTTAGCATTACTGTAAATAAATATTAAAAATAGAGTACAGGTAACAAAGAGCACCAAAATTCTCAAAACATAATACAGCTTAGATGTAAGTAGCGAGGGAGTAATCACCGTACTACTTGGGGATGACGGCCATAGATAGATATGAGCCTTTACCAGCAGGATAAAAGGCGGGTAAAGATGGTCGCTGAGTAGGAGAGAGCTGTGAGTGAAATGTGTCGTGAAGAGGGCTTTGACAACAAGAGGAAAGAGGGCCCTGCTCTGAAGAGCTAACAATCTAGTGGAATGTGCAATGTGGGTAATAACTGTGATAAAGGTGAAGTTATAGACCCTACATGTCATCACACCTCTGGCCTTCTCTCCTAAGGTAAGCGCAGGCTCTCCCTTCTCACGCACTGCATGTTAGGTGTGGATCACTGCCTCAGAGGTCTCCTCACTCAGTGCCAACTTACCATCTCAGACCGCTGCACTGCTTCACTGCCCCAGACCACCACCCTCTATGATGCTTTCTGGCTACAGATACCTGTGCAGACTCCTTCACATAATCTGTCCCTCAGTAGTGCAGTTCCATCAGTGTTCCAGTGCTACCTCACGACTCCTGCTGCTGCTATCACAGACTTTCTGTAACTGACCTCTCTTTCACTTCAGCTACTTGCTGCTGGTTCCAGAAGCTTCTCAGTCATGTGACCAGCTGCTCGCTAACTATTCCATGACTTATTTGATGGCTCTGGATTACACTTTTGAGGTACGGAACCCCAACACAGTTAATGAACAACAACAATATAAATATTGACACTAGAGGGGCTATTCAGAGATAATCGCAGATTTTGCTCTTGCAGCAAAATCTGCAACCATATACTCTCATACTGGGGGTGGCCCAGCACAGGGCAAGGCCGCCCAGCATGTGTGGCACCGCCCTGCAATGCAATTGCAATTAAATTGCAATCGCATTGAATAGAGGTTGACCCCTGCCGGTGCAGCATGGCTGCATAGACAGAAGCACCTCTGCCATGTTTCCAAATGCAGGAAACGCATGCGACGATGTAGACTGGTCCCGAAAACAGCCATGACACGCCTGCGTTTCCCGATCTCTCACCCCCCCAACACCGTGTCACACACCTGGACACCCATTGCCTGTCAATCACTATGCGATCGCATCCTTCCGGGATGCGATCGCGTGGTAAAGGGTCACTGATGTGCACTATTGCCACTATGTGTACGCAGACACTGAATGCGGCGCACGCAGCTGCTGCTTTCAACTCTGAATTAGGCCATATGTACAGTGAAGTGCCAAAAGTCATGGAATAGGTGCCTAGTATTGTGTAGGACTCAATCTAACCCGGAAAAGTGCAGCTACTTGATGTAGCATCGATTCCACAAGTGAATGGAAGACCTCTGAAGCGATGTTGACCCATACTGTCTGGAAAGCTTTCCACAGCTCCCAGATATTTGTACAGATGTGTCCTCATACATTTTGTCTCAATATGCTACGCAGCAGGAGATGCCTGGCGTGAGTGAGCTGGTATGCATTTTGTTCGCATCCCTATGCGAATAAGACATACAAGCAGATTCTGCTGATTAAAATTATATGTTGTATGCCTATATTCTGTGTGTGACCGCACCTGTATCTGCATACGAAATGCTACATTATGTTTCTACTGTATCATAACTGTCACAGTCCAGGGGCAAGTTATTCTCACGTCTCTGTGAGCTTCAGCGCTGTCTGCACTGCGGCACCACAGTTCGCAGGAGGTCAGCCGTGCAAGGAGGAGTTCGGGCAGGGGGTCCGGCGGAGATTATTCCCACCAGCTACCGGAACAGGTTGCCACCATCTTGGCTCCATGACTGGTCTGCAACCACTCCCAAACAGTCAGTTGCCCAGCTAACTGCTACTAATCCTTGCCTTTCTAAGGGTATAAAGAGGTCTAAAGTGAAGTCACAAGTCGTCAGTGCAAATCTGCTCTCAGCCTTGCTGCATGTTTTCTGAGCTTCTGAGGTTTTGCTCTGCAAAGTGACTCCAGTGCGATTTTCCATTCTGTGCACCCACTAGCTCCATCGGTAGCAGCTAATATCTTAGTATCATCTGTTCCAGCTGATATCATCCATTGGTTCCAGCCAATAACCTCGATCATCACTTCCAGCCGATACCTTAATACCATCGTGTCCAGTGGATACCTAACCATTGGTTCCAGCCTATAACCTTGACCATCTGTTCTAACCGACACCTTAGTACCATCAGTTCCAAATGATACCTAACCATTGGTTCCAGCTAATATCCTAGACCATCAGTTCCAGTCGACATCTTGGTATCTTTAGTTCCAGCCAACATCTAAGCACCATCAGTTCCAGCCAACAACTTAGTATCATCGGTTCTAACTGACATCTAGCACTATCGGTACAAGCAATTATCCTACCATCAGCTGTTTCAGCTGATATGCTCTCCAAGGGAGAGTCCCCAGCTTATCTGACTTTTCTCATACGTTCTAGAGGATGCTAGGGTCACATTCAGAACCATGGGGTATAGACGGGATCCGCAGGAGACATGGGCACTTTAAGACTTTCAAAGGGTGTGAACTGGCTCCTCCCTCTATGCCCCTCCTCCAGACTCCAGTTTAGAATTGTGCCCAGTGAGACTGGATGCACTCTGAGGAGCTCTACTGAGTTTTTCGGAAAAGACTTGTTAGGTTTTTTTATTTTCAGGGAGAACTGCTGGCAACAGTCTCCCTGCTTCGTGGACTTAGGGGAGAGAAGTATGACCTACTTCTAGTGAGTTTAAAGGCTCTTCTTCTTGGCTACAGGACACCATTAGCTCCTGAGGGTTTGATCGCTAGGTACGCCTAGATGCTCGCTCCCAGAGCCGGCCGTCACCCCCCTTACAGAGCCAGAAGACAGGTGAGTAGAAGAAGCAAGGAAGACTTCAGTGACGGCATTCTGAGGTACCGCACAGCGATCGCACGCTGCGCGCCATTCTCCCACACACAGCAGCACTACAGGGGGGGGGGGGGGGGGCGGCACCCTGGGCAGCATATAAATCCTCATTTTGACACTGGCAAGAGGGGACATTAGTACCAAGGCACTGTCCTAACCCCCGCCAGTATAAATATTTGTTAAAAATTGCGGGACAGAAGCGCGCCTTTAAGGCGGCGGAGCTTCTTCCTCACAGCTCACACACACACTGCTGACAACTGCAGGACACAGGGGGGCGCCCTGGGCGGCATAAAACCTCATTTATGGCAAAAGGCACATTGTCCTACCCCCGCCAGTATAATTCTTTATTTATTTAAGAACGAGTGAAACGTGCCATTACGGGGGCGGGGCTTCTTCCTCACTAAGCCAGCACACTAAGCAGCGCCACTTTCTCCTCACAAGAGAAACGCTGGTCCTCCCTTCACTACTGACTTGTATCAGGGTGCAAAAATGAGGGGGGGGGGGGTCGAGGTATATGGTGTTTGTATTATTATATAAAAGCCCTGCAGATATATTTCACAGATTGGGTGTGCTTGGCACTGGGGTGTGAGCTGGCTTTTTCCTCTCTGTGTCCATCTGACAGAGGTCTGTCCTCTATAAGTCCCAGTGTGTCTGGGAGTGTGTGTGGTACACGTGTGTGACATGTCTGAGGCAGGGAGTTCCTCCCCGGAGGAAGCCATTTTAGGGACACAGAGTTGTAAGGTGGTGACGTTACTGGCACACCAAAATTCTGCACGTTAGGAGTTTAGATAAGGCTGTATCTAATGCTGCATGCTGGATCTGTGGAAGATGTGTTTTTTTTTCAGGATCTGTTCTTCCATATGCAGGCGACCCTCTCTGGGTCACATAAAGTCCGTTTTCAGTTATGACTACTGCTACCGACCCGGACTCTGAGTTCTGTGTCGACGATAGGGACTCCAGGGAAATAGATCAAATAAGACTCCCTCCCACGAGCTTAATATATTCTATCTCGGCAGTCACCCCCTGTGTTAGACAGTGCACTGTCCAGGTTGAAAAAGAAAGTAATTCTCCCTGCACCTGGCACGGCTTCACTAAAAGAGCTGGCAGACCGAAAGGTGAAAACTACGTTTAAATCTATTTATGTTGCAATTGATACACTGCTCAGGCCCGCTTTTGCTTGCGAGTGGGTGAGTCGCGCTATCGACAAATGGTCAGTGTGCGGGTCATCAGAAATTGACACGATTGATAAAGATGAGATACTCCTTAAGTTAGGGAATATCAAAGACGCTGCCGCATACATCCTAGGAGCAATGAAAGATATTGGAGTACACAAGCAGCTACCATGGCAGTATCGGCTCAGCGGGCGTTGGGGATTCGCCAGTGGAACGTGGATGCAGATTCCCAGAGAAATATGGAGGATCTCCTATACAAAGGTGAGGCCTTATTTGGCGATGGACTGGATGCGCTAGTCTCGGCGAATACCGCAGGTAAGTCCACATTCTTGCCCTCTGCACTTGCACCGGCAAAAAAGATCACCCTCACATGCAGTCCTTTCGACCCATTAAGTACAGCGAGAGGTTTCCCCTTCTTTGCAGGTAGGGGAAGTGATGGAAAGATGTCCACAGCGGCTTCAGGTTCCCAAGAACAGAAGTCTACCCATACTTCTGCCAAGTCTACAGCAGGACGCGGGAGGTCGCTCGGGTGGGGGCACATCTAAAACTGTTCAGTCAGGGTTGGAGTCAATCTGGCCGGGTTCCCTGGGTTTTTACAAATAGTGTCCCAGGGGTACAAATTGGAGTTCAAGACGTTCCCCCATGCCGATTTTTCAAATTGACCATGCCAGCTTCTATTTCAGGAAGAGAAACAGTTATAACGGTATTTAAAAAATTATGTCAGGAACAGGTCATAGTCCTGGTGTCTGGGTCACAACAAAGGGAGGGGTTTTTATTCAAGCCTCTTTGTAATTCCGAAACCGGACGGCTCGGTTCAGACCGATCCTAAACCAAAAAAAAAAAAAATATGAATCTCTTCTTAAAACCGTTCAAGTTCAAGATGGAATCACTGGGGGCAGTGATTTCCAGTCTGGAGGAGGGGGATTACAGGGTGTCAATAGATGTAAAGAATGCTTACCTGCATGGTCCCATGTATCCTCCTCACCAGGCTTATCTGAGACTCGCGGATCAGGATTGCCATTACCAATTCCAGACGTTACCTTTCGGTCTCTCCACGGCGCCGAGGGTTTTCAGCAAGGTGATGGCGGAGATGATGGTCATCCTGCGCCAAGAAGGAGTCAATATAATTCCTTTTTTTTAGACTATCTCCTGATAAAGGCGAAATCCAGGGAGCGGTTGGTACAAAACATCGCGCTTTCCCTGTCCATACTCCAATAACACGGTTGGATCATAAATTTTCCAGGAAAGTTTTTCTTGTTTTCGGGAGGATTCTGGACAGGGAAGTTCAGAGTGTTTTTTTTCCGGTCGAAAAGACTCTGGAAATCCAGAAAATGGTAAAACTAGTTTTAAAACTATCAAGTGTGTCGATCCATCAGTGCAAATATGGTGGCGGCCTACGAGGCCATATGGCAGGTTCCTTGCCAGGGTAGTCCAGTGGGACCTGTTGGGAAAGTGGATCCCACCTACACATGCACCAGAAGATAGTCCTGTCGTTGAAAGCCAGGATTTCACTCCTGTGGTGGCTACACAGCTCGCACCTGCTAGAGGGATGCAGATTCGGGATTCAGGACTGGGTCCTGGTAACCACGGATGCAGGTCTCCGAGGATGGGGAGCTGTCACTCAAGGGAAAAGCTTCCAAGGAAAATGATAAAGTCAGGAAGCCTGCCTTCACATGAACATGCCGAAATTGAGAGCCATTTACAACGGCCTTCAACAAGCGGTACATCTTCTTCAAGATCAGCCCGTGCAGATCCAGTTGGATAATATAACAGCAAGGTGGAACGAAAAGCAGAGCGGAAATGGCAGAGGTGACGAAGTTCCTACTCTGGGCAGAAAAAACATGTAAGGGCTCTGTCGGCAATTTTCATTCCGGGAGTGGACAACTGGGAAGTAGACTTCCTCAGCAGACACGATCTCCATCCGGGAGAGTGGAACCTCCAACAAGAAGTCCTCGCAAAAGTGACAAGTCTTTGGGGGGGAATTCCTCAAGTAGACATGATGACACCTCGTCTTAACGAGAAGCTTCAGAAATATATTGTTTCAGGTCAAGAGACCCTCAGGCAATATCAGTGGATGCACTGGTGACCCAGTGTCTATTCCGGTCAGTGTATGTATTTCCTCCACTTCCACTGATCCCAAGAGTTCTCGGGATCATAAGAAGAACAAGGGTTCGGGCAATTTTCATTGCCCAGACTGGCCAAGGAGGGCTTGGTGCCCAGATCTTCGGGAGTTGCTCAGGAAAATGTCCGGGGCCTCTTCCTCTTCGCGAGGACCTACTACGGTAGGTGCCATGCGTGTACCTAGACCTTACCGTGTCTGCGTTTGACAACATGACTGTTGAGCGCCGAATCCTAGCCCGAAAGGGTATTCCCAAGGTAGTCATCCCCACTCTTATTCAGGCCAGGAAAGGAGTAACGTCTACACATTACCACCGTATTGGGAGAAAATACATATTCACTATGGCCCTCATTCCGAGTTGTTCGCTCGCAAGCTGCTTTTAGCAGCATTGCACACGCTAAGCCGCCGCCTACTGGGAGTGAATCTTAGCATAGTAGATTTGCGAACGAAAGATTAGCAGATTTGCGAATAGACAGTTCTTAGCAGTTTCTGAGTAGCTCGAGACTTACTCTGCCACTGCGATCAGTTCAGTCAGTTTCGTTCCTGGTTTGACATCACAAGCACACCCAGCGTTCGCCCAGAAACGGCTGCGTTTTTTCACACACACCCATAAAACGGCCAGTTTCCGCCCAGAAACACCCACTTCCTGTCAATCACACTACGATCACCAGAACGAAGAAAAAAACTCGTAATGCCGTGAGTAAAATACCTAACTTAATAGCAAATTTACTTGGCGCAGTCGCACTGCGGACATTGCGCATGCGCATTAGCGACTAATCGATCCGTTGCGAAAAAAAATTAACGAGCGATCAACTCGGAATGACCACCTATGTGATTCCAAGAAGGCTCCAACGGAAGAGTTTCAGTTAGGGCGTTTTTTCTCCATTTCCTACTGGATGGAGTGAATGCAGTCTGAAATCGGATTACATTAAAGTCCAGATTTCAACATTGCCAATTTTCTTTCAGTTACAATTGGCTTCCCTTCCAGGAGATCAGATTTTCGTGAAAGGCGTGTTGCGCATCCGAACCTCCATTGGTACCTCCAGTGGCACCATGGGATCTTAATGTGGTGTTGCGGTTCCTTCCATCACATTGGTTTGCACCTTTACAGAAGGTGGAGTTGAAGTTCCCCACTTGAAAAGTGGTCATCCTGTTGGCCTTGGCTTCTGCAAAGGTGAGTGTCTGAGTTAGCGGCCTTGTCTCACAAGAGCTTTATTTGATCTTCCATGAAGATATAGCAGAATTGAGGACACGTCAACAATTTCTGCCGAAGGTGGTTTCATCTTTCCACATGTACCAACCTATTGTGGTGCCTATGGCCGCTGACGCCTTCGTTGAGTCAAAGTTTCGAGATGGTCGGAGCTTTGAAGATTTATGTCGCCAGACCGGCTCAAATTAGGAAAACAGAGGCTCTGTTTGTCCGGGTTGCTCCCAACAAGTTGGGGTGCCCTGCTTCCAAGCAGACTATTGCACGCTGGATCTGTGGTACGATTCAGCATACTCATTCCACGGCTGGATTGCCATTACCGAAATCGGTGAGGGCCCATTCTACTAGAATGGTGGGCTTGTCCTGGGCGGCTGCCGGAGGGGTCTCGACATTGCAACTTTGCCAAGCAGCTACTTGTCAAACACTTTTGCTAAGTTTTACAAGTTTGGTACCTTGGCCGATGATGACATCAAGTTTGGTCATTCGGTACTGCAGAGTCATTCGCACTCTCCCGCCCGTTCTAGAGCTTTGGTATAACCCCATGGTTCTGAATGTGACCCCAGCATCCTTGAGGACGTATGAGAAAATAGGATTTTAATACCTACCGGTAAATCCTTTTCTCTTAGTCCGTAGAGGATGCTGGGCGCCCGTCCCAGTACGTACTGTATCTGCAGTTATTACTTGTGGCTACACACATGTTGTGTTGCGATTCTTGTCAGCATGTTGCTGCAATCGTTCATGCCGTTGGCTTGTATTCTGTTGAATGCCACGTTCTGCGGCATCCTTGAGGTGTGAGCTGGAAGAGGCTCACCGTGGTTTAACGATAAATCCTTTCCTCGAAATGTCCGTCTCCCTGGGCACAGTTCCTATAACTGGAGTCTGGAGGAGAGGCATAGAGGGAGGAGCCAGTTCACACCCTTTGAAAATCTTAAAGTGCCCATGTCTCCTGCGGATCCCGTCTATACCCCATGGTTCTGAATGTGACCCCAGCATCCTCTACGGACTAAGAGAAAAATAAGAATTTACTCACCGGTAATTCTATTTCTCGTAGTCCGTAGTGGATGCTGGGAACTCCGTAAGGACCATGGGGAATAGACGGGCTCCGCAGGAGACTGGGCACTCTAAGAAATAATTAGGACTACTGGTGTGCACTGGCTCCTCCCTCTATGCCCCTCCTCCAGACCTCAGTTAGGGAAACTGTGCCCGGAAGAGCTGACACAATAAGGAAAGGATTTGGAATCCCGGGTAAGACTCATACCAGCCACACCAATCACACCGTACAACTCGTGATACTATACCCAGTTAACAGTACGAATAACAACTGAGCCTCACGAACAGATGGCTCATAACAATAACCCTTTAGTTAGGCAATAACTATATACAAGTATTGCAGACAATCCGCACTTGGGATGGGCGCCCAACATCCACTACGGACTACGGGAAATAGAATTACCGGTGAGTAAATTCTTATTTTCTCTGACGTCCTAGTGGATGCTGGAAACTCCGTAAGGACCATGGGGATTATACCAAAGCTCCCAAACGGGCGGGAGAGTGCGGATGACTCTGCAGCACCGAATGAGCAAACTCAAGGTCCTCCTCAGCCAGGGTATCAAACTTGTAGAATTTTGCAAACGTGTTTGATCCCGACCAGGTAGCAGCTCGGCAAAGTTGTAAAGCCGAGACCCCTCGGGCAGCCGCCCAAGAAGAGCCCACCTTCCTCGTGGAATGGGCCTTTACTGATTTAGGATGCGGCAGTCCAGCCGCAGAATGTGCAAGTTGAATCGTGGAGCAGATCCAGCGAGCAATAGTCTGCTTAGAAGCAGGAGCACCCAGCTTGTTGGGTGCATGCAGGATAAACAGCGAGTCAGTCTTTCTGACTCTAGCCGTCCTGGAAACATAGATTTTCAGGGCCCGGACTACGTCCAGCAACTTGGAGTCCTCCAACTCCCGAGTAGCCGCAGGCACCACAATAGGTTGGTTCAAATGAAACGCTGATACCACCTTAGGGAGGAATTGGGGACGCGTCCTCAATTCTGCTCTGTCCATATGGAAGATCAGATAAAGGCTTTTACAGGACAAAGCCGCCAATTCTGACACCCGCCTAGCCGAAACCAAGGCCAAAAGCATGACCACTTTCCACGTGAGATATTTTAATTCCACGGTCTGAAGTGGCTCAAACCAATGTGATTTTAGGACATCCAACACAACGTTGAGATCCCAAGGTGCCACTGGGGGCACAAAAGGGGGCTGAATATGCAGCACTCCCTTAACAAACGTCTGAACTTCAGGCAGTGAAGCCAGTTCTTTTTGAAAGAAAATAGACAGGGCCGAAATCTGGACTTTAATGGAACCCAATTTTAGGCCCATAGTCACTCCTGACTGTAGGAAGTGCAGAAATCGACCCAGCTGAAATTCTTCTGTGGGGGCCTTCATAGCCTCACACCAAGCAACATATTTTCGCCATATGCGGTGATAATGCTTTGCTGTCACATCTTTCCTAGCTTTTATCAGCGTAGGAATGACTTCAACCGGAATGCCCTTTTCCATCAGGATCCGGCGTTCAACCGCCATGCCGTCAAACGCAGCCGCGGTAAGTCTTGGAACAGACAGGGCCCCTGCTGTAGCAGGTCCTGTCTGAGAGGCAGAGGCCAAGGGTCCTCTGAGATCATTTCTTGCAGTTCCGGGTACCAAGTCCTTCTTGGCCAATCCGGAACGATGAGTATAGTTCTTACTCCTCTCTTTCTTATTATCCTCAGCACCTTTGGTATGAGAGGAAGAGGAGGGAACACATAAACCGACTGGTACACCCACGGTGTCACTAGAGCGTCCACAGCTATCGCCTGAGGGTCCCTTGACCTGGCGCAATATCTTTTTAGCTTTTTGTTTAGGCGGGACGCCATCATGTCCACCTGTGGCCCTTCCCAACGATTTACAATCAGTTGGAAGACTTCTGGATGAAGTCCCCACTCTCCCGGGTGGAGGTCGTGCCTGCTGAGGAAGTCTGCTTCCCAGTTGTCCACTCCCGGAATGAACACTGCTGACAGTGCTATCACGTGATTTTCCGCCCATCGGAGAATCCTTGTGGCTTCTGCCATCGCCATCCTGCTTCTTGTGCCACCCTGTCGGTTTACATGGGCGACCGCCGTGATGTTGTCTGACTGAATCAGCACCGGCTGGTTTTGAAGCAGGGGTCTTGCCTGACTTAGGGCATTGTAAATGGCCCTTAGTTCCAGAATATTTATGTGTAGGAAAGCCTCCTGACTCGACCATTGTCCTTGGAAGTTTCTTCCCTGCGTGACTGCCCCCCAACCTCGGAGGCTTGCATCCGTGGTCACCAGGACCCAGTCCTTTATGCCGAATCTGCGGCCCTCTAGAAGATGAGCACTCTGCAGCCAACACAGCAGAGACACCCTGGCCCAGGGTGATCAGCCGATGCATCTGAAGATGCGATCCGGACCACTTGTCTAACAGATCCCACTGAAAGATCCTTGCATGGAACCTGCCGAATGGAATTGCTTCGTAAGAAGCTACCATCTTTCCCAGGACTCGCGTGCAGGGATGCACCGACACCTGTTTTGGTTTCAGGAGGTCTCTGACCAGAGATGACAACTCCTTGGCCTTCTCCTCCGGGAGAAACACCTTCTTCTGTTCTGTGTCCAGAATCATACCCAGGAACAGCAGACGCGTCGTAGGAACCAGCTGCGACTTTGGAATATTCAGAATCCAGCCGTGCTGTTGTAGCACTTCCTGAGATAGTGCTACTCCGACCAACAACTGCTCCCTGGACCTCGCCTTTATAAGGAGATTGTCCAAGTATGGGATAATTATAACTCCCTTCTTTCGAAGGAGTATCATCATTTCGGCCATTACCTTGGTAAATACCCTCGGTGCCGTGGACAGACCAAACGGCAACGTCTGGAATTGGTAATGGCAGTCTTGTACCACAAAACGGAGGTACACCTGGTGAGGTGGGTAAATGGGGACATGCAGGTACGCATCCTTGATGTCCAGTGATACCATGTAATCCCCTTCTTCCAGGCTTGCAATAACCACCCTGAGCGATTCCATTTTGAACTTGAACCTTCTTATATAAGTGTTCAAGGATTTTAAATTTAGAATGGGTCTCACCGAACCGTCTGGTTTCGGTACCACAAACATTGTGGAATAGTAACCCCGTCCCTGTTGAAGGAGGGGAACTTTTATTATCACCTGCTGGAGGAACAGCTTGTGAATTGCCGCCAGCACTACCTCCCTGTCCGGGGGAGTAGCTGGCAAGGCTGATTTGAGGTAACGGCGAGGGGGAGACGTCTCGAATTCCAGCTTGTATCCCTGAGATACCACTTGTAGAACCCAGGGATCCACCTGTGAGCGAACCCACCGGTCGCTGAAGTTCCGGAGACGGGCCCCCACCGCACCTGGCTCCACCAGTGGAGCCCCAGCGTCATGCGGTGGATTTAGTGGAAGCAGGGGAGGATTTCTGTTCTTGGGAACTGGCTGTATGGTGCAGCTTTTTTCCTCTACCCCTGCCTCTGGGCAGAAAGGACGCGCCTTTAACCCGCTTGCCTTTCTGGGGTCGAAAGGACTGTACCTGATAATACGGTGCTTTCTTTGGCTGTGAGGGAACCTTGGGTAAAAATGTCGACTTCCCAGCTGTCACTGTGGAAACGAGGTCCGAGAGACCATCCCCAAACAATTCCTCACCCTTGTAAGGCAAAACCTCTATGTGCCTTTTAGAATCCGCATCACCTGTCCACTGCCGAGTCCATAATACTCTCCTGGCAGAAATGGACATTGCATTTATTCTAGATGCCAGCCGGCAAATATCGCTCTGTGCATCTCTCATGTATAAGACTACGTCTTTAATATGCTCTATGGTTAGCAATATAGTGTCCCTGTCAAGGGAATCAATATTATCAGATAGGGAATCAGACCACGCTGCTGCAGCACTGCATATCCATGCTGAAGCAATAGCAGGTCTCAGTATAGTACCTGAGTGTGTATATACAGACTTCAGGATAGCCTCCTGCTTTCTATCCGCAGGCTCCTTTAAGGCGGCCGTATCCTGAGACGGTAGTGCCACCTTTTTTGACAAGCGTGTGAGTGCTTTATCCACCCTCGGGGATGTCTCCCAACGTACCCTGTCCTCTGGCGGGAAAGGGTACGCCATTAGTAACTTTTTAGAAATCACTAGTTTTTTATCAGGGGAAGCCCACGCTTCTTCACACACTTCATTCAACTCATCTGAAGGGGGAAAAACCACTGGTTGCTTTTTCTCCCCAAACATAATACCCTTTTTAGTGGTACTTGGGTTAATGTCAGAAATGTGCAACACATTTTTCATTGCCGTAATCATGCAACGGATAGCCCTAGTGGAATGTACATTAGTCTCCGTGTCGACATCTGTGTCTGCCATCTGTGGTAGCGGGCGTTTTTGAGCCCCTGATGGCCTTTGAGACACCTGGGCAGGCACGGGCTGAGAAGCCGGCTGTCCCACGGCTGTTATGTCATCCAGCCTTTTATGTAAGGAGTTGACACTGTCGGTTAATACCTTCCACATATCCATCCACTCTGGTGTCGACCCCGCAGGGGGTGACATCACATTTATCGGCACCTGCTCCGCCTCCACATAAGCCTCCTCATCAAACATGTCGGCACAGCCGTACCGACACACCACACACACACAGGGAATGCTCTGACTGAGGACAGGACCCCACAAAGTTCTTTGGGGAGACAGAGAGAGAGTATGCCAGCACACACCACAGCGCTATATAAACAGGGATTTACACTACACAAAGTGATTTTCCCTATAGCAGCTATAATACACAGTATTGCGCCTAAATTTAGTGCCCCCCCCCCCCCCCCCCCCACCCCCCCCCCCCCCTCTCTTTTTTACCCTATTGAGCCTGGAAACTGCAGGGGAGAGCCTGGGGAGCGTCCTTCCAGCGGAGCTGTGAAGCGGAAATGGCGCCAGTGTGCTGAGGGAGATAGCCCCGCCCCTTTTTCGGCGGGCTTCTCCCGCTCTTTATATTAATATTATGGCAGGGGATTTTTACACTTATATAGTTTATTAGACTATATTATGTGTTTTTTGCCATTTTAAGGTAATCTAATTGCAGCCCAGGGCGCACAGCTGCAGTGCTGTGCGCTACCTTAATGAAGACCGGAGTCTTCAGCCGCCGATTTCCAGGACGTTCTTCTTGCTTCTGGCTCTGCAAGGGGGACGGCGGCGCGGCTCCGGGACCGGACGACCGAGGCTGGGCCTGTGTTCGATCCCTCTGGAGCTAATGGTGTCCAGTAGCCTAGAAGCCCAAGCTAGCTGCAAGCAGGTAGGTTCGCTTCTCTCTCCTAAGTCCCTCGTAGCAGTGAGTCTGTTGCCAGCAGATCTCACTGAAAATAAAAAACCTAATAAATACTTTCTTTACTAAGAGCTCAGGAGAGCCCCTAGTGAGCAACCAGCTCGAGCCGGGCACAGATTCTAACTAACTGAGGTCTGGAGGAGGGGCATAGAGGGAGGAGCCAGTGCACACCAGTAGTCCTAATTCTTTCTTAGAGTGCCCAGTCTCCTGCGGAGCCCGTCTATTCCCCATGGTCCTTACGGAGTTCCCAGCATCCACTAGGACGTCAGAGAAAGGATTTACCGGTAGGTATTAAAATCCTATTATTCTTCAGTCATTCCAGCTTCCGTTCCACAGTCTGTCCATTGTTAACCAGTCAAGTTACCACAGACCCTCTCTAGTGCCAATACTGAGTGACACAGGCAAGGGGCCGCGACCTGCATGTTGAGTGCAGTGAAGTCCAAACTTCCTTGCAGGAGTCCCTGGAGAAGACCAGCAGCATGTTAGACTCAGTGCCCCTGTCCTGGATTTCCGCCAACTACTCAGTATTGTTTGTGTTACAGCAGTCTGTGAGAAAAAACTATATCAGGCGAGCTACCTTCATTGTACCAACTCCTGGTTCCCCATCAGTCAGTGGCCCAACCTCAGATTCACAAAACCCCACATGCGATACATCTTATGTGCAGATACAGGCGCGGTTGCACACAGAATATAGGCATGCCACATATCATTTTCTCTGACGTCCTAGTGGATGCTGGGGACTCCGTAAGGACCATGGGGAATAGCGGCTCCGCTGGAGACTGGGCACAAAAGTAAATCTTTAGAACTACCTGGTGTGCACTGGCTCCTCCCCCTATGACCCTCCTCCAAGCCTCAGTTAGATTTTTGTGCCCGAACGAGAAGGGTGCACACTAGGTGGCTCTCCTGAGCTGCTTAGTGAAAAGTTTAGTTTTAGGTTTTTTATTTTCAGTGAGACCTGCTGGCAACAGGCTCACTGCATCGAGGGACTAAGGGGAGAAGAAGCGAACTCACCTGCGTGCAGAGTGGATTGGGCTTCTTAGGCTACTGGACATTAGCTCCAGAGGGACCGATCACAGGCCCAGCCATGGATAGGTCCCAGAGCCGCGCCGTCGGCCCCCTTACAGAGCCAGAAGACAGAAGAGGTCCGGAAAATCGGCGGCAGAAGACGTCCTGTCTTCAACAAGGTAGCGCACAGCACTGCAGCTGTGCGCCATTGCTCTCAGCACACTTCACACTCCGGTCACTGAGGGTGCAGGGCGCTGGGGGGGGGGCGCCCTGAGACGCAATAAAAACACCTTGGATGGCAAAAAATGCATCACATATAGCTCCTGGGCTATATGGATGAATTTAACCCCTGCAAGAATACACAGAAAAACAGGAGATAAGGCCGCCGAGAAGGGGGCGGAGCCTATCTCCTCAGCACACTGGCGCCATTTTCCCTCACAGCTCCGTTGGAGGGAAGCTCCCTGGCTCTCCCCTGCAGTCACTACACTACAGAAAGGGTTAAAAAAGAGAGGGGGGCACTAATTACGCGCAGTATTAAAGATACAGCAGCTATAAGGGGAAAACACTTATATAAGGTTATCCCTGTATATATATATATAGCGCTCTGGTGTGTGCTGGCAAACTCTCCCTCTGTCTCCCCAAAGGGCTAGTGGGGTCCTGTCCTCTATCAGAGCATTCCCTGTGTGTGTGCTGTGTGTCGGTACGTTTGTGTCGACATGTATGAGGAGAAAAATGATGTGGAGACGGAGCAGATTGCCTGTAATAGTGATGTCACCCCCTAGGGGGTCGACACCTGAGTGGATGAACTGTTGGAAGGAATTACGTGACAGTGTCAGCTCTGTATAAAAGACAGTGGTTGACATGAGACAGCCGGCTACTCAGCTTGTGCCTGTCCAGACGTCTCATAGGCCGTCAGGGGCTCTAAAGCGCCCGTTACCTCAGATGGCAGATATAGACGCCGACACGGATACTGACTCCAGTGTCGACGGTGAAGAGACAAATGTGACTTCCAGTAGGGCCACACGTTACATGATTGAGGCAATGAAAAATGTTTTACACATTTCTGATAATACGAGTACCACCAAAAAGGGGTATTATGTTCGGTGAGGAAAAACTACCTGTAGTTTTCCTGAATCTGAGAAATTAAATGAGGTGTGTGATGATGCGTGGGTTTCCCCCGATAACAACTGATAATTTCTAAAATGTTATTGGCATTATATCCTTTCCCGCCAGAGGTTAGGGTGCGTTGGGAAACACCCCCTAGGGTGGATAAAGCGCTCACACGCTTGTAAGAACAAGGGCTCTACCCTCTCCTGAGATGGCCGCCCTTAAGGATCCTGCTGATAGAAAGCAGGAGGGTATCCTAAAATGTATTTACACACATACTGGTGTTATACTGCGACCAGCAATCGCCTCAGCCTGGATGTGCAGTGCTGGGTTGGCGTGGTCGGATTCCCTGACTGAAAATATTGATACCCTAGATAGGGACAGTATATTATTGCCTATAGAGCATTTAAAAGATGCATTTCTATATATGCGTGATGCACAGCGGAATATTTGCCGACTGGCATCAAGTCTAAGTGCGTTGTCCATTTCTGCCAGTAGAGGGTTATGGACACGACAGTGGTCAGGTGATGCGGATTCCAAACGGCATTTGGAAGTATTGCCTTATTAAGGGGAAGAGTTATTTGGGGTCGGTCTTTCAGACCTGGTGGCCACGGCAACAGCTGGGAAATCCACGTTTGTACCCCAGGTCGCCTCTCAACATAAGAAGACGCCGTATTATCAGGCGCAGTCCTTTCGTGGGCAAGCGGGCAAAAGGTTCCTCATTTCTGCCCCGTGACAGAGGGAGAGGAAAAAGGCTGCAGAAATCAGCCAGTTCCCAGGAACAGAAGCCCTCTCCCGCCTCTGCCAAGCCCTCAGTATGACGCTGGGGCTTTACAAGCAGAATCAGGCACGGTGGGGGCCCGTCTCAATGAATTTCAGCGCGCAGTGGGCTCACTCGCAATTAGACCCCTGGATCCTTCAGGTGATATCTCAGGGGTACAAATTGGAATTCGAGACGTCTCCCCCTCGCCGTTTCTTAAAGTCGGCTTTACCGATGTCTCCCTCTGACAGGGAGGCAGTTTTGGAAGCCATTCACAAGCTGTATTCCCAGCAGGTGATAATCAAGGTACCCCTCCTGCAACAGGGAACGGGGTATTATTCCACACTGTTGTGGTACCGAAGCCGGACGGCTCGGTGAGACCGATTCTAAAT
Source organism: Pseudophryne corroboree (assembly GCF_028390025.1). Classification (NCBI taxonomy): domain Eukaryota; kingdom Metazoa; phylum Chordata; class Amphibia; order Anura; family Myobatrachidae; genus Pseudophryne; species Pseudophryne corroboree. The sequence continues at coordinate 638,824,175 of NC_086445.1, read as the reverse complement.
CTAAAATCTTGAACACTTACATACGGAGGTTCAAATTCAAGATTGAGTCACTCAGAGCAGTGATTGCGAACCTGGAAGAAGGGGACTACATGATGTCTCGGGACATCAAGGATGCTTACCTTCATGTCCCAATTTACCCTTCTCACCAAGGGTACCTCAGGTTTGTGGTACAGAACTGTCACTATCCGTTTCAGACGCTGCCGTATGGATGGTCCACGGCACCCCGGGTCTTTACCAAGGTAATGGCCGAAATGATGATACTCTTTCGAAGGAAGGGAATTTTAGTTATCCCTTACTTGGACGATTCCCTGATAAGGGTAAGATCCAGGGAACAGTTGGAGGTCGGTGTAGCACTATCTCAGGTAGTGTTGCGGCAGCACGATTGGATTCTCAATATTCCAAAATCGCAGCTGATTCCGACGACTCGTCTTCTGTTCCTAGGGATGATCCTGGACACAGTCCAGAAAAAGGTGTTTCTCCCGGAGGAGAAAGTCAGGGAGTTATCCGAGCTAGTCGGGAACCTCCTATAACCGAGCCAAGTCTCAGTACATCAATGAAAGGGTTCTGGGAAAAATGGTGGCTTCCTACGAAGCAATCCCATTCGGCAGATTCCACGCAAGAACTTTCCAGTGGGACCTGCTGGACAAATGGTCCGGGTCGCATCTTCAGATGCATCAGCGGATAACCCTGTCACCAAGCACAAGGGTGTCTCTCCTGTGGTGGTTGCAGAGTGCTCATCTTCTAGAGCAGGCCTGGCCAACCTGTGGCTCTCCAGATGTTGTGAAACTACACATACCAGCATGCCTTGCCACAGTTTTAGCATTCCCTAATAGCAAAACTGTGGCAAAGCATGATGGGACTTGTAGTTTTACAACAGCTGGAGAGCCACAGGTTGGCCAGGCCTGTTCTAGAGGGCCGCAGATTAGACATTCAGGACTGGGTCCTGGTGACCACGGATGCCAGCCTGCGAGGCTGGGGAGCAGTCACACAGGGAAGGAATTTCCAGAGCTTATGGTCAAGCCTGGAGACATCACTTCACATAAATATCCTGAAGCTAAGGGCCATTTACAATGCTCTAAGCTCAGCAAGACCTCTGCTTCAAGGTCACCCGGAGTTGATCCATTCGGACAACATCACGGCAGTCACCCACGTAAACTAGACAGGGTGACACAAGAAGCAGGAGGGCAAGGCAGAAGCTGCAAGGATTCTTCGCTGGGCGGAAAATCATGTGATAGCACTGTCAGCAGTATTCATTCCGGGAGTGGACAACTGGGAAGCAGACTTCCTCAGCAGACACGACCCCCACCCGGGAGAGTGGGGACTTCACCCAGAAGTCTTCCACATGTTTATAAAACTCGACAAGTATTGCGCCAGGTCAAGGGACCCTCAGGCAATAGCTGTAGACGCTCTGGTAACACAGTGGGTGTACCAGTCAGTGTATGTGTTCCCTCCTCTGCCTCTCATACCCAAGGTACTGAGAATTATAAGATGGAGAGGAGTAAGCACTATATTCGTGGCTCCGGATTGGCCAAGAAGGACTTGGTAACCGGAACTTCAAGAGATGCTACGGAGGATCCGTGGCCTCTACCTCTAAGAAGGGACCTGCTCCAGCAAGGACCCTGTCTGTTCCAAGACTTACCGCGGCTGCGTTTGACGGCATGGCGGTTGAACGCCGGATCCTGAAGGAGAAAGGCATTCCGGATGAAGTCATTCCTATCCTGATCAAAGCCAGGAAAGATATAACCGCAAAACATTATCACCGCATTTGGCGAAAATATGTTGCGTGGTGCGAGGCCAGTAAGGCCCCGACGGAGGAATTTTCAACTAGGTCGATTCCTACATTTCCTGCAAACAGGAGTGTCTATGGGCCTGAAATGGGGGTCCATTAAGGTTCAAATTTCGGCCCTGTCAATTTTCTTCCAAAAAGAACTAGCTTCAGTCCCTGAAGTTCAGACGTTTGTGAAAGGGGTACTGTATATACAGCCTCCTTTTGTGCCTCCAGTGGCACCTTGGGATCTAAATGTAGTTTTTGGGTTCCAAAAGTCACATTGGTTTGAACCACTTAAATATGTGGAGTTAAAATATCTCACATGGAAAGTGGTCATGCTGTTGGCCCTGGCCTGGGCCAGGTGCGTGTCAGAATTGGCGGCTTTATCCTGTAAAAGCCCTCATCTGATTTTCCATTCGGACAGGGCGGAATTGAGGACTTGTCCTCAGTTTCTCCCTAAGGTGGTTTTCAGCGTTTCACCTGAATCAACCTATTGTGGTGCCTGCGGCTACTAGGGACTTGGAGGACTCCAAGTTGCTAGACGTTGTCAGGGCCCTGGAAATATAGGTTTCCAGGACGGCTGGAGTCAGAAAATCTGACTCGTTGTTTATTCTGTATGCACCCAACAAGCTGGGTGCTCCTGCTTCTAAGCAGACTATTGCTCGTTGGATTTGTAGTACAATTCAGCTTGCACATTCTGTGGCAGGCCTGCCACAGCCAAAATCTGTAAAAGCCCATTCCACAAGGAAGGTGGGCTCATCTTGGGCGGCTGCCCGAGGGGTCTCGGCTTTACAACTTTGCCGAGCAGCTACTTGGTCAGGAGCAAATACGTTTGTAAAATTCTACAAATTTGATACCCTGACTGAGGAGGACCTGGAGTTCTCTCATTTGGTGCTGCAGAGTCATCCGCACTCTCCCGCCCGTTTGGGAGCTTTGGTATAATCCCCATGGTCCTTACGGAGTCCCCAGCATCCACTAGGACGTCAGAGAAAATAAGAATTTACTTACCGATAATTCTATTTCTCGTAGTCCGTAGTGGATGCTGGGCGCCCATCCCAAGTGCGGATTGTCTGCAATACTGGTACATAGTTATTGTTACCAAAAAATCGGGTTATTGCTGTAGTGAGCCATCTTTTCTAGAGGCTCCTCTGTTATCATGCTGTTAACTGGGTTTAGATCACAAGTTATATGGTGTGATTGGTGTGGCTGGTATGAGTCTTACCCGGGATTCAAAATCCTTCCTTATTGTGTACGCTCGTCCGGGCACAGTATCCTAACTGAGGCTTGGAGGAGGGTCATAGGGGGAGGAGCCAGTGCACACCAGGTAGTTCTAAAGCTTTACTTTTGTGCCCAGTCTCCTGCGGAGCCGCTATTCCCCATGGTCCTTACGGAGTCCCCAGCATCCACTACGGACTACGAGAAATAGAATTATCGGTAAGTAAATTCTTATTTTAATCGACAAAAACTGCCTGTGCATCCTATTCTCATCGTTTTGCTAATTAGACACATTTTAATGGAAAAAAAGTCACATGAAAAGACATTCGGCGCTACCAAGTCACACCACTAGAAGGGCTATTTAATGTGCAGGGAGGTTAGATGTAAGAGGACATATCTGTCAGTGCAAAATCTTGGGTGTGATTGGACCATTCATCAGAACACTCCAAAATGCTCTTCGAACCAGTTCTGGACAAGAAGGGACCGATGACCTGGTGCATTATCCTGCTGGAATATTAAATTTTTGTGGTGTTACATAAAGTCCACGAAGGAAAGCAAATGGTTATGAAGCACTGCAACTTACTGGTTTCCGGTCAATGACTTGTTCAGGCAGATCGAACCGATGCCACATGAACACACCCCACACCATTATGAAACCACCTCCAGCTTGTATGGTGCCTTGTTGACAGCTGGGGCTCATGGCCTTATCGGATCTGTGCCACACCTACCCCCACCATCAGCCCGAAACAAGTGGAACCATCAGACCACGCAACGCTGCACTGACCTTCTGGATATGCGTTTGGCACCTCCTGCATTGAATGTGGATGTGATTTGAGCCAGTGTTGCTTATCTGTTACCACGGAAAATTATGGCCAAATGCTGCTAGTCACAATCATTACTGCTTCACTATCCACAGTGCGTTGTAATGTCTTCCATGAGAAAATCTTAATACACACGTGACACCGTAGATTGAGGAATGTTGAATGTCTCTACAATTTAGGAAAGGGAATGTCCCATCCCTTTGGGCACCCACTTTTGCCCTATTCAGGGTCCGGTAATTTGTGTTGCTTTGCCATGAGCAGCCTAGTGTGTTCAAGCAGCTGGTGTTTACACTGACTCACAAGTATAACTGATGCAGATCTGCCCATTTTCAAGGCATCACAGTGATGCCACCTACCATTACCTTTACATACTGCTGTCACATGAATTTTGCCACCTTAGTGTACAAAATATAAATAAATATACATATATATATATATCCAGAGTTTGAGAAAAACATTGTCACTGGATTTTGCAAACACATAGTTTGTATTATTTCACTGTAGACCAAAATCTCAAGGCTACAAGTAGCCCTTTCATCAAGGTAAAGATAACAAACATAGGGCCTAATTCAAGGTTGATTGCAAAACAACATTTTCCTCTAATGGGCAAAACCAAGTGTACTGCAGTTGGCGCAGATATAATATGTACAGAGAGAGTTATGTACAGTGGGGCGGTGAAGGGACCAGCACAAGGCTCCACTAGCAGGCAAAACGCTTGAAGGGGTTCTCCCAACCAAGGAATTAATCTCCCCTCTCTAGTGTACACCAGGCCTGGGCTGAAACCGGGGACTATCCACCACACCCCTGGGCTTGTGGGTGCAGTGTTGATAGCATTTCAGTGAAAGTTAGATTTTAACTATTGTCTTTTCTTGGAGACTTAAGGTCCCAGCAAAAGCCTTTCCTGCATGCCAGTACTTGGAGAACCACAAGTACCAGCATGCAAGACATTAAGGGTCCGCTGGGACCTACGGCCCCCCTTTAGAAGAAATAGTAAAATGAAGACAGTATACGCACACATAAATGTTTAATACATACACTTATTCTACTCACTTTGTCCCTGGCACTGGTCGGTCCCCTTGTCCTAGTAGAAGCCCACTGCATTGATAAAAGAAAAATATACATACTCACCTAACCCTTGCCACAGGTTTGGCCCCTTGGCCATGCAGGCCCCCGGAGTGTGAATAAACAAACCAAATGCCCCAATCCATACCAGACAATGAAGAAACATATGATCGTATTGTACAAATATTGCTTCCCTGTTGACTGACAGGTGCCCCTTGTGGTTGCTGTCAGTTCTGTGAGTCTGATCCATTCAGTGGCTGCTACCATGGTTACAGTACTTCCCTTAGACTTCAGTGGGCCTAATGTATTCATTTTAATACAGGGTACCCATACACATTTTGTCCCCTCAAAGAGCACAGGGCTGGTTATGCTGCGGGGGACACACATTGTGTTTTCTGATTTTGACTATATCATTACTTTTACACACAGAGAAGCAATGCACAGATCACACTGATCTGTAAAGGCCTCTGCAATCACTCTGCTCACAGGGACGTCTGTTTGCAAAGTGTAAATTTTGACCTGAGCTTCATTTGTGTTTATAAGTCTTAAAACATTTCCATGTTCTTTTCTATTGAAAGTGCTTGTGAGTTGTTACGATGGTGTATTGATTTCTATTTGTAGTGTTTTACAGTTCAAATCGTTATTTTACTCCATTGTTTGTCTTTAGTAAATCTCCTATTTTGAAAATAAGCCTAAATACGCCCGAGAATGCAAACTCAGCCAAACACAATTGTTAGTAGATTTAGCCCTTAAATCTAATGTGCTCCACAGAGGAGTATGCTTTCATTTTTCGTCTTATCCCAAAAACCCTTTGCTTGAATATTGACATATTTTGACTAATGGGAGCACCACCAGTATCCCAATAATTGCGGTATTTTTATACCTTATATTACACATACAGTTTGCATTACATAATTAAATTTATCCTGTGTGTAATGTAACCCTTTTCTATAAGAATTTCTGCACTAGACTGATGGTCATTTCATGCATTTGCTATCCATTACACAGATCAACACAAAATGAGTGGCAAAGCAAACCATATATGCCTTTGTTGCTTTACTGATTAAACAGTTTAGCATTTCATTGATATTGAAATCATAGGGTTAAAATTCAGTGTTTCAGTGTTTTGTTGGCACCTAAACATAATGGGCGCCCATTAGACCAATTCAGTTGTTCCCTCTGTGGACACGAATGCCACTTGTATGCGCCCAGTAATACCGGGTTTAGCCATGCAGTGGCTTAACCCATCTAAAGTACTGCTTTGGGTGCCCAAACTCCCAATTGGGGACCCAAAGTGCCGATTTATCACACATTTCAGCTCGCCATCGCAGGAGGCTGCAAGCTAAAATGTGTTTCCCCTCGGTTATTCACACCCGAAGAGAGTAACAATTGAATTTGCTCCGTCTAGCACATCTAGTGGCAGCCGTGGGGTAGAATAATTGAATTGTCCACATAAAGTCTCTTTATTAAATGTATGAAGCTGATAACCAATAAGCAGTCTTTTAAAAATGTCTTTCACATAGGCATACATATTTCTTTACTAGCTATAGTAGTTCAACAGAACATTCGCTTAATAGCCCTGGATATAATTACCCAGGGCCGGCTCCAGGCACATTCAATAGGAGTGGCTGCGCGGCCCTCATCCAAGCTCGCTGACCGGCAGCTGCGGCTCCTGATTGGCTGCTGGAATGCAAGCCTTGATTGGCTCATGAGCCAGCACCATATTTCAAATGGCCGCCACCCACCAGAGACCGTACTTCAGTGAGGGGAAGGAGAGGAGCGGTGGGAGAAGCCCAGCAGCAGAGAGCACTAGTGGGGGGCATTATGTGTATCTGGCACTACTGGGGGGCATTATGTGTATCTGGCAATGTACTGGGGGCATTATGTGTAAGGGGCATTACTGGGGGCATTATGTGTAAGCTGCTATCACTGTGTCCATTATGTGTAAAGAGCACTACTGTGGGCATTGCGGGTCATTCCGAGTTGATTGCTCGCTAGCTACTTTTAGCAGCCGTGCAAACGCATAGTCGACGCCCACAGGGGAGTGTATTTTCACTTTGTAAGTGGCGAATCCCTGTACAGCCGAGTGGTACAAAAATATTTTGTTCAAAACAAGACCAGCCCTGTGGTTACTTATTCTGTGTGATGATTGCAACGACGAAGGTCCCGGAATTGACGTCAGACACCCGCTCTGCAAATGCCTGGACACGCCTGCGTTTTCCCAAACACTCCCAGAAAACGGTCAGTTGACACCCATAAACGCCCTCTTCCTGTCAATCTCCTTGCGATCGGCTGTGTGAATGGAATCTCCGTTAGATCCAGTGCACAGCAACGATGCTCTTTGTGCCCGTACGACGCGTGTGCGCATTGCGGCGCATGCGCAGTTTTGCCATGTTTTTACCTGATTGCTGCGCTGCAAAAATTGGCAGCGAGCGATCAACTCTGAATGACCCTCATTATGTGTAAGGCTGCTAATTGTGTGTGTGTGTGTGTGTGTGTGTGTGTGTGTGTGTGTGTAGAGGGTTGTGTGATAAAATATATATTTATAAATTTGACATAAAATATAGTTGCGAGGCCACACCCACTTTCCCAGGAGCACGAGCGGCTTTAGCGTGCACATGGGGAGGGGGGCTTCACATAGGGTGCTAGTAGGCCTGGAGCCAGCCCTGATTATATCTGTATAAGTATGCAGTATATAGTCTATAAGCAATTCAGTTCACAAATAGCAGATAAGCAGGCAGTCTTTACTATCTGTAGCAGTACAACATGTTATTTAAGAACACTGTTTACTCAGAAATGGCTAGCTCTCTGTTTTCCCTCTAAACTATTCCCAAACATTATGCAGAATGATTGGGGTACCTCAGTCATCAAATATGGGCCCAGATTTATCAAGCCTTGGAGAGTGATAAATAGCATGGTGATTAAGTACCAGCTAACCAGCTCATAACTGTCATTTTTCAAACACAGCCTGTGACATGGAAGTTATGAGCTGATTGGTTGGTACTTCATCACCGTGCTATTTATCACTCTCCATGGCTTGATAAGTGAGGACCATGACTCCCACTGATCAACTGCTCATAATTCCTCTGAGCTGTTGCACAAGGCAGGCTTCAGCGTGGGACTACCTCCTAATTTTTCCACAGCTTCTCCCATTCCAATGACTACTAACATTCTTCAGAGTTAGGATGGGGTCCGGCAGCAGTTCTAACAGGAATGAGGTCTCAGTGCTTCACAAGGGAGCATAAGTTGGTGTCGGCCTTTCCTTTCATAGGAGAGCCACTGTGGCACTTTCCAGAGTGAAGGACAGCGGTTCTTGCAACAAGCAGCAGCATCTTCAATCCATGGCGTGATGGGGGGGAGGGATGGGGGTGGCTAACAGCAAAACACGACTATCCCCTAAATAGTTTCAACACCAGGGTGCTCTACATGGTACAGTAGACTTCTTTCTCCCCCTTGGATCAGTGCACATCGTTATCCTTTCGTGCACTGCTCTGCCTATGCTCCCGACAACATCTTCCTCTGCACTCCTTGCTGCTCTTGTTCCATACTGGTCTCTGCACTGCACTCCACTCTGCTGCTGCATATGCTGTCTCAAATTACTCTTCCTGACATTCCCACCTCCATCAGCAGACTTCCTCCTATTGATCCATATCCCCTCTGGTCAGGGAACCCCTGTCACAAGCAATCATCAGGGTTGCCACAAGCTTGCTCTTTTGAGTTGCTGGGGCCCTTAGTGAAGTCTTCTTTCTGCAGTATCTGTCAAAGGCTTAGGAATGGCCATTGACCATCAATTATTCAAAATTATTGATGGCGAATACGTTTACCATCTATGGCGGAGAACCAGGTGGTTCCCCGCCATTGATGGTAGCCACAGTCCCATTTTTTTATTTATTTTTTGCCATTTATAATGCTCCTGTTGCTACTAGGCTGTCAGCCAGCAGCCCTGCACCACCCCTTGCCAGGAATGAGATGGTTCGCCTCCATGACAGATTGAGGTCACAGCCCAGGACCGCTCCCAGCTCTTGCACATAGATTGCAGTGCCAACAGCTGCAGAAGCGCATGCATCAAAACATGATGGTACCACAGGGAGTAGTTGGCTACCATTGATGGTCTGTGTCGATATCGATTTTAACCACCAACAATGATGGCCATCCCTACACAGGCTGGCCGAAAGGGTTACAGAAAGTTCACAGCTACTCTGTATGATTGACAGGGCTGCTCCCAGTCTCAGCACTGCACTGTATAGTAAGAGTGGAACTAGCTTCTTGGGTACCACACATGATTATATACCAATCAATACTACCCATTCAATTTGATACTTTCTACAGTATAATATTATGTTTCATAATGCCCACGTTACGTATGTGTACTGTATATTTCTATACCAAACGGATGTCTAAGCTATCAAAATGCCTATAGGATTTTATACCTGCAAGCAGAGGGCCCGTTGGGACAGCTTAACTAAACTGCTTCAGAATATCAGTAATCTTGACACTTAGGTTTGGCACACACTGAAAAGATTCCTCTGCTGATTCGTTGTCACGCCGACCAAGTGGCGAAGCAGTTAAGCTATACACACTTATCAATCGGCTGCTCGATATGTCGGTCCAGACATCATAACTGTGTGGATATTTGAATTTGCCTGTCCATCTGTGATGTCATTGTCAACGGTCCTTGCAGCCAGTGTACAGACGGTTGGTGGGCTGTCCATACATACAGCCAGACATGTCGATATACAGTATCTGCAAGATATATCGGCATCAGCTGTGCTGCAGGGCCAAAGCAATATGTCTACGAATTATGTCATTCATAGACATACAGTTTCGGGTGTACACTGTTGCTATTCTGCTGCGGGCAATACTGTATATTGATCAGTGTATACACAGCCTTAAACTACTACTTCGTATTAATGTAATGTAATACTTTTTAAAACTCCAATTATCCCCGATAATTTTTCAGATACAGAAGACCAGACTTTTTAAATGTCTTTAGCTTTGGGCAATTCAATTAGAGCCAATTTTTTGCACCCAGAAAATAATATATTTTTTTTGTGAAACCATTCACGGACCAATGTGTTTTCACTGCTCAATTCGCCAAAACAGAGTAATTATCGGGGATTTTATTTTTGGAGCCTGGTGAGGCCCCCCCAAACAAAACCTTAATATGTGCATCCGGCAGCTACACTTTGGGCTAATTGGAAAGCCATGACTCCTAGATCCTTTTCCTCAATAGTTTTCATTATAGTACCATTGATACTATATTTAGCCTTTGGGTTTTTGAGACCCAAGTGCATGATATTTTGCATTTTTTAGTGTTAGATCATCAATCATTTATTTTACCCCTCCCAGTATGTCTACCCTGTTGCATATCTTTGTGTCATCTGCAAAAAGGCATACAGATGTGTCCCTTTGGTTTGTAGCACAAACTGCAGCATAGAGTTGCATATACATAGTACTGAAATGAATGCGAGGTGCTTGTGCATGCGCACATAGCTCTCATTCATTCTAATTGAAGCCGCTTGCGATTCATGCGCGTCGCAGTCCTGCTACTGCACAATGCTAAAAGGCAAGGCTGTAGCGGGACACCTCTGTACCTTCCCTTCAATACAATTTGCAATGTCACCAACATAGGGGTATATTTACTAAAATTCGTATTTTTCAGAATGAGGTTAAAGTTCAAACACGAATGACATCGAAAGTGTAAATTTGCAACTTTTTGAATTTATTAGGACTACTTTACTAAGCTGTCGTATTCTGCATTTTCGTGTTTTCCGATGTCGATGTCATTCGTATTTTTTGGCAGTGTTTTACGGGAGTGAATAGTAAAACACTGCCGACATTAACACAATGAATCTCGGTCGGATCTGTGAGATCCGTGCAGGGCTTCATTTTGCACCTTTCGTAAAAAAAAAATAACATTGTTACAAATCTAAAAAAAAAAATGCGTGGGGTCCCCCCCACCCCCCACCCCCCCCCCCCCTAAGCAAAACCAGCCTCTGGCTCTTTGAACCGGTCCTGGTTGACAAAATATGGGGGGAAAAATGACAGGGGTTCCCCCATATTTCATAAACCAGCATCGGGCTCTGCGCCTGGTCCTGGTTCCAAAAATACGGGGGACAAAAAGCGTAGGGGTCCCCCGTATTTTTGAAACCAGCACCGGGCTCCACTAGCCAGGTACATAATGCCACAGCCGGGGGACACTTTTATACTGCTCCCAGCGGCCCTGGCATTACATACCCAACTAGTCACCCCTGGCTGGGGTACCCTGGAGGAGTGGGAACCCCTTAAATCAAGGGGTCCCCCCCTCCAGCCACCCAAAGGCCAGGGGTGAAGCCCGAGGCTGTCCCCCCCATCCAAGGGCCGCGGATGGGGGGCTGATAGCCTTGTGTAAAAAATGAGAATATTGTTTTTAGTAGCAGTACTACAAATCCCAGCAAGCCTCCCCCGCAAGCTGGTACTTGGAGAACCACAAGTACCAGCATGCGGTGGAAAACCGGGCCCGCTGGTACCTGTAGTACTACTACTAAAAAGGAGACACACACCGTGACAGTATAAGTTTATTACTTACATGCACACCCCCAAACATACATACTTACCTATGTTCACACGAGGCTCGGTCCTCTTCTCCATGTAGAATCCTAGGGGTACCTGTGAAAAAAATTATACTCACATAATCCAGTGTACCTTCTGTTCTATGTATAATCCACGTACTTGGCAAAATAAAAAAACGGAAACCCAACCACGCACTGAAAGGGGTCTCATGTTTTCACATGGGACCCCTTTCCCCGACTGCCAGGACCCCCCCTGACTACTGTCAAAGAGGGTCCCTTCTACCAATCAGGGAGCGCCACGTCGTGGCACCCTCCTGATTGGCTGTGTGCTCCTGTAGTGTCTGTCAGGCAGCACACGGCAAATACAATGTAGCGCCTATGCGCTCCATTGTATCCAATGGTGGGAACTTTGTGGTCAGCGGTGAGGTTACTTTCGGTCAACCGCTGACCGCAAAGTTCCCACCATTGGATACAATGGAGCGCATAGGCGCTACATTGTATCTCTGCCGTGTGCTGCCTGACGGACACTACAGGAGCACACAGCCAATCAGGAGGGTGCCACGACGTGGCGCTCCCTGATTGGCAGAAGGGACCCTCTTTGACAGTAGTCAGGGGGGGTCCTGGCAGTCGGGGAAAGGGGTCCCATGTGAAAACATGGGACCCCTTTCAGTGCGTGGTCGGGTTTCCGTTTTTTTATTTTGCCAAGTACGTGGATTATACAAAGAACAGAAGGTACACTGGATTATGTGAGTATAATTTTTTTCACAGGTACCCCTAGGATTCTACATGGAGAAGAGGACTGAGCCTCGTGTGAACATAGGTAAGTATGTATGTTTGGAGGTGTATGTAATAAACTTATACTGTCACGGTGTGTGTCTCCTGTTTCTTGTTGGATATTTTGTAGTAGTAGTACTACAGGTACCAGCGGGCCCGGTTTTCCACCGTATGCTGGTACTTGTGGTTCTCCAAGTACCAGCTTGCGGGGGAGGCTTGCTGGGATTTGTAGTACTGCTACTAAAAACAATATTCTCATTTTTTACACAAGGCTATCAGCCCCCCATCCGCCGCCCTTGGATGGGGGGACAGCCTCGGGCTTCACCCCTGGCCCTTGGGTGGCTGGAGGGGGGGACCCTTTGATTTAAGGGGTTCCCACTCCTCCAGGGTACCCCGGCCAGGGGTGACTAGTTGGGTATGTAATGCCAGGGCCGCAGTGACCTAGATAAAAGTGTCCCCCGGCTGTGGCATTATGTACCTGGCTAGTGGAGCCCGGTGCTGGTTTAAAAAATACGGGGGACCCCTACGCTATTTGTCCCCCGTGTTTTTTGAACAAGGACCAGGCGCAGAGCCCGGGGCCGGTTGATTAAATATGGGGGAACCCCTGACATTTTTTCCCCCATATTTTTTCAACCAGGTCCAGCTCAAAGAGCCCGAGGCTGGTTTTGCTTAGGAGGGGGGACCCCACGCATTTTTTTCCTGAAAATGTAACACTTTCCCACCCCTTCCCACTGATAAACATGCACGGATCTCATGGATCCGTGCATGCCTATCAGAACACGGTAAAAAAAAAGCAGATCTGTTTTAAATCTGCTTTTTTTTACGATTTGTATTTTTTCACGGCAGTGTTTGGCTATTGCCGGCAGTGTTCGTGAAATACACTTTTTATTAAATTACCGAGTTGTATCAAAAAACAGTCGTATTTGACCGAGGGTGTATTCATTCGTATTTTTTTTCTTTGACTTCCAAAAAAATACGAATGCCCTCATCACTGACGAGATTTGAGTTTAGTAAATTCCCGAGATGACACTTTAATGAAAAAACACCATCTCGGTCAAAATCGGGAGCTTAGTAAATATACCCCATAGACTTTAAAGAGCACTAGTTCGAGTACAGATCCCTGGGGGTACTCCACTGGCAACATTTCCCGCCTTAGAATGCACTCCATTTACTATAACTGTCTGTTTCCTATCCTGTAACCAGGTTCTTATTCATTCCACTGTTTTATAATCCAGTCCCACACTTTAGAGTTTATTTAACAGTCTGTGATGAGGGACCATACTCCAATGTCTTACTAAAGTGTAGGTATGCTACATCTACTGCCCACTTTCAATGTATTATTTTAGTCATGGAGTCAAAAAAGTCAATAAGATTTGTTTGACATGATCTTCCCCAGTAAATACATGCTATTTGAGATTCTGTAAATTGTTAGATTTAAGATATTCCACAATTCTTTCTTTTAATAGTGTTTCCATTACTTTCCCAACTACTGATGTGAGGCTTACTGGTCTGTAGTTACTCGCCTCTTCCTTGCTTTTTCACTTGCTTTTGTGCAGTGGTACTACATTCGCTCTTTTCCAGTCCTCCGGAATTGCTCCTAAAGCTAGTGACTGGTTGAATAATTCTGTTAATTGTGCTTCCACCAAATCTTCTAACCTCTTCAGGGACAAATTACTGTTAGAGAGATATATTTTTTTTAATCAAAAGTTGATTTTAAAAAGCGTTGCCTGTCAATCTTTTTTAATGATTAAATTAACCGATTTAGTAAAAAATATATAGTTTAAAACTAAAACAAAGTAAAACAGTTTAAAGTAACCTTTTATTTTTGTTTAAAAGAAAATGTACGCATATTTGCCACTATACCTGAAAAAGTTAAGCTCTTTTAGTATCCTTGGAAGTATCCCATCTGGTTCCATTGATTTATCCACTTTCAGTTTTCAGAGTTCTGTTAGGACCTTCTCCTCTGTAAATATACCGTCATCCACCTTATTTTTACGCATGTTCTTGCAACTTAACTGTGGCCGATTCCTCTCCTTCTGTAGTAAATACTAAGCAATAGTAATTATTTAGATGATCTGCTACTGCTTTGTCACCGTCCACCAAGTTCTCACCTTAAGTCTTATTATTCATCCATTTGATTTTCTCCTTTTACTTATATACTTGAAAAAAGTTTTGCCCCCTTTATCAACTGAATTGCCCATCTTCTGCTTAGCTTCTACCTTTGCATAAGTGGAGGAATGGAATTAACAAGTAAAACCTTTGGCGCTCGTAGTGAGTGGTCTTTCTTGGAGCAGCTAATATAACAGGGTTAGTTAGACCCTAAAACTGAAACAATAAACAAGAAAAAGCGCTAGGAAACTAGCGCTTTTTCTTGTTTATTGTTTCTACCTTTGCATGCCTGACCACCATCTTTGCCTCCTTTTCGTCTGGCAAGATGCAACTTTTTGTCATTATTATTAGTCTGCTTATATTTCCCAAAGGCCATATTTTTTTTGCTTTCACACTAGTTGTTACCTAGTTTGTAAACCACACTGGCTTCCTTTTCCTTGAGATTTTTCTAAACCTAGTAAACAGTTTGTGGAACTGGTCTAAGAGACAAGAATAAATACAGTTTGACCATTCTGTTTCCATGTCATGTAAGTAACGCATGTTATGGTGCCATATATGGAAATTACAATAATACACAAACAATTCAATGTAAAAAGGTTCAAACAGATAGTACAAGGGTGTAATTGAACCACTGAGATATTGATTTAACTGAGTGACATTTAAATCCAGTAGCAGTCAATGATTCGGTGCCCTGGGAAGGACATACAAAAAGGATGAAAGTTCCTATCTGTGAGTGGGAGTGCTCTGGAAACAGGGATAGTGCATGGAGAGAACCAGAGGGCCATGCTCATATTTACCAACGTGACGGTTTTACTGGCCAGTGAACTTGCAATAAGAGGGGAGGGCAGGTGGGCTTCAATTAACAGGTACAATTTCAGGGTTCATTTGAAAATTTAGGGGGAAATGTATTGGTCTGCCACTTGCAGGCATCGTGAGTTTGCCCGATGTTTTATAGTGGCAATAATTTAAAAAGCAAACCATCCTTGCCACTTTAATACTGTACACTACTAATGCAATACCTTTTTCCTTTTTTTTCATAGGTATTGTCGCTATTTGATTTGATACGGTACAGTGTCAGCATCTGCAATCAAATAGCTTCTCATCTTAACATTGAAGTCTTCAAAATAAAGCCAAGTGCCACACTTTCAAACCACCACTAAGTGACCTAGACATCGACACAAAGAAATGCATGTTTCATAGCAAACGAGATGGCAAAATCCAAAATAACTATTTTAGTGTGTTCGGAATACTCTTTACAGTAGCACTTCAAGTTCTGAGTTTGTTTACGTGTGGAATAATATTTTACCTTTAACAAATTGGCATATAATAATTTTTAAAGAATTCAAGCACGGCAGAAATATGTATTTTTATTAATTTTGGAAAACATTTAAACTTTAAATATGCAGTATTTTAAAAGACAGCTTTAAAAATCTTGCTTAAAGATTAACAACTTGTATAACAATAAATTAGTCCTCATTGAGGTTAATTTACAAAAATTGCACTTAGTTGCAAAATTTGCACTAAACCACAACAGTCAGTCATTAATCCACTATTATCCACTTAGTGCAAGTTCAGCAATGAAAGCAAGAGATAGATTACCTCTAAAAGTAAATTAACCCTATTTTATTAAAATTTAGCTTCACTTACAGAGTATAACTGCAGTCTTCTCACATATTAGCAACACCATAGTGTCCTACAGCCCAGCCATTTTAAATAACTGCCATTTCAGCTTTCATAATTGTAAATATGTTCTTTGGAATGTAAAACAGATTTTGGCACTGAATTGTATAGATTATATAAATTTCAACAATCACTCCATATGAAACTTTTTATTGTTATAGTAGTCAATATCCTTTTAATATAACATTATCTACCCCCAAGAGGAAATGCTCCTTACCTGAAGCTAGGCATTGGATCACACTGTAAGCATATGGACCTAGGGAATTCAATTAATTGAGTTTCTTCAGTAAAGCTCAACTGAATTAGACTGGGTGGATTGCAATTCATGTAATGAGGTGCAATGGCAAAGCTAAGATGAAAAGTATACATGGCAATCCAGTTTCAGGTAAGGGGATCACCATTGAGAACACCATATTTGCTCCACAGGGATGTGGAGGGAGATTACTGTATATTAAGCAGACAACCCCTTCTAGAGGAAACTAAAGACAATTCTAACATTTTCAGAAACTACAAAGAAACTCGACTATATTATGTTCTTCCGAAACAACGCTTATCTTACTTTTGAGCAGGATCATCTACTTGAGAGCCCCTAGCCACCAGTATCCTACATCTTTGAGGCCTACTGTAATAAACATTGGCTCATTCTGGGAGGCGATGGAATGACTGCTCTTGTTATCTTTAAATATGCAATCCCAAGAATGATTTCCAAGGCTCCAGCTGTACATTAAAGAGGGTGCCATATTTTTTTTAAATGCAGTTGAACCCATCTTATTTTATTGGACACAGTTTTGCTTTCATACAGTATATACAGTTTCTGGAATAAAGATGCCTGTACATTTCCAACTCATGAATCATTAAGTGTTTTGTTTCTTCTTTGTCTCTTGTCTTACAGTTACACAGGTTGTTGTTCTTCTGTTACACAGGGTGTCAGGCTGAGGGTGAAGGAAATCATATGCTACCACAATGATTACAACTGCTTGTCACCCAGTAGGACTCAAAGCTCTTTACATATTTCACATACTGTGATACAGTCATCTTTGGCATTTTCAGTTGTAATCATGCATATCCTTCCCTACTTCATTTGAGCTTACAGTATAAACTCCCTAATAGACAAACAATAGGGTATATTATTGCTAGAAAACAATACCAGTATCAAAATACAGATGGAGCCACGCTCATTGAGCGTGGTTGCATCGCAGATGAGGGCGCGCAGCGTGCCTGGGCGTGTGTGCTCCTGGTCTCACTGGCCAGCCAGCATAAGAGACACTCCCATTCACTTTGAATGTCCCGAAATTGAAATGTTGAGATAAAAGGTTGTTTGCCTCTCCTTGGTCTCTGTATCCAACTGCTGCGAGTGGCACCGACTCCTGTTCCCGCTGTCTGATACATAGGAAGGCACCCAGCTCGTTGTCTATTTGTGGAATGGTGAGTGCCGAATATATGGAGTGTATATATATATATATATATATATATATATATATATATAAATCCAAATATACAATGTCGGCACTCAAACGGGACTTATCCAGCAAATGAAAAAGGAAGAGACAAAGCTCTTATCCATAGTTAACGTTTCAGTTTTTATAACTTTCATCAGAACAACATATACAGGACAATACACATACCTTTATACCCTTCACCAACACCCGTGCACTCCTTCCGTGGCTCGGCCACGCCGGCGGGGGACGGATGACGTCATCACACTGCACCGCTTGTTCGAGCGCTCCTCCCCGTCGTCGCTCCGGTAACCATGGAAACCAACTGTGACAACAAAACATGATATTCACTCTGCTAAATCCCGTGTAACCCCTGAGATACCGGATACCAAACTGCATGTAATTAGCAATGGAATAAGTTATATTGCTCATATAGACCACCCCTCCTACAACTATATAATATCATCCTTTAATCAATAAAGCAGTTCAAGCTGAACTGCTCGTTGAGCCCTCCTGGGGCTACAGTATTTAAACGGTGTATCCACCTGGCTTCCCGTTGCAATAACAACTTATTCCTATCACCCCCTCGGATATTCTTGCGTTGTTGGTCTATAATTTTGTATTTCAGGGTTGCACAGGATTTAGCAGAGTGAATATCATGTTTTGTTGTCACAGTTGGTTTCCATGGTTACCGGAGCGACGATGAAGAGGAACGCTCGAACAAGCGGTGCAGTGTGATGACGTCATCCGTCCCCCGCCGGCGCGGCCGAGCCACGGAAGGAGTGCACGGGTGTAGGTGAAGGGTATAAAGGTATGTGTATTGTCCTGTATATGTTGTTCTGACGAAAGTTATAAAAACTGAAACGTTAACTACGGATAAGAGCTTTGTCTCTTCCTTTTTCATTTGCTGGATAAGTCCCGTTTGAGTGCCGCCATTGTATATTTGGATTCATATACACGAAAGTGACGGAGGGCACCTGGGCATCGTATATGGGAGGTATTGAGTGCCAGTAATTGTGTTGCTGATAGATATATATATATATATATATACACACATACAGATGTGGCTATGCTCATTTTACTGCGATGCGGCATGTTGCATCACGGCATGCTGCATGACGTGCCAGGCTGCGACTGTTCCTTTAGAAATTAATGGATCGATCGTTAGCTGTAAATAGTCGCAGCCTGGCATGCCATGCAGCAAGCCGTGTTGCAGCATGCAGTAACACGAAACAGCTCCTCTTGGCACCTAGGTCATGTGAGAAGCGTAGAGTGTCTCTTTTACTATTTTGTGGCTAAAAATGCATCTTAGTCGCAATGCAATGCAACTAGAGGAGACTCTGCTGATTAATTTGATATGACACATGAATAACTGTGTGCGACTGAGTCTCTGAATCTGTATACAAAGATCTACAATGTAGCAGCAGCTTTTTTCCAATTCAAGTACTGTTCTGCTCTGTGATATCAAATTAATCAGCACAGTCTCCTTGTGCGTCTTATAAAAGTTGAATTTCGTTGTGACTAAGATGCATTTTTGGCCAAATAAGACTCCCGATTTTAGCAGAGTTGCACAGGAACTGGTGCTGCATGGTGTATTGAGGCTAGATTGAGGACGCATCTGTATTAACAAATGCAAGCTCTTCATATCACATGAGCTCCAAGCTGCAGTCCAGGTTCCAGCAGGTGGGACTTCGGGGGCTCAGGTAGGCTGGCTGCGTGCTGGCTATGTATTCTTCAAACACCCTCTCACTATACGTCTCGATGCAGCAAACACTGCAAACTGTGGTCCGGGTCTACGCCACCATCTGATGTGGAATATAACCGCCGCCACTTGGTCCGCAGAATGGCGAGGGTACACGCTGTGCTCACCGCCGGTATTCTGACTGTTGGGATCCCAGCATCTGTCTCCTGACCGCCATGATCCCGACAGGCGGAATATCATACTGAATCCATATAGGTTGTAAGCTCCATTCGGCCAAGGACTGATGTGAATGGTATTCTATGTAAAGTGCTGTGTAATATGTTATGTTTTAGGAACAGATGTGACAGCCTGTTACATTTCTGAAAATTTAAATTAGGGTCTATTCGTATAAATGAAATAGTACTGTATAGCTAAAAAGGAGATATAATCCCAGGCTTTATAGGATACAATGGGGGGTATTCAGTTGTTTGAAAAGTCAGTTGGGTGTCTGTTTTTCCCTGTCTATTAGATAGAAAAAAACAATCTAATAGACAGGGAAAAACAGACACCCTACTGACTTTTCAAACAATTGAATATCCCCCAATATATGTTGTTATTAAATTTCCATCATTACAGGGATGCAAGTGTTTACCTATTAAGGGGTTGGGATTGATATGCCAGCGTTCAGGATGTTGGCAGTTAAAATACAAACCGTATCCCTTACTAAGATATCACCAAAAAAAGTAGGTATTTTTAAGAATCCACTACTGGTTCTCATATATTAATGACACAGTATAACATGTTAATTATTATATATTAAAATATGTATGATAGCATCATAACACTGAAATAATGAAAAAAAAACCAGCAAGATTTGTTTGGAAAAAATGTGTGATCTAAAACACTGGTGTATCACTACAGCACCTGGTACTTACTCCCTGATTATAGGACAATGGTTTAAGAGTTTGTGTGTATATAAAAAAGATATTTAGGTACACAGTGGGCCTGATTCAGATGTTGCTAGGTGTCACACTTCCTGAATGTATTAGTGATCTGAGCTGTGTCTTTGGATGCAGCAATTAAATCATTTGCAAAACTATCGGCTGGCTGTGTGATCTGTGAGGTCACACAAGCTGACCGCCGCAGATGCAACAAAGAGGACAGAAAGTCTCATGCCTCCCCCACAATGGTTGTGACAAACCTCCATTTTGGGAAATGGAGGCTGACGCTACCCCTAAATGGCGTCAGACTTTCAATTACTGTCTGATGCTGTACTGCTTCTTACTTCACAGACCCATACTGCACACGCCCATTGCGGGTCTGGCGCTTGAGCAAAGCACTGACAATTGGTAGGCTGTGACATGAGACACACCTCCAACCACATCTGAAAAAGGTCCAGTGTGCATAATTTTAGTTCAGTACTTACCATAGTAGCTTCGAAGTAGTAGTAGTAGTAGCAGCGCGCCAGACACTGGCTTTTACTTAAAAGGTCTGGCAGTGCTGGGGTCAGTCAGCAGCGGGTACAGAGGGGTGGTCTTCAGTATGCTGGCTGTCGGGATCCCGGCGCACAGTATACCAGCGCCGGAATCCCGATAGCCGGCATACCGACACTTATTCTCCCTCGTGGGTGTCCACGACCCCCCTGGAGGGAAAATAAAAGGGGCTCATTTGCGCTCGCCACACTGTCGGTAAGCCGGCGGTCGGCCTCCCGGCGCCGGTATGCTGGTCGCCGGGAGCCCGACCGCCGGCATACCATACCACACCCGGTACAGAGTCCCCAGTGCCCACTGCTTAGGTCTCTGCTACTTGCTCCCCTCCAGCTGCAGCTTCACAGCTCAGGCATCTGCGGCTCTCATTGGATCCCCACTTCAGGAATATGCTTCCTGCAGCTTCAATACATTTCTGGACTTCATACTCTAGGTCACCAGGTAGGTTGGTGCTCTGTAGGGAGTTAATCTTCTTTTATATACTTCTATCAACCGAGAGTCCAATTATTCTTTGTCTTCAGTGGGTATGCAAGCCCACTCCCATTTCTCTTACGTCCTAGAGGATGCTGGGGTCCACATTAGTACCACGGGGTATAGACAGGTCCACCCGGAGCCACTGACACCTTAAGAGTTTAATAGTGTGGGCTGGCTCCTCACTCTATGCCCCTCCTACCAGACTCAGTTTAGAAAATGTGCCCGGAGGAGCCGGTCACAGCTAGGGGAGCTCCTAGAGCTTTTTTAGTTTTATTTTTTTTTAAAGAGTTATAGGCAACAGGTAGGCTGCTGGCAACAGCCTCCCTGCTTCGGGGGACTAAGGGGGGGAGTAGTGTCCGCCCTAAGGGTTTCGAGCCACTATCTCCGCTGACCGGACACTGAGCTCCTGAGGGGAATGAATGTTCGCCGCCACAGGTGACCGCTCACCCCCGCAGCATGACGCCACCCCCTTACAGAGACAGAAGATTCCAGCGGCGAGTGAGTCACCGGCCCCCCTTGCAAGCGGGGAGCCGGTGTGAAAATGGCGGCAAACAGGGTGGGAGCGCAGTACGGACTGCGGCCCAGAGGCTCAGCGGTACATAGTGCGGAGCTGTGAGGGGCGCCCTGAGCCAGTGCCGTACCCTTAACTGGTCAGAAGTCTGTCAGGGACCTCCGGTAACGCTGCTAGCTGAATCCTTTGGCCAGTATACAGATATGTGGAGCGGGAAGCAGCGCCATGTTCAGGGGGCGGAGCTTCTCAGAGCGGACCCAGCAGTGTTCAGCGCCATTTTCCTGCCTGCATATTCCTGTGAGAGACGCTGACGGGGAGAGCTGTCCCTCCAAGCAACTCCAGCGGTCCTGTGCGGTACCAGGGGGTTGTAGAAGGTGTGGGGAGGCGAGTGTACATACTGTGTAGTCTATTAAGGTACACTGTAAGTGCTAGGTAGTGGAATTTACTCAATCTAAAAAAGCGCTGTGTGTGGGTTGGCTCCGATCTCTGTGGCTCTCTGGCATTCTTGGGGGGAAACTGTCTGTCATTTCCCTGTGTTGTGGGTTTGTACTGTCTCACATAGCCACATCTAGGGACTCTGTGTTATATGCTGCTGCAGAGAATTCCTCTCAGTAGGACATTCCATGTGCACAGGATTGTACTGTCTTGTCTCAGATCCCTGTTAATGAGCCTGAGTGGTTATCCTCTATTAAGGGTATGATTGCTCAGATCTCTACTAGAATAGCTCATACTGAGACTGAAACTCAGGTTTTAAAATCTATGGCAGTTTGGTCAGGGTCTGTTCCTATCCCTTCAAAGTCCCCTAGCATACACATTCAGAAACGTGCCCTTGCTCAGATTATGCAAGATGACACGGATACCGACTCTGACACGGCAGACGGTGATGGGGATGTGCTGCGGGGGCGGCATCCCATGCAAAATGGGAGCAGTTGATGTTTGAGGCCATTAGAGATGTGTTAAATATTGCTGACACAACACTTGAGGAGGCTTACTTCACAGACAATAAGAAAGCCTCGCCAACCTTCCCTGCGTCTAAAGAATGAAACGCTATATTTGAAAAATCCTGGGAAAACCCGGAGAAAAAATTCCAGATCCCAAGAAAGGTTCTGTTTGCTTTTCCCTTCCCGATCGAGGATAGAAAAAAATGGGAAACCCCACCCATAGTTGACGTATCTGTTTCCAGACTGTCAAAGAAGGTGGTTTTGCCTGTCACTGGATCTACCGCGTTAAAAGAACCAGCTGATCGTAAGATTGACACTACGCTCAAATCCATAACCATGGCTTTAGGGCCCGTGCTATGGCCTACTATTGCCTGTGCATGGATCTCTAAAGCTATAGTAAATTGGTCGGGCACGTTACTTGAGGAATTGGATACAATGGATAGGAGTGACGTTGAATTATTTTTACGTAATATACAGCATTCTGCGATATTCATGGTGGAGTCCATGAAAGACCTGGGTACGATGTCTGCAGGGATATCTTCCATGTGTCCGTATCAGCTCGCAGAGGACTCTGGCTATGCCAATGGTCTGCCGACACAGAATCCAGGAGAAGTGTGGAGAACCTACCCTACACAGGTCAGGCTCTATTTGGGGAAGTGTTAGATGCGTGGATTTCCACGGCAACCGCGGGTAAGTCACCTTTTCTTCCCTCAGCTACTCCTGCTAAGAAGAAACCCTTTTCTTCATCTCCATCCCAGTCCTTTCAGACAGCTAAGACAAAAAAAGACCAAGCCTTCTAACACCTTCTTTAGAGTAGGTCGTGCAAAATCCAAAAAACCTGCTACTGCAGGTTCCCAGGACCAGAAGCCTGCTTCTGGTCCCTCAAAATCCTCAGCATGATGGTGGACCGCACAGCCTGGAGGAAGGGCCGGTGGGACAGAGGCTCAGACGTTTCAGCCACATCTGGGTGTCGTCTGGCCTGGATCCCTGGGTACAAGATACTGTGTTAGGCTTACCAGCTGTGCTGGCAGACAGGGCTGTCCTACAGGAAGCCATCTAAAAATTCGAAAAGTCTCAGGTCATTGTCCCAGTTCCACCTCATATGCAAAACAGGGATTACTATTCGAACCTTTTCGTGGTACCGAAAACCGGATGGTTTGGTCAGGCCGATTTTGAACTTGAAATCGTTAAACCCTTATCTGAGGGAGTTCAAATTAAAAATGGAGTATCTGAGAGCGGCGATCTCAGGTCTGGAGGAGGGGGAGTTCCTGGTATCCCTGGATATCAGGGATGCGTACCTCAACATTCCGATTTGGCCGCCACATCAGGCTTATCTCCGATTCACACTGCTAGACTCAATATCAGTTCCAGGCACTGCCATTCAGCCTCTCCACGGTACCGAGGGTGTTTACCAAGGTGATGGCAGAGATGATGGTTCTCCGCAGGCAGGGAGTGAACATAATTCCGTACCTGGACGATCTGCTAATAAAGGCAGTGTCCAGGGAGAAGTTGTTGCAGTCCATTGCTCTCACAACTCGACTGCTCAGGGATCACGGTTGGATCCTGAACCTTCCAAAGTCACATTTGGAACGACATGGAGATTGTCTTTCCTGGGGATGATCCTCGACACGGATGTGCAGAGGGTGTTTCTACCGGTGGAGAAAGCGTTGGTGATACAATCAATGGTCCGGGATGTCTTGAAGCCTGCCCGGGTATCGGTTCATCAGTGCATTCACCTTCTGGGGAAGATGGTTGCCTCCTACGAGTCTCTACAGTATGGACGATTTCATGCTCGATTCTTCCAACTGGACCTCCTGGACAAGTGGTCGGGATCTCATCTCCACATGCACCAGAGGATACGTCTGTCGCCGAAAGCAAGGATTTCACTCCTCTGGTGGCTGCAAATGCCTCACATCATCCGATAATGGTGCCCCGAGTGACTTTGGCTTCCCTGCAAACACTATGCAACAAATTTATTTGGGCTCACCGTAAATCTCGATTAAGACGAACACTGTTGACTAAGAGTGCTACATCAGGCGGCTTGGGATATCCTAATCTTCAGGCTTATTTTAACGCCTGTCACCTTAACCACATAGTGTCCTGGCATTCCCCCCAAGGGAACAGAAAATGGGTCGATATTGAGAACTCAATATATCAGGGTATTCCCCTCGACTCTCTTCTGTGGCTTCCCAGGTCCTGCAGACCAGCCTCGGCCTATTCAGTCCCCACGATTAAATTCACCCTTGGATTGTGGGACAAACTCCGCAACACCCATAATCTCTCTTCATACCCCTCACCTTTATCACCTATCTGGGGTCACCCTGCCTTCCCGCCCAGTCAGCGAACGAAAAATAGCGGCCCCATGGCAATCTAACATGGATAAATCTCGTGACACCCTTAAAGGCCACTCAGCACCGACCTCTTTTGGAGATTTTCAAGAACGCCTCGGTATTCCATCCTCGTGTCATTACCATTATATTCAAATTCTTAGCTTTCTTAAATCACAACTTAAAATTACTCCTTTGAGACCACCCACCTCCTTTGAACATATGTGTCTACTTTCGATTGGCAAAAAGGGGAATATCTCTACAATATATAACTCCATTCGAACTCCAGATTCTCCTACCCGTGAACCCCATGAACTGGCTTGGGAATCAGATCTCTCCCAACCGTTGGAAGATGATCAATGGGAAGAAATTAGATTGCGCATTGCTAAAGCTTCTATTAGTGTGGCACTTAGGGAAACATGTTATAAAGTCTACACCAGGTGGTATCTGGTCCCCTCCAGACTTCATTCCATCTTCCCCGCGACCTCGAATTTGTGCTGGAGACTCTGTGGAGTGGAGGGCACCTTTTTCTACGTATGGTGGACTTGCCCCTCTATTCGCCCCTTCTGGAACACAGTTGGATCACTTATTGCTCAAACTTGCGGGCATAACCTAGATCTCTCCCCTGAAATTGCTTTACTTCATGCCCCCATACCGTCACTACCCAAAACCCAAGACAAGCTTGCTATGCAATTCTGCATGGCGGCTAAATCTCTGATCGCTAAATGTTGGAAAGATCATAAACCACCCTCCAAGGCTTTACTGATGACCAAGATTAATTATATAGCCAATATGGAGTATATCACAAGCCTGAGGAATAACACTGTGGCCCAATTCCACAACATTTGGTCTCCATGGTACCTCGCGCGCTCGTTATTAATTGCCGGACTCTGCTAACACCTCTAATACCTCTGTTATTTCCTCCTCTATTGTCAATGCATGGGACTGTAGCCAACCTCTCGCTTCCCTATATGTAATTTTTTCAACATTCCCCTTCTATTCGTGTACTTTTTCTTGCTCCTTTTTTTTTTTTTTTTCTCCTCTCCTGTCTTCTTCTTTCTCTTTCTTGCTTTTACTTTTAACAAGATTTTTCTCTGTTTTGGTATAGATTCTATACTATAAATGAAACATAAAATGAGACTGATCATGCACACGTTTGGATTTACACAGGGTGCATACTGCTATTACTTGATAGCCTATATTGTCATAGAACTGTATATTTCACTCTGATGTGGTATGTAAAAACTTTTATCTACATGTTCACTATCTTACCCTATACAACTTTGATATTGTTTTGGTTACTGATCACTCTCAATAAAAATTCTAACTTTAAAAAAAAAAAAAAAAAAGCCTAACCCCTGTGTAGGGCACTACCTTACTGCTTGGCCCCTTTCTGACATGGCAGCTAACCTGCATCACAAAATTACCTGCAGGGTAACACAGGCGCCTAGCTTGGCTGCTGCCACAACTTCCCAAGTGCAGTATCAGAGGTCTAGGAATCTCCCTGCATCTTCCAGGTCTGACCCTGGATACTCTGGCGTCTTCACTCTGATTGCAGCCCCACTGTGTCAACCAGCAGCTTACCTGGGATCTGTGCAAAAGGTAGCCTCTAGGTGTGGACACGCCTCCTTTTTGTTCCTTGTGTGGACAGATCTCTCCAGCCACACACTGAATAGCCTGTTCATCAATGCCATACTTTGTGATATTGCCACACTATCTATCTATCCATCTATCTACTGTATCAATCTTCTTCGGGGGCCATGGTCTCCACAGAGTTAACGATGGGTATGGTTGGTGAAGACCAGGATTAGGCACCGAACAGCAAAAGCTTGTGAGCCTCCCAGGATACACTGGTCTCCTCTCATCGCATACCCTGCCCACAGCACAGGTACTTCAGTTTTCGTTTGGTGCTAGAAGGAGCTGGTCACCACTGGGCAGTGGGGCTGCAACATGCAGCCCAAGTTTTAATATTTTGACTTGTAACTTTTTACTTTACACTAAGCATACAGTGCTTTGCAGTCCAGGAGATGCCAGTGTTAATGCTCCATTACCCCCACCGTTGCCGCGACACCACAACTGGGTAGGTGATTTCGGCAGTACCCCTGGCACCTTCCAGTAGCAGAGGCACAGGGGTACCCAGGACTGAACCGGAGCACATTGGGGGACAGGTAAGGTGGGTTCCTTCTTTTGTTGCAGTCCTATGCTGCTGGTCCCAGGAGATCGATGTGCATTCCAGACCATTAAGTAACCTTGGGACCCACTAGACCACAAGGGCATTACGTTATTGATGCTGGGGGAAAAAAAATTGCAGTCCAGCGCTACCCCATCCGCTCCTCCCCCAGCCCAGGGCACCATTCTTCTGAGGTCTTCCTGTCCTAGACTGCTCCTCTCTCACCCTTCTTCCTCATAGAGATACTGGGCAGCAATTACCAGGACTCTGAAGGCCTCCGGGAACACTGGGGTTGGTCTCCCCGTATACCTCTCCTTGAAGTCAGGTTATACACAGCACTGCATCCTACCAGCCTTCTCCACTGGCTGAGTAATTGACATCAGTGCCCTCCTGCAGTAAAATTGTATTTCTGCATTGTATGTGACTAATGCTACTGCTACTGTTTGTGCTTCTCTTTTTCTATGTACATTATATCGCTTTCCATGTACTTCTTATTACAGTAGCCATTGAATACTGGTATGTATAGGGTTTACTCTGCCTCACATTGCATTGTATTTGTGCAGGCTCATTGTCACATACTATTTCAGTTACACGCTGCGCATTACCATATTGTGTGTGTACACTCCTTGCAGTTATGTCTGACAAAGGCAAGGCAGACTGGGGCAACTACTCTGGTAGCATGTAAAACCTGTAACACAGAGGTTTTACCTCAGGATTTATTATAGGATGGTCAGTGCGCTGCTTGCTTTGTACCTTTGGTTACATCAAGTACAAGAGTCTCCATGGGCTTCTTTCTTTAACTTGCTGGCTAAAATTGCTAACTTTATTGCAACCCCACCTGTGGCTCCCCCTATGGGTCTTCCACAGCCATTACAGCCTGTTTATGAGCCCATAGCAGCCCCACTCATTGCTCCTCCCTGGTTGGACTGATTTTCTAACTCTATACAGAGTCTGGCTGCTTCCTTGGCTGCATTTCTGAACATATTACAGGGCCAGGTGATAATGCCTACTCTTACTGCCACTAAGTGTACTGTGCCATCCTCACAGTCTACACCACTCTGAGGACTCTTCTGCTGCAGCAGATCAGGCAAGAGTCTCTGATGCAGACTCCCCCTCTAGGGGAGAAGAGGCACGGTCCAAATTTAATGTGGCTGCTTTAGATAGGGCAGTTAAATTCTCACTCCAGCTGGAGGATACTGAACCAACCCCCAAAATCAAAGGATCCTCTTTGCAAACAACAGAAGGTGGTAGTAGCTGAGTTTCCACACTCTGATCATTTTTTTCTGAAGCTATGACAGAGGCATGGAAAACTCCTAATAAGAAGTTTATGGTCCCAAAAAGACTGAGGGCCTAATTCAGACCTATTCGTAGCAGCAACTTTATTAGTAGATGGGCAAAACCATGTGCACTACAGGGGGCAGATACAACATGTGCAGAGAGAGTTAGATTTGGGTGGGTTATATTGTTTCTGTGCAGGGTAAATACTGGCTGCTTTATTTGTAAACTGCAATTTATATTTCAGTATGAGCACACCCCACCCAAACTCTCACTGCACATGTTATATCCTTCCCCTGCAGTGCAGATGGTTTTGCCCATCTGCTAACAAAGTTGCTGCTACAATCAGGTCTGAATTAGGCCCTTAACTCCATTTATCCATTACCCATGGCTGATTGTGCAAAATGGAGAAATCCACCTACTGTGGATGCTCATGTTACACATTTAATTAAAAGTTCCATTCTCCCTATTCCAACTCCTCACTTAACCTTCCTAGGATGTTCGGGTCTTTTTTGACCCATATCAAATTACACCTTAGGTGTATGCTCCATTGCAATACCCTAGGAAGGTTAAGGACCTTTTGGATAGACAATTGGAGACGTGTCTTAAGTTTTCCCTTGAAAACAGATTTACATCTGAAGCTACCACGGAACAGGTGTCACTGATGCGATGTAATCATGTGACCAGCGGTTGGGATCCCACCGATCACTATACCGACGCCGTAATCCCGATCTCTGGCCAGCCTATCTATGATGGCAGGGAATTCGAATACTTCCTTACCTGGAAGGCCTCCTGCTTCTAGTTCCAGGTGATAATGTCATTCCTTCAGAGTCATGGATGACTAATAAACTGGGCCAAGTCTTCAATCATCCCATCTCAAAGGATGCTCCATCTCGGAGCTCTGCTGGATGCCCAAGTACAGCGCATCTTCCTTTCTCAGGACAAGACTTCAGCACTACAATTGTGCATCTGCTACTTACTCCACATTCAAAGGGTCTCGATCCATTCTGCAATGCAGACCCTGGGCTCCATGGTATCCACCTGTGTCATGTTAAAATATACCCAATTTCACTCCAAGCTTCTACAAAGCCTGATCCTTTCTAGATGGAATGGTCTACCCCAGCAGATCAATTCTCAGACAATAATCCTGCCTCAGGATGTTCAGCAGTCTCGCTCGTGGTGACTACATGCATCCAACCTGGACAAGGGGTGACCATTTTGGGTTCCACACTGAACACTTCTTACCATGGATGCCAGCCTCCGGAGGTGGAGAGCTGTCATGGGCACTCACTCCTTTCATGGCACGCTGGTCTCTGATGGAGAGAGGTCTTCCAATCAATATCCTGGAACTTGGAGCAAATGGGTCAGAACCTTGTGCATGTGTCTCCCGTCCAAGTCCAGTCACAAAATGCCACAACAATAGCTTCTATAAATTGGCAGAGAGGCACTCGCAGTGTGGCAGCGATGCAGGAAGTAACATGGACCTCCACCTTCTGGCCATCGCCACGATATACATTCCGGGTGTCCTCAACTGTGAAGCAGACTTCCTCAGTCAACAGGACATACATGCTGGAGAGTGGTCTCTACACCCAGACGTCTTTCAGCTTCTGGTAGATAAGTGGAGTCTTCCAGACGTGGACCTCATGGCCTCCAGACACAAACACAAAGTGCCAATGTGCAGAGGCAGGACAAGAGATCCAGAAGTGAGCTTCATGGATGCACTAACAGTCCCATGGACCTTTCATCTGGCTTCTCTCTTCCCTCCAGTATCTCTCCTTCTTAGAGTACTACACAAGTTCAGAGAGGAAGGATGGCATGGCCCAGACACCATTGATTCACAGATCTCCAGTGTCTTTCCATAGATGAGCCCTTCCCTCTTCGACCAGATATTCTCTCACAAGATCCCTGCCTACACCCAGACCTAGCTCGATTGTCTTTGGCGGCATGGCTCTTGAGTCATCCATCCTAAGTGATAAAGGCTTTTCCAGTGCAGCTATTCAAACAATGCTTCATGCTCACAAACCAGCATCAGCTCACATTTATTATCATATCTGGCACTCCTACTTTCAGTGGTGTGTGCATCGCCACTATGATCCTAGCATTTTTAAGATCCCTAGACTTCTAGCCTTCTTGCAGGTAGGCTTGGCCATGGGTCTTCACCTGGCTTCTTTGAAAGTTCAGGTCTCGGCTTTGTCCGTCTGGTTCCAGAAGAGACTTGCCCCCTTACCAGATGTTCATACCTTCCTTCAGGGTTACTCTGGATACAACCTCCATTTATCCCTCTGTTGGCTCCTTGGGATTTGTCATTCGTTCTTCAAGCCCTACAATGGTCTCCCTTTGAACCACTGAAGAGTGTGGACCTCAAATGGTTAACCATGAAGACTCTCTTTCTCCTTGCCGTTGCACTCTTTTGTCGCTCCCCCTTTTTGGTATTTCACCAGGACCTGGCAGTCCTTCAGTCTAAACAGGGATACCTACCTAAGGTGGTCTCTAAATTCCATATCAGTGGTAAAACTTACTCTTTTTCTTTGTGGTTCATGGGATTCCCAGGGTGCCCACCCTGATGCACCTAGCTTCAATGGGTTACTTTCTTGGTCACCAGTTCCCTTCTCCTCTTTGTGAGAGTGTGTTTATGTGTGTAACATTCTGTCTTCTCTCTCCTCTCCAGCTCCTACTCTGGGCTTGTTAACTAAAATTGAAGTGCCTGAGCTGTGGGAGGAGAGGAGAGGAGCCCAGTGCATCCTGGGAGGCTCACAAGCTTTTGCTGTTCGGTGCCTGTCTCCACCAACCATACCCATCGTTAGCCCTGTGGTTCCCATGGACCTCAAAGAAAAAGAGTTAACAAAGGTAAATTTTACCATAACTCTTATCTATTTATCTAAATATTTATGTCTAAAGAAACTCAATAGGCCAGTACACATGGGGAGAGATGTGTGCTGAGCGATCTAGCACAGACCACACATCTCTCCCCCGCTCAGCACACAGTGCAATGTGTATGAGCGAAGGGGGGGGGGGGGGGGGCGCTCATTTCACCCAGGAGTGAAATGAGCGATGTGCTAGATTGTGCCTGCACGTACCTAGAAATCTAGTACCAGCTATAGTGACGCGCAGGGCCATGCATCGCTATGGGGCATACACACAGAGATCCGTGCTTAACTCCTAAGCAATTTAGTCAGATTGCTTAGAATTTAAGCACGGATCTCTGTGTGTACACCCCTTATGTGTAGAACTGTGTATTTGAATCATCTTTACCTCTACACCATTTCTTCATTCCATTGTGACATACAGTAAGTTCCATCTGTGCCTAGCCCAACCACTTTAGCTCAATGTCAAGCTTTTTTAAGTATTAAGGGCCTAATTCAGGATTGATCGCAAAGAGCAAAATCTTTCTCTAATGGGCAAAACCATGTGCACTGCAGGTGGGGCAAATGTAACATGTGCAGAGAGAGATTTGCAGATTGTTGGGATTCTGAAGGGGCGGGATGTAGGGGAAGGCTATGTGAGGAGACCGCCAGTCACATAACTACATCCCCTCAGCTGATTACTCTCTCCAATAGCGGACTGTCTCACGGTATAGAAGTGTGATCCTGGGAACAGGAAGTGGCCCCAAACAACTTCTTCCTTCAGTGCATGCTGCTGTGTGTTTGCTGCTTCAGGTTCCAGGCTCCACTCTGTGCTTCCACGTGTTTCCCAGAGCATTCTACGTTATTTATCACTTAGAGTTTTTCTACATCGAACTAACATCGATTCTACATTGATTATCACTCAGAGTGATTTAACATCATTGCTTCTTCAAGTGTTTTCAAGTTCTTCAGATTCTCAAGTACCGAGTGCCATCAGTTAAACATCAATTGCTTCTTCAAGTATTTTCACGTTCTTCAGTATCTCTAGTACTGAGTGCCATCGGTCAAACATTGATTGCTTCTTCAAGTGTCTTCCAGTTCTTCAATATCTCAAGTACCGAGAGCCATTGGTCACCATCGATTGCTTTTTCGACTGTCTTCCAGTTCTTCGGTATCGCAAGTACAGAGTGCCATCAGTCACCATCGATTGCTTCTTCAAGTATTTTTCAGTTTTCCAGTAACTCAAGTACCGAGGTTTGTTGGTCACCATCGATTGTTCCTTGAAGTTCTTCTGATTCTTCATTATCTTCAGTAATGGATATCATCAGTTTCCCTTGGATTGTTTTTATCATTCTTCAAACCTCATAATCTTCTTGTCACAACTGAGGGCTGGTGCCGGTAGCTGGAAGCCTCAGCTGTAGGGGCTGATGGATACCGGAACTTAGGAGGGGAAAGTAGACTCCTAGACATGCGTTAGGACAGTAGCAGTAAATGCCCGAAGGCGTGACCACGACAACTGAGAATGTCTTTGAGGGTTTTTATTAAATAAAAAGTCATAGAAGGTGCAATGAGAAAATAAATGTCACAGGTAAGTATTGGGAGCACAACTGGTTATGACCAGCAATCCGGAAAGTAACTAAAAGTTCTGTATAATACTTGGGGACCCAGGTGAGGTAAAACGTGATGCTGGGAACGGCAAGTGTAACTGTAAATAATAATAAAGTTTGTGGATAAACAATAAATGAAGCTGAGGTGCGTTGGGAAACAAAAGATGAAACTGGGGTTCGCAGGAACACTGTAGATGATGCTGAGGTTCGCAGGAACACTATAAGTGAAGCTGGGGTTCGTAGGAACACTGTAGATGAAGCTGGGGTTCGCAGGAACACAGTAAGTGAAGCTGGGGTTCACAGGAACACAGTAAGTGTAGCTGGGGTTCCCAGGAACACAGTAAGTGAAGCTGGGGTTCGCAGGAACACAATAAGTGAAGCTGGGGTACACAGGAACACAGTAAGTAAAGCTGGAGAGTGGCTACTGGAAAGCCAGAGTATCCCACACTATTAGCACTGGGTGCGAGAGCAAAGGAAACGGGTTGCACCACAGGGCTTGGATACAGGAAAACTGGAACAGCACTGCAGAGGG
The DNA here is from genome assembly GCF_028390025.1 of Pseudophryne corroboree. Lineage (NCBI taxonomy): Eukaryota > Metazoa > Chordata > Amphibia > Anura > Myobatrachidae > Pseudophryne > Pseudophryne corroboree. Next base: position 638,790,911 of record NC_086445.1, on the reverse strand, counting down.
GAATCACCAGGGAGTCAGGCTGTAATGCAGAAGAAGTCCACAGGAGAATCCACAGAGAACTGCACACTGGTAACACTGGAAGGACAATTGAAGCACTGACAACCTTCTGGGTGCTGGGCCAGGATATTTATACCTGCTGGACAGCAGGGATTGGCTGGCAATTACTCACTGGCTCCAGCAGCACTACGGATAGGTGAAATGATGACATGTGATTGGAGTCCAAGATGGCTGTGCCCATTGACAGAATTGAGGAGAACCAAGCACTGGGAGACATGCGCAAACCACAATGGCGGCGGAGGACACAGCACCAGAGACTCCACGCGCCCAAACATGCACCGCGGCCGCAGGGATGGAAGCAGCGGCCGAGGCACACGAGGACGCACACCCAGCAGTGAACCACAGGTGCGGCAGAGACAGCCGCGATGGGGACGAAAGCGCTGAACATCCATGAGTACGTATACTGAGGCGGCTGCTGAAACCAGCGCTGCAGGCAACAGATAGAACTAAGGCCCGGCCCTGGCTCGCTGAGCCAACCTCAGGAGGCACCTAACAAGTAGAAAGCGGTGCCTCAGTACCCGGATCGTGACAGCACCCCCCCCCCCCCCCCCTTTAGGAGTGGCCCCAGGACACTTCATAGGTTTTCGTGGGAACTTGGAGTGAAATTTTTGGACCAAGTTAGGAGCATGAACATCGGAAGCGTTTGTCCAGGAACGTTCTTCAGGGCCATAGCCCTTCCAATCTATATGACCATATCTAATTCGAGAATCCAGTATCTTGGCAACCTCGTATTCAACACCCCATTGAGTCTGGACCTTGGGAGCAGAGGGTAACGCAGAATGGAAGCGATTCAAAATCACTGGCTTGAGAAGAGAAACATGGAACGTCTTAGGAACTTTCAAGAACGGAGGTAGCTGAAGTTTGTAAGCCACTGGGTTAACAACTTGCTCAATCGAGAACGGACTGATATAGCGGGGAGCAAATTTCATACTTGGAACCCTCAGTCATAAATTCTTCGTGGATAGCCATACGCGGTCACCAACTTTAAGGGCAGGAATTGCCCTACGCTTCGTATCTGCAAATCACTTGTACCTGGAGGATGCTTTCAAAAGGCTTCACGACCATTCTTCCAGTTAATTGAAAACTGTCGAATTGTGATGTCAGCTGCAGGGACCGAGGTTGCTGGAAGCGGCTGGAACTCAGGAACTTTTGGGTGAAACCCATAGTTTGTGAAGAATGGCGTGGAGGAAGATGAAGAATGGTACTGATTATTGTGGCAGAACTCAGCCCAAGGGAGAAGTTGAACCCAGTCATCTTGGGATGAGGATACATAGATACAGAGGAAGGCCTCCAAGTCTTGATTGACCCTCTCAGTTTGCCCATTGTTTTGAGGGTGATAGGCTGTAGAGAATTTCAGCTTGACTTGGAGCGCTTGAAAGAAACTTCGCCAGAACTTGGCCACAAACTGAACTCCTCTATTGGAAATTATCTCTGCAGGGAGAGCATGCAATCTGAAGATTTCTTGAATGAAAACTTGTGCCAACTTGGAAGCTGACGGAATACCGGTGAGAGGGATGAAATGAGCCATCTTGGTGAACCGGTCAACTACCACCCAGATGGTATTGAAGTTATTACACACAGGGAGATCCGTGACGAAATCCATCGAGAGATTAGTCCACGGACGATAAGGAACAGACAAAGGAACCAGTTGCCCAGCGGGTGACTGGCGGGGTACTTTGTGTTGGGCACATTTTGGGCAGGAGGCCACAAATTAAGCAATGTCCTCCTTTAGGGTCAGCCACCAGTATGATATGGAAACAAATTCTAAGGTCTTGTTTATGCCCGCGTGCCCGGCAAAGCGAGAGGAATGTGCCCAATGCAAGAGCTTCCTTCTGAGAGCCGGTTTCACAAAACTTTTACCTGGCGGAGGAGTCCATCCTCACTGCGGAGAATGCCACTGGATCAATAATATAATGCTTGTCAGTAGACTCAGACTCATTTTCTTGCTCCCAGGAGCGGGAAAGGACATCGGCCTTACGATTCTGAGACCCTGGACAAAACTGCAACTTGAAGTCAAATCTGGAGAAGAAAAGTGCCCACCTGGCTTGGCGAGGGTTAAGACACTGAGCATCTTTTAGGTATAGGAGGTTCTTGTGATCCGTCATAATGGTGATGACATGAGAAGCTCCTTCTAATAAGTACCTCCACTCTTCCAAGGCGAGCTTAATCGCCAAAAGTTCTTGGTCGCCGATGGCGTAATTCCGTTCAGCAGGAGAACTTTCGTGAAAAGAAGCCACACGGATGCAAATGACCATCATTAGCTCTTTGAGATAGTACTGCGCCCACTCCAACAGAAGAGGCGTCCACCTCGAGAATAAAAGGCGAGCTGGTGTCTGGCTGTTTCAAAACCGGAGCAGAGATGAATCTTTGTTTCAACAAATGAATGGCTTGGATAGCTTCTTCTGGCCATTTGGAAGGATTGGTACCCTTTTTGGTAAGAGCTGTAATTGGTGCTACAACGGTGGAAAAGTCTCGAATAAATTTCCTGTAGTAGTTGGCAAATCCTAGAAACCTTGAGGGTTACAGGAATTGGCCAATCTTGGATCGCTTGAAGTTTCTCAGGGTCCATCTCCAGACCGGAACCAGATACAATATACCCCAGGAACGGGATGGATTTAACTTCAAAGACGCACTTTTCCAGTTTGCAATATAGATGATTAGTACGGAGACAGGACATGACCTCTTTCACCCAGAACCGATGTTCCTCCAGATCATTCGCGAAGATAAGGATATCATCGAGATAAACCACAACATGACGATACAGGATGTCTCTAAAGATTTCATTCATGAAGTGTTGGAATACCGCTGGAGCATTGCTGAGACCGAAAGGCATGACGAGGTACTCGTAATGTCCATCACGGGTGTTAAAAGCGGTCTTCCACTCGTCCCCTATTCGGATGAGATTATAAGCACCCCTCAGATCTAGCTTCGTGAAAATAGTAGCTCCACTGACGCAGTCAAACAGCTCGGTGATAAGCGGCAGAGGGTACCTATTTTTCACCGTAATGTCATTCAGACCCCAATAGTCTATACACGGACGCAGGCCGCCATCTTTCTTCTTTACGAAGAAGAAACCTGCGCCAGCTGGAGAAGATGAAGGCCGGATGAATCCTTTAGCCAGATTTTCCTTGATATACTCTTCCATAGAGTGGGTCTCAGGCAACGATAATGGATACGTGCATCCACGGGGAGGAGTTTTACCTGGAATGAAATCGATAGGACAATCCCATTCTCTATGGGGAGGAAGAATATCGGCTGAAGACTTGCTGAAAACATCTGTGAAGTCTTGATAAGGAGAAGGTGGAACATCAGAAGACTTAGAGGAGGATTTGCAAACTGAAGACGTGTCTTGGAACAGGAAGGACACCACGCCAGGATATGGGTCGTCTTTCAATCTACTTGGGATTATGCAGACGAAGCCATGGGAGGCCTAGAACCACGGGATGAGTGGCCCTTGGGATTACCAGGAAGGAAATTAACTCTGTGTGCAGGACTCCTACCTTCAGACGGATAGGTAAGGTCTTAGAGGTAATCACAGCATCAGGAATCCTACTGCCATCCACGGCAGTTAAGGAAATAGGTGATGACAGTCTCTCAGTTGGTAGAGACCACTGCTTAACGAACTTCTTGGTACGCTGAGCCACCTGAAGGGAAACTGAGAGGTTACAGTCACACGGAGAGGAATATATTACTACTAGCTGACCCTCTCCTTGGTGGGCTAGGATTTGGAGTTTCCTGTACGCTCGGGACAGGTGTTAATGAGGTGGGAAGGTGCAGCACAATATAGGCACAGGCGGTTGGATAGACGTCTTCTGCGGGAGACGGTCGTGAATGACCTATCTGCATAGGTTCATCTTCAAACGGAGACGGCTGACGAAGAGGCGGAGCAGAAGACCTGCCTTGCTCTATAGCCCTTTTGCGGAACCGTAGGTCAACTTTTGTGCAGAGTGATATGAGCTCATTCAGTTTCGAGGGTAAGTCTCTAGTGGCGAGCTCATCTTTGATACGTTCAAAGGAGGCCTTGCCAGAAAGCTGCATAAAGGGCTTCCTCATTCCAAGAGACTTCAGATGCTAGCGTCTGGAATTGTACTAAATACTGTCTGACAGTTCGTGTCCCCTGACGAAGCTGAAGGATCTCAGAAGAAAGCTGACGACACTCGACCTGGCTCATCAAAAGTACGTCTGAATGTTGCCACAAAGTCAGAGTAGGATGACAGCAGGATATCTGATTTTTCCCATAGGGGTGATGCCCAGTCAAGGGCGGAGCCACTGAGTAGAGAGATGATGTACGCCACTTTAGTGTGATCTGTAGGAAAACTGCTGGGCTGCAACTCAAAGTGGATCTCGCACTGGTTTAAGAAACCCCTGCAGGCTTTTGGGGATTCATCATATTTGGCAGGTGTCAGCAAGTGGAGGAGAAATGGGTACGGTGGGTGGGGATACCACCGGAGCTACTACTGTCAGCATACTGGACGCCCCTGACCCACGGAGGGTAGCTTGAATTTCATCCAGTCGGGAGGAGAGGTCCTGGAGACATCTAACAACATGGCCTTGTGCAGCCTCCTAATGTTCGAGACGGGCCGCCAGTTCTTGCATCGGCCTGGTCCCTTGGACTTGGTCTCTGACCGGATCCATTAGGAACAAAACAAGGAACAAAATGAGTAGTTGTCTTCCATATGTTTAGAACCAGCTTCGGGCTCCACTAGCAAGGGGGGGTAATGCAACAGCCAGGTGACACACAATGGGGTTCCATGGTCAAAGCATTAACCCTCCTAACTAGTCAGCCCAGGCCAGGGATTCATGGGGAAGTGAGGATCTCCAAATAAAGCCCCCCTCCTCATCCAGGGCATCAAAGACCTAGGTTGAAACCCGGGGTTATCCCCAGCACCTCTGTAATTAATAGCATTCAGTTTGTTTGTAAATAATATTCACTTTTACAGGAGTACTACAAGTCCCAGCAAGCCTCCTCTACGTCAGTACTTGGAGAACTACAAGTCTCAACATGCTGGGCACTGTAGGGCCCCCTGGTACCTATAGTCCCCTTGTAAAATAAATATTAAAATAACAGCACACACACGGTGATAGTAAAACTTTAATACACAAACTCACACATACTCATCTTGTCCCTGGTGCCGCTCATGTCCACTTTTCCAAGTAGAATCCCCGATCACTTAAAATTAAAAAAAATTCATCCGTAGTTGGTAGCAGATAGAACTAAACAATGTGTTTAGACAACTTGAAGCAACTACTAGGGTGAGCTCATACCTTCACAAGGAGGTCCTCAAGCTGCCCAGAAGTAGAGATCTCTGGGCCTAATTCAGATCTGATCGCACCTCTGCAAATTTTCACAGGTTTGCGATCAGACAGTCGCCACCCAGCCAGAGTGAAAATCCACCCCGTGCAAGTCTGCGTACGCCATGCGCAAAGCTTTGCAAACGCCGGTCAGCTGCAAATCCATTTGCAACTCACTCACCATCTAATGATTTTTCCAGTCTGTGCGTAGCCCAGGACTTACTCCTACAGTGTGAAAAAAACAGGCTGATTGGGCCAGAGCTGACGTCACATACCCTCCCTGAAAATGCTTGGAAACACCTGCATTTTTCCTGACACTCCCAGAAAATGGGCAGTTACCATCCCCAAACGTTCGCTTCCTGTCAATCTGCGTACGCCTAGCGATAAAAAAAGACGCAGGATTTTTTTTAAGTTTGGCCTCACGCCTGTGCATTACGATCCGCACACATGCGCAGTCATTCAAAAATTGCCCACTTTGCAATTTCGCACAACAGTGACCAGGTCTGACTTAGGCCCTCAGTCATCCCCCTTTTCTGAGGCTTGAATACCAGGACCTTGTACTTTGGAGTCTGTTCGGAATCCTCAATAGGGAGTACAGATTTAACTGCCTTTATCAGTGCCTCTTCATCTACCTGTGACATGGCATCCTCAGGCACCGTGGAAGTCTCAGTGTCGGAGGAGCCTCCTGCAGTGCAATTGTGAAGCAATTGACAAAAGCCATCATAATCAGGGTCGTAATTCCATCCCAGTTGCTCGGAGGCAAGTTGGAGTTTAGTGCCCCCCCCCCCCCCCCCCCCCTTAGTATAGTTTATACTGTATGATATGCCACTGTGCACCCCCCATCACCCCCCCCCCCCCTCCTTTGCAGGATGAATGGCACCATCAGCTGCTGGCATATACATAAGGCCTAATTCAGACCTGATCGATAGGGTGCATTTTTTGCATCCCTGCGATCAGGTAGTCGCTGCCTACAGGGGGAGGGGGAATTCGCTGTGCAGGGGTGTGATCGCATGTGCAGGAGAGCTGCACAAACAGGAGTTTGTGGCAGTCTCTGCACAGACCAGGACTTACTCTTCCAGTGCGATGATCGGGCCGGAGCTGACGTCAGAAACCCTCCCTCCAAACGCCTGGTCCCTCCTGCGTTTCTCCGGACACTCCTTAAAAACGTTCAGTTGACACCCACAAACGGCTTCTTCCTGTCAGTCACCTTGCGATCGCCTGTGCGATCGCTTTTCTCGCACCATACCGTCACTGCCTGGCGCTGCAGGCCGACGTGCCTGTGCATTGCGGTGAACACGCATGCATAGATCAGACCTGATTGCAGGCTGTACGAAAATGCACCCTAGCAATCAGGTATGAATTAGGCCCATTGTTCACTACTGCTACTCCTAGTGACATCAGAATCATTATTACTAATACTACTCCCTAGCAGTCATCTTGTGTGCTCCTACTACTAACCCCCAGCTGACATGTGTCCCTACTACCCCACCCACAATTTATGTATCATTACTACTACCACCCACCTGTAATGAGTCCCTACTACCAAAACTTCTCTGGATAGTAATAAGAATATATATGGGGAAATGTAATAGTGTGTGAGAATCGGAAAGTGACAGATTTTGGTAAAATTCTCCAGTTTTTTTAAAGTAGCAATCATTTACATGGCAAAACCAGGTTGATTTTGCCATGTAAATGATTGCCACTTTAAAAAACCAGGAGAATTTTACCAAAAGCTCTCACTTTCTGATTCTCACACCCTATTAAATTTCACCCTTATTTTTTGAATAAAACACTTTTCTAACCTTTAAATGATTTTATTAAATAATTGTCTTTGATATTCTTCACCCAAACTATTTACATTTTTTCGTTAATGGAACCAAAACCTGACATCTAGTCATCATGTTATATAATCTTTTTTTGTTTGCATAACTGTTAGTCGGGTTTAAAAATAGGATTTTAATACCTACCGGTAAATCCTTTTCTCCTAGTCCGTAGAGGATGCTGGGGACTCCAAAAGGACCATGGGGTATAGACGGGATCTGCAGGAGCTTGGGCACACTAAAAAGACTTTTACTGGGTGTGAACTGGCTCCTCCCTCTATGCCCCTCCCCCAGACCTCAGTTATAGGAACTGTGCCCAGGAGAGACGGACATTTCGAGGAAAGGATTTTCGTTAAACTAAGGGCGAGAAACATACCAGCCCACACCACAAACATACCGTACAACCGGAGTAGCAGGAAACCAGATAACAGTATGAACTAACAACAGCAACAAGCTGAATATAACTGATACACAACCCACGTGTAACCAAAAATAACCAGTATCAATACAACTGCAAGGAACAGTCCGCACTGGGATGGGCGCCCAGCATCCTCTACGGACTAGGAGAAAATGATTTACCGGTAGGTATTAAAATCCTATTTTCTCTTACGTCCTAGAGGATGCTGGGGACTCCAAAAGGACCATGGGGTCTATACCAAAGCTCCAGACCGGGCGGGAGAGTGCGGACGACTCTGCAGCACCGATTGAGCAAACATGAGGTCCTCATCAGCCAGGGTATCAAACTTGTAGAACTTAGCAAAAGTGTTTGAACCCGACCACGTAGCTGCTCGGCAAAGTTGAAGTGCCGAGACCCTTCGGGCCGCCACCCAAGATGAGCCCACCTTCCTGGTAGAATGGGCCTTTTCTGACTTCGGCAACGGTAGCCCAGCCGAAGAATGAGCTTGCTGAATCGTATTACAAATCCAGTGTGCAATAGTTTGCTTAGAAGCAGGATTTCCAGTCTTGTTGGAAGCATACAGGACAAACAGAGCCTCTGTCTTCCTAGTAAGAGCTGTTCTAGCGACATAAATTTTCAAAGCTCTTACAACGTCAAGAGATTTTGGGACCGCTACAGCATATGTAGCCACAGGTACCACAATAGGTTGGTTTATGTGAAACGAAGAAACCACTTTCGGCAGAAATTGTTGACGAGTCCTCAATTCCGCTCTATCCGAATGAAAGATCAAATATGGGCTCTTGTGAGACAAAGCCGCCAACTCGGACACTCGTCTGGCAGACGCCAGAGCCAAAAGCATGACCACTTTCCAAGTGAGAAACTTTAACTCAACCTTACGCAAAGGTTCAAACCAGTGAGACATAAGAAACTGCAACACCACTTCAAGATCCCACGGCGCCACGGGTGGCACAAATGGAGGATGGATATGCAGCACTCCCTTCACGAAAGTGTGAACCTCAGGAAGTACGGCCAATTCTTTTTGAAAGAAAATAGATAAAGCCGAAATCTGCACTTTGATGGAACCCAATTTCAGGCCTGCATCGACGCCTGCCTGCAAAAAATGGAGAAAACGACCCAAGTGAAACTCCTCCGCAGGAGCTGCTTTGGTTTCACACCACGACACATACTTTCTCCAAATACGGTGATAATGTTTCGCCGTCACGTCTTTCCTAGCTTTAAGGAGAGTGGGGATGACCTCCCCGGGAATACCTTTCCAAGCTAAGATTTGACGCTCAACTTCCACGCCGTCAAACGCAGCCGCGGTAAGTCCAGAAACACGCAGGGCCCCTGCAGTAACAGGTCCTCTCTTAGAGGAAGTGGCCAAGGATCTTGTACAAGCAATTCCTGAACATCCGGATACCAGGCCCTCCGTGGCCAATCTGGAACGACGAGTATTGCCTGAACCCTTGTTCGTCGTACGATCCTCAGCACCTTTGGAATGAGAGGAAGCGGAGGGAACACATACACCGACTGAAACACCCACGGAGTTACCAGGGTGTCCACTGCACTGGCTTTGGGGTCCCTTGACCTGGAACAATACCTCGGAAGCTTCTTGTTAAGGCGAGACGCCATCATGTCTATCAGAGGAATTCAGCAACGCCTTGTCACTTCTGCAAATACCTCTTGATGAAGAGCCCACTCTCCCGGATGGAGATCGTGTCTGCTGAGGAAGTCTGCTTCCCAGTTGTCCACGCCCGGGAGGAAGACTGCTGACAGAACGCTCACGTGCTGTTCCGCCCAGTGAAAGATTCTTGTGGCCTCCGCCATAGCCGCCCTGCTCCTTGTTCCGCCTTGGCGGTTTACGTACGCCACCGCTGTTATGTTGTCCGACTGGATCAGGACAGGGAGACCCTGAAGAAGGTTCCTCGCTTGCAGCTGGCCGTTGTAAATGGCTCTTAACTCCAGAACATTTATGTGGAGACAAGATTCCTGGCTTGACCATTTTCCCTGGAAATTTCTTGCTTGCGTGACTGCGCCCCAGCCTCGGAGACTTGCATCTGTTGTCAGCAGGACCCAGTCCTGGATTCCGAATCGGCGTCCCTCTAGAAGGTGAAAGCCTTGCAGCCACCACAGGAGAGAAATCCTGGCCCTGGTAGATAGACTTATTTTCCGATGCATGTGCAGGTGAGACCCAGACCATTTGTTCAGCAGATCCCACTGAAACACCCAGGCATGAAACCTGACAAATGGAATGGCTTCGTAAGCCGCAACCATTTTCCCTAGAACCCGAGTGCATTGATGAATCGACACACTTGTCGGCCTCAGAAGCTCCCTGACCATGGTCTGGATTTCCAGAGCTTTGTCCTCCGGAAGAAACACTCTCTGTAGCTCCGTATCTAGGATCATGCCCAGGAAGGGCAGCCGAGTGACAGGGATCAACTGAGACTTTGGCAAATTTAGAATCCAACCGTGATGTCGCAGAACCGACAGGGAGCGATCCACATTTCTTAACAACTGTTCCTTGGACCTCGCCTTTATCAGGAGATCGTCCAAGTACGGGATAATTGTGACCCCCTTGCCTGCGAAGGAGAACCATCATTTCTGCCATAACCTTGGTGAAAACCCTCGGGGCCATGGAAAGCCCAAACGGCAACGTCTGAAATTGGTAATGACAATCCTGCACCACAAATCTCAGGAAGGCCTGATGCAGAGGATATATTGGGACGTGTAAGTAGGCATCCTTTATGTCGACTGACGCCATAAAATCCCCCCCTTCTAGGCTGGAGATCACAGCTCGAAGAGACTCCATCTTGAACTTGAAAGTTTTCAAGTATGGATTGAGGAATTTTAGGTTCAGAATCGGTCTGACCGAACCGTCCGGCTTCGGAACGACAAAGAGGCTCGAATAGAACCCTTCCCCCCGTTGGGACGGGGGCACGGGGACAATGACCCTCTGTTGACACAACTTTTGTATCGCAGCATTTACCACGTCTCTTTCTGGAAGAGAAACTGGCAAGGCCGATTTGAAAAAGCGGAGGCGCGGGGGGGGGGGGGGGGGGGCGGGGGGTCTCCTGAAACTCTAGCTTGTACCCTTGGGTCTATGTATAAGACCCAAGGATCCACGGCTGATTGAAACCAAACCTGACTGAAGATTCGGAGACGGCACCGACTCCTGCAGGGGAGCCCCAGCGTCATGCGGTGGACTTGGTAGAGGCGGGGGAGGACTTTTGGTCCTGGGAGCCTGACACTGCAGGCGACTTCTTTCCCCTTCCGCTACCCTTTGAAGCGAGGAAGAACGAGCCCTTAACCCGTTTGTATTTATTAGGGCAAAAGGACTGCATCTGCTGATGGGGCCCCTTTTTCTGTTGAGTGGGAACATAAGGAAGAACAGATGACTTACCCGCAGTAGCGGTAGACACCAGGTCAGCAAGGCCGTCACCAAACAAGACACTACCTTTGAAGGGGAGAGCTTCCATATTTTTCATGGAGTCGGCATCAGCATTCCATTGATGGATCCACAGCGCCCTCCTGGCGGAGACCGCCATGGCATTGGCTCTTGATCCCAAGAGGCCAACATCTCTTGCCGCATCCTTTAGGTAATCTGCAGCGTCCTTGATATAACGAAGAGTCAAAAGAATATTATCCTTATCAAGGGTATTCATATCAGAAGCTAAATTATCAGCCCATTTAGCAATAGCACTACTCACCCACACCGACGCCACAGCAGGTCTGATCAATGCACCAGTATCAACGAAAATGGCCTTCAAAGACATCTCCAGCTTGCGATCCGCCGGATCCTTGAGAGCAGCCGTGTCAGGGGACGGAAGCGCCACCTTCTTGGACAAACGGGATAGAGCCTTGTCGACATTTGGAGACGACTCCCATTTTTCCCTGTCATCAGAGGGGAAAGGATATGCCATAAAAATTCTCTTTGGAATCTGCCACCTCTTGTCCGGCGACTCCCAAGCTTTTTCACAAAGAGCATTCATTTCATGAGAAGGGGGAAACTTCACCTCAGGTTTTTTCCCCTTAAATAGGCAAATCCTTGTGTCCTGAACAGCAGGATCGTCAGAAATATGTTAAACATCTTTAATAGCCACAATCATGTACTGAATACTCTTAACTAACCTTGGGTGTAAAGTAGCTTCATTAAAATCGACTTCGGAATCAGAGTCCGTGTCGGCATCTGTATCTACCATCTGGGTAAATGAACGTTTTTGTGACCCTGAGGGGGTCTGTACTTGAGCCAAAGCATCCTCCATGGATTTTCTCCATGTTTGTGTCTGAGAATCAGATTTATCAAGCCACATTAGCATTAAGTGTACTTAACATAGTAACCCAATCAGCAGTCGGCTGTGCCGACAGAGCCATTTCCATCACAGAGGGAGTATGCCAGCTCACACCCCAGCGCCCATATACCACACAACTATAATATATGTCAGTAGCGCTGTAAATAATAAGAAAGCACCAAAAAAAAAAAACCGTTTTGCTCCCTTTTACTTGTGAGGAGCTTGGAGGTCCGGGCCAGCGGCTCTGCAGCGGCTGTGGACAGAAAAAATAAGATTTTACTTACCGGTAAATCTATTTCTCGTAGTCCGTAGTGGATGCTGGGGACTCCGTAAGGACCATGGGGAATAGACGGGCTCCGCAGGAGACAGGGCACTTGAAGAAAGAATTAGGAATACTGGTGTGCACTGGCTCCTCCCTCTATGTCCCTCCTCCAGACCTCAGTTAAGGAAACTGTGCCCGGAAGAGCTGACAGTACAAGGAAAGGATTTTGGAATCCAGGGTAAGACTCATACCAGCCACACCAATCACACCGTATAACTCGTGATAAACTTACCCAGTTAACAGTATGAACAACAACAGAGCATCAGATAAACCTGATGCAGCCATAACATAACCCTTATTTAAGCAATAACTATATACAAGTATTGCAGAAGAAGTCTGCACTTGGGACGGGCGCCCAGCATCCACTACAGACTACGAGAAATAGATTTACTGGTAAGTAAAATCTTATTTTCTCTAACGTCCTAGTGGATGCTGGGGACTCCGTAAGGACCATGGGGATTATACCAAAGCTCCCAAACGGGCGGGAGAGTGCGGATGACTCTGCAGCACCGAATGAGCAAACACAAGGTCCTCCTCAGCCAGGGTATCAAACTTGTAGAACTTCGCAAAAGTGTTTGAACCCGACCAAGTAGCTGCTCGGCAAAGCTGTAATGCCGAGACCCCTCGGGCAGCCGCCCAACAAGAGCCCACCTTCCTTGTGGAATGGGCTTTTACTGATTTTGGCCCTGTCCATATGGAAAACCAGATAGGGGCTTTTATGTGACAAAGCCGCCAATTCTGACACACGCCTAGCCGAAGCTAAGGCCAATAGCATGACCACCTTCCACGTGAGATATTTTAACTCCACGGTTTTAAGTGGCTCAAACCAGTGTGATTTCAGGAAACTCAACACCACGTTAAGATCCCAAGGTGCCACTGGTGGCACAAAAGGGGGCTGAATATGCAGCACTCCCTTTACAAACGTCTGAACTTCAGGAAGAGAAGCCAGTTCCTTTTGAAAGAAAATGGATAGGGCTGAAATCTGGACCTTAATGGACCCCAATTTTAAGCCCATAGTCACTCCCGACTGTAGGAAGTGAAGGAAACGGCCCAGCTGGAATTCCTCTGTAGGGGCATTCCTGGCCTCACATCAAGCAACATATTTTCGCCATATACGGTGATAATGTTTAGCCGTCACGTCCTTCCTAGCCTTTATCAGCGTAGGAATAACCTCATCCGGAATGCCTTTTTCTGCTAGGATCCGGCGTTCAACCGCCATGCCGTCAAACGCAGCCGCGGTAAGTCTTGGAACAGACAGGGCCCCTGTTGCAACAGATCCTGTCTGAGAGGCAGAGGCCATGGGTCCTCTGTGAGCATTTCTTGCAGTTCCGGATACCAAGTCCTTCTTGGCCAATCCGGAACAATGAGTATTGTTCTCACTCCTCTTTTTCATACGATTCTCAGCACCTTGGGTATGAGAGGAAGAGGAGGAAACACATAAACCGACTGGAACACCCACGGTGTCACTAGTGCGTCCACAGCTATCGCCTGAGGGTCTCTTGACCTGGCGCAATACATTTGTAGCTTTTTGTTGAGGCGGGATGCCATCATGTCCACCTGTGGCAGTTCCCAACGACTTGTAATCCGTGTGAAGACTTCTTGATGAAGTCCCACTCTCCCGGGTGGAGGTCGTGCCTGCTGAGGAAGTCTGCTTCCCAGCTGTCCACTCCCGGAATGAACACTGCTGACAGTGCTTTTACGTGATTCTCCGCCCAGCGAAGAATTCTGGTGGCTTCCGCCATCGCCACCCTGCTCCTTGTGCCGCCTTGGCGGTTTACAAGAGCCACTGCGGTGATGTTGTCTGACTGAATCAGCACCGGTTGGTTGCGAAGCAGAGGCTCCGCTTGACTTAGGGCGTTGTATATGGCCCTTAGTTCCAGGATATTGATGTGCAGACAAGTCTCCTGACTTGACCACAGACCCTGGAAATTTCTTCCCTGTGTGACTGCCCCCCACCCTCGGAGGCTTGCATCCGTGGTCACCAGGACCCAGTCCTGAATGCCGAACCTGTGACCCTCGAGAAGGTGAGCACTCTGCAGCCACCACAGAAGAGACACCCTGGCACTGGGAGATAGGGTGATCAGCCGCTGCATCTGAAGATGCGATCCAGACCACTTGTCCAACAGATCCCACTGAAAGGTCCTCGCATCGAACCTGCTGAAGGGAATGGCTTCGTATGACACCACCATCTTTCCCAGGACTCGCGTGCATTGATGCACCGACACCTGTTTTGGTTTTAAGAGGTCTCTGACCAGAGTCACGAGCTCCTGAGCCTTCTCCGCCGGGAGAAAAACCTTCTTCTAGTCTGTGTCCAGAATCATGCCCAGGAAGGGTAGACGCGTCGTAGGAATCAGCTGCGACTTTGGAATATTCAGAATCCAGCCGTGCTGTTGCAACACTTCCCGAGAGTGTGCTACGCTGATCAGCAACTGCTCTCTGGACCTCGCCTTTATGAGGAAATCGTCCAAGTATGGGATAATTGTGACTCCTTGCTTTCGCAGAAGCACCATCATTTCTGCCATTACCTTGGTAAATATTCTCGGTGCCGTGGACAGACCAAACGGCAACGTCTGGAATTGGTAATGACAGTCCTGTACCACAAATCTGAGGTACTCCTGATGAGGTGGATAAATGGGGACATGCAGGTAAGCATCCTTGATGTCCAGAAACACCATAAAATCCCCCTCTTCCAGGCTTGCAATGACCGCTCTGAGCGATTCCATCTTGAACTTGAACCTTTTCAGGTAAATGTTCAGGGATTTTAAATTCAATATGGGTCTGACCGAACCGTCCGGTTTCGGTACCACAAACATTGTGGAATAGTAACCCCTTCCCTGTTGAAGGAGGGGAACCTTTACCACCACCTGCTGGAGATATAATTTGTGAATTGCCGCTAACACTATTTCCCTCTCTATGGGGGAAGCTGGCAGGGCCGATTTGAGGTAACGGTGAGGGGGCATCACTTCGAATTCCAGCTTGTATCCCTGAGATACAATCTGTATAGCCCAGGGATCCACCCGTAAGCGAACCCACTGGTGGCTGAAATTTCGGAGACGTGCCCCCACCGATCCTGGCTCCACCTGTGGAGCCCCAGCGTCATGCGGTGGATTTAGTGGAAGCCGGGGAGGACTTCTGTTCCTGGGAACTAGCTGTATTGTGCAGCTTCTTTCCTCTACCCCTGCCTCTGGCAAGAAAGGACGCACCTCGGACTTTCTTGCCTCTTTGTGATCGAAAGGACTGCATTTGGTAATATGGGCCCTCATTCCGAGTTGATCGGTCGCAAGGCGAATTTAGCAGAGTTACACACGCTAAGCCTACGCCTACTGGGAGTGTATCTTAGCTTCTTAAAATTGCGACCGATGTATTCGCAATATTGCGATTACAAACTACTTTGCAGTTTCTGAGTAACTTCAACCTTACTCTGCCTGTGCGATCAGTTCAGTGCTTGTCGTTCCTGGTTTGACGTCACAAACACACCCAGCGTTCGCCCAGACACTCCTCCGTTTCTCCAGCCACTCCTGCGTTTTTTCCGGAAACGGTAGCGTTTTCATCCACACGCCCATAAAACGCCGTGTTTCCGCCCAGTAACACCCATTTCCTGTCAATCACATTACGATCGCCGGAGCGATGAAAAAGCCGTGAGTAAAAATACTATCTTCATTGTTAAATTACTTGGCGCAGTCGCAGTGCGAATATTGCGCATGCGTACTAAGCGGATTTTCATTGCGATGCGATGAAAAATACCGACCGATCAACTCGGAATGAGGGCCATGGTGCTTTCTTAGGTTGTGAGGGAATATATGGCAAAAAATTAGACTTCCCAGCCATAGCTGTGGAAACTAGGTCCGAGAGACCGTCCCCAAACAATTCCTCACCCTTATAAGGTAAAACCTCCATGTGCCTTTTTGAGTCGGCATCACCTGTCCATTGCCGAGTCCACAGGACCCTTCTGGCAGAAATCTACATTGCATTTATTCTAGAGCCCAGTAGGCTAATGTCTCTCTGGGCATCTCTCATATATAGGACAGCGTCTTATATATGCCCCAGGGTCAGTAATATAGTATCCTTGTCCAAGGTATCAAGTTCCTCAGATTATTATTATTATTATTATTATCATTTATTTATATGGCGCCACAAGGGTTCCGCAGCGCCCAATTACAGAGTACATATGCACATAATCAAAACAGTGACTTACAGTTGAAATCAATTTTGGACAAGTACAGGGTAACTATGCATAACTACACCAGTAAATGACAGAGATAAGTTCCAGGTGGCCCAAAAACTGTGATTTGGGCAGTTGAGAATTATTAAAGAAGAAAAGGGTGAGCACATGAGGGAAGAGGGCCCTACTCGTGAGAGCTTACATTCTAGGGGAATGTAAAAAAGTATCTGCCCATGCTGCTACAGCACTACACATCCAGGCCGACGCAATTGCCGGCCTTAGTATGGTACCTGAATGTGTATAAACGGACTTCAGGATACCTTCCTGCTTTCTATCCGCAGGATCTTTTAGGGTGGCCGTATCCTGTGACGGCAGGGCTACCTTCTTAGATAAGCGTGTCAAAGCTTTGTCTACCCTAGGGGAGGATTCCCAGCGTAACCTGTCCGCTGGCGGGAAAGGATACGCCATAAGCAACCGTTTGGAAATCTGCATTTTTCTATCTGGAGATTCCCAAGCTTTTTCACATAACTCATTTAACTCATGTGAAGGGGGAAAGGTCACCTCATGCCTTTTTCCCCCAAACATATAAACCCTCTTGTCAGGGACTGGGTTTTCCTCTGAGATGTGCAATACATCCTTCATTGCTATAATCATGTAGCGGATGGCTTTAGCCATTTTAGGCTGCAACTTTGCATCATCGCCATCGACACTGGAGTCAGAATCCATGTCGATATCTGTGTCAACAATTTGGGATAGTGGGCGCTTCTGAGACCCTGACGGCCTCTGCGCTGTAGGATCAGGCATGGGTTGAGACCCTGACTGTCCCAAGGCTTCAGCTTTATCCAACCTTTTATGCAAGGAAGTAACATTATCATTTAAAACCTTCCACATATCCATCCAATCGAGCGTCGGCGGCGATCCCACATTCATTTGTACCTGCTCTGCTTCCACATAGCCTTCCTCGTCAAACATGCCGACACAAGCGTACCGACACACCACACACACAGGGGATGCTCTATTTGAGGACAGAACCCCCACAAGGTCTTTTGGAGAGACAGAGAGAGAGTGTGCCAGCAGAGATGAGCGCCGGAAATTTTTCGGGTTTTGTGTTTTGGTTTTGGGTTCGGTTCCGCGGCCGTGTTTTGGGTTCGACCGCGTTTTGGCAAAACCTAACCGAATTTTTTTTGTCGGATTCGGGTGTGTTTTGGATTCGGGTGTTTTTTTCCAAAAAACCTAAAAAACAGCTTAAATCATAGAATTTGGGGGTCCTTTTGATCCCAAAGTATTATTAACCTCAAAAACCATCATTTCCACTCATTTTCAGTCTATTCTGAATACCTCACACCTCACAATATTATTTTTAGTCCTAAAATTTGCACAGAGGTCGCTGGATGACTAAGCTAAGCGACCCTAGTGGCCGACACAAACACCTGGCCCATCTAGGAGTGGCACTGCAGTGTCACGCAGGATGTCCCTTCCAAAAAACCCTCCCCAAACAGCACATGACGCAAAGAAAAAAAGAGGCGCAATGAGGTAGCTGTGTGAGTAAGATAAGCGACCCTAGTGGCCGACACAAACACCGGGCCCATCTAGGAGTGTCACTGCAGTGTCACGCAGGATGTCCCTTCCAAAAAAACCTC
This sequence comes from Pseudophryne corroboree, assembly GCF_028390025.1. Taxonomy (NCBI): domain Eukaryota; kingdom Metazoa; phylum Chordata; class Amphibia; order Anura; family Myobatrachidae; genus Pseudophryne; species Pseudophryne corroboree. The sequence continues at coordinate 638,772,932 of NC_086445.1, read as the reverse complement.
CCCAAACAGCACATGACGCAAAGAAAAAAAGAGGCGCAATGAGGTAGCTGTGTGAGTAAGATAAGCGACCCTAGTGGCCGACACAAACACCGGGCCCATCTAGGAGTGTCACTGCAGTGTCACGCAGGATGTCCCTTCCAAAAAACCCTCCCCAAACAGCACATGACGCAAAGAAAAAAAAGAGGCGCAATGAGGTAGCTGTGTGAGTAAGATAAGCGACCCTAGTGGCCGACACAAACACCGGGCCCATCTAGGAGTGGCACTGCAGTGTCACGCAGGATGGCCCTTCCAAAAAACCCTCCCCAAACAGCACATGACGCAAAGAAAAAAAGAGGCGCAATGAGGTAGCTGTGTGAGTAAGATAAGCGACCCTAGTGGCCGACACAAACACCGGGCCCATCTAGGAGTGGCACTGCAGTGTCACGCAGGATGGCCCTTCCAAAAAACCCTCCCCAAACAGCACATGACGCAAAGAAAAAAAGAGGCGCAATGAGGTAGCTGTGTGAGTAAGATAAGCGACCCTAGTAGCCGACACAAACACCGGGCCCATCTAGGAGTGTCACTGCAGTGTCACGCAGGATGTCCCTTCCAAAAAACCCTCCCCAAACAGCACATGACGCAAAGAAAAAAAGAGGCGCAATGAGGTAGCTGTGTGAGTAAGATAAGCGACCCTAGTGGCCGACACAAACACCGGGCCCATCTAGGAGTGGCACTGCAGTGTCACGCAGGATGGCCCTTCCAAAAAACCCTCCCCAAACAGCACATGACGCAAAGAAAAAAAGAGGCGCAATGAGGTAGCTGTGTGAGTAAGATAAGCGACCCTAGTGGCCGACACAAACACCGGGCCCATCTAGGAGTGGCACTGCAGTGTCACGCAGGATGGCCCTTCCAAAAAACCCTCCCCAAACAGCACATGACGCAAAGAAAAAAAGAGGCGCAATGAGGTAGCTGTGTGAGTAAGATAAGCGACCCTAGTGGCCGACACAAACACCGGGCCCATCTAGGAGTGGCACTGCAGTGTCACGCAGGATGGCCCTTCCAAAAAAACCTCCCCAAACAGCACATGACGCAAAGAAAAATTAAAGAAAAAAGAGGTGCAAGATGGAATTGTCCTTGGGCCCTCCCACCCACCCTTATGTTGTATAAACAGGACATGCACACTTTAACCAACCCATCATTTCAGTGACAGGGTCTGCCACACGACTGTGACTGATATGACGGGTTGGTTTGGACCCCCACCAAAAAAGAAGCAATTAATCTCTCCTTGCACAAACTGGCTCTACAGAGGCAAGATGTCCACCTCATCATCATCCTCCGATATATCACCGTGTACATCCCGCTCCTCACAGATTATCAATTCGTCCCCACTGGAATCCACCATCTCAGCTCCCTGTGTACTTTGTGGAGGCAATTGCTGCTGGTCAATGTCTCCGCGGAGGAATTGATTATAATTCATTTTAATGAACATCATCTTCTCCACATTTTCTGGATGTAACCTCGTACGCCGATTGCTGACAAGGTGAGCGGCGGCACTAAACACTCTTTCGGAGTACACACTTGTGGGAGGGCAACTTAGGTAGAATAAAGCCAGTTTGTGCAAGGGCCTCCAAATTGCCTCTTTTTCCTGCCAGTATAAGTACGGACTGTGTGACGTGCCTACTTGGATGCGGTCACTCATATAATCCTCCACCATTCTTTCAATGTTGAGAGAATCATATGCAGTGACAGTAGACGACATGTCCGTAATCGTTGTCAGGTCCTTCAGTCCGGACCAGATGTCAGCATCAGCAGTCGCTCCAGACTGCCCTGCATCACCGCCAGCGGGTGGGCTCGGAATTCTGAGCCTTTTCCTCGCACCCCCAGTTGCGGGAGAATGTGAAGGAGGAGATGTTGACAGGTCGCGTTCCGCTTGACTTGACAATTTTCTCACCAGCAGGTCTTTCAACCCCAGCAGACTTGTGTCTGCCGGAAAGAGAGATCCAAGGTAGGCTTTAAATCTAGGATCGAGCACGGTGGCCAAAATGTAGTGCTCTGATTTCAACAGATTGACCACCCGTGAATCCTTGTTAAGCGAATTAAGGGATCCATCCACAAGTCCCACATGCCTAGCGGAATCGCTCCGTGTTAGCTCCTCCTTCAATGTCTCCAGCTTCTTCTGCAAAAGCCTGATGAGGGGAATGACCTGACTCAGGCTGGCAGTGTCTGAACTGACTTCACGTGTGGCAAGTTCAAAGGGCATCAGAACCTTGCACAACGTTGAAATCATTCTCCACTGCGCTTGAGACAGGTGCATTCCACCTCCTATATCGTGCTCAATTGTATAGGCTTGAATGGCCTTTTGCTGCTCCTCCAACCTCTGAAGCATATAGAGGGTTGAATTCCACCTCGTTACCACTTCTTGCTTCAGATGATGGCAGGGCAGGTTCAGTAGTTTTTGGTGGTGCTCCAGTCTTCTGTACGTGGTGCCTGTACGCCGAAAGTGTCCCGCAATTCTTCTGGCCACCGACAGCATCTCTTGCACGCCCCTCTCGTGTTTTAAATAATTCTGCACCACCAAATTCAAGGTATGTGCAAAACATGGGACGTGCTGGAATTTGCCCATATTTAATGCACACACAATATTGCTGGCGTTGTCCGATGCCACAAATCCACAGGAGAGTCCAATTGGGGTAAGCCATTCTGCGATGATCTTCCTCAGTTGCCGTAAGAGGTTTTTAGCTGTGTGCGTATTCTGGAAACCGGTGATACAAAGCGTAGCCTGCCTAGGAAAGAGTTGGCGTTTGCGAGATGCTGCTACTGGTGCCGCCGCTGCTGTTCTTGCGGCGGGAGTCCATACATCTACCCAGTGGGCTGTCACAGTCATATAGTCCTGACCCTGCCCTGCTCCACTTGTCCACATGTCCGTGGTTAAGTGGACATTGGGTACAGCTGCATTTTTTAGGACACTGGTGACTCTTTTTCTGAGGTCTGTGTACATTTTCGGTATCGCCTGCCTAGAGAAATGGAACCTAGATGGTATTTGGTACCGGGGACACAGTACCTCCAACAAGTCTCTAGTTGGCTCTGCAGTAATGATGGATACCGGAACCACGTTTCTCACCACCCAGGATGCCAAGGCCTCAGTTATCCGCTTTGCAGTAGGATGACTGCTGTGAAATTTTATCTTCCTCGCAAAGGACTGTTGAACAGTCAATTGCTTACTGGAAGTAGTACAAGTGGGCTTACGACTTCCCCTCTGGGATGACCATCGACTCCCAGCAGCAACAACAGCAGCGCCAGCAGCAGTAGGCGTTACACGCAAGGATGCATCGGAGGAATTCCAGGCAGGAGAGGACTCGTCAGAATTGCCAGTGACATGGCCTGCAGGACTATTGACATTCCTGGGGAAGGAGGAAATTGACACTGAGGGAGTTGGTGGGGTGGTTTGCGTGAGCTTGGTTACAATAGGAAGGGATTTACTGGTCAGTGGACTGCTTCCGCTGTCGCCCAAAGTTTTTGAACTTGTCACTGACTTATTATGAATGCGCTGCAGGTGACGTATAAGGGAGGATGTTCCGAGGTGGTTAACGTCCTTACCCCTACTTATTACAGCTTGACAAAGGCAACACACGGCTTGACACCTGTTGTCCGCATTTCTGTTGAAATACTTCCACACCGAAGAGCTGATTTTTTGGGTATTTTCACCAGGCATGTCAGTGGCCATATTCCTCCCACGGACAACAGGTGTCTCCCCGGGTGCCTGACTTAAACAAACCACCTCACCATCAGAATCCTCCTGGTCAATTTCCTCCCCAGCGCCAGCAACACCCATATCCTCCTCATCCTGGTGTACTTCAACACTGACATCTTCAATCTGACTATCAGGAACTGGACTGCGGGTGCTCCTTCCAGCACTTGCAGGGGGCGTGCAAATGGTGGAAGGCGCATGCTCTTCACGTCCAGTGTTGGGAAGGTCAGGCATCGCAACCGACACAATTGGACTCTCCTTGTGGATTTGGGATTTCGAAGAACGCACAGTTCTTTGCAGTGCTTTTGCCAGCTTGAGTCTTTTCAGTTTTCTAGCGAGAGGCTGAGTGCTTCCATCCTCATGTGAAGCTGAACCACTAGCCATGAACATAGGCCAGGGCCTCAGCCGTTCCTTGCCACTCCGTGTGGTAAATGGCATATTGGCAAGTTTACGCTTCTCCTCCGACAATTTTATTTTAGGTTTTGGAGTCCTTTTTTTACTGATATTTGGTGTTTTGGATTTGACATGCTCTGTACTATGACATTGGGCATCGGCCTTGGCAGACGACGTTGCTGGCATTACATCGTCTCGGCCATGACTAGTGGCAGCAGCTTCAGCACGAGGTGGAAGTGGATCTTGATCTTTCCCTAATTTTGGAACCTCAACATTTTTGTTCTCCATATTTTAATAGGCACAACTAAAAGGCACCTCAGGTAAACAATGGAGATGGATGGATACTAGTATACAATTATGGATGGACTGCCGAGTGCCGACACAGAGGTAGCTACAGCCGTGAACTACCGTACTGTGTCTGCTGCTAATATAGACTGGTTGATAATGAGATGTAGTATGTATAAAGAAGAAAGAAAAAAAAAACCACGGGTAGGTGGTATACAATTATGGATGGACTGCCGAGTGCCGACACAGAGGTAGCTACAGCCGTGGACTACCGTACTGTACTGTGTCTGCTGCTAATATAGACTGGATGATAATGAGATGTAGTATGTATAAAGAAGAAAGAAAAAAAAAACCACGGGTAGGTGGTATACAATTATGGATGGACTGCCGAGTGCCGACACAGAGGTAGCTACAGCCGTGGACTACCGTACTGTACTGTGTCTGCTGCTAATATAGACTGGATGATAATGAGATGTAGTATGTATAAAGAAGAAAGAAAAAAAAAACCACGGGTAGGTGGTATACAATTATGGATGGACTGCCGAGTGCCGACACAGAGGTAGCTACAGCCGTGGACTACCGTACTGTACTGTGTCTGCTGCTAATATAGACTGGATGATAATGAGATGTAGTATGTATAAAGAAGAAAGAAAAAAAAACCACGGGTAGGTGGTATACAATTATGGATGGACTGCCGAGTGCCGACACAGAGGTAGCTACAGCCGTGGACTACCGTACTGTACTGTGTCTGCTGCTAATATAGACTGGATGATAATGAGATGTAGTATGTATAAAGAAGAAAGAAAAAAAAAACACGGGTAGGTGGTATACAATTATGGATGGACTGCCGAGTGCCGACACAGAGGTAGCTACAGCCGTGAACTACCGTACTGTGTCTGCTGCTAATATAGACTGGTTGATAATGAGATGTAGTATGTATAAAGAAGAAAGAAAAAAAAAACCACGGGTAGGTGGTATACAATTATGGATGGACTGCCGAGTGCCGACACAGAGGTAGCTACAGCCGTGGACTACCGTACTGTACTGTGTCTGCTGCTAATATAGACTGGATGATAATGAGATGTAGTATGTATAAAGAAGAAAGAAAAAAAAAACCACGGGTAGGTGGTATACAATTATGGATGGACTGCCGAGTGCCGACACAGAGGTAGCTACAGCCGTGGACTACCGTACTGTACTGTGTCTGCTGCTAATATAGACTGGATGATAATGAGATGTAGTATGTATAAAGAAGAAAGAAAAAAAAAACCACGGGTAGGTGGTATACAATTATGGATGGACTGCCGAGTGCCGACACAGAGGTAGCTACAGCCGTGGACTACCGTACTGTACTGTGTCTGCTGCTAATATAGACTGGATGATAATGAGATGTAGTATGTATAAAGAAGAAAGAAAAAAAAACCACGGGTAGGTGGTATACAATTATGGATGGACTGCCGAGTGCCGACACAGAGGTAGCTACAGCCGTGGACTACCGTACTGTACTGTGTCTGCTGCTAATATAGACTGGATGATAATGAGATGTAGTATGTATAAAGAAGAAAGAAAAAAAAACCACGGGTAGGTGGTATACAATTATGGATGGACTGCCGAGTGCCGACACAGAGGTAGCTACAGCCGTGGACTACCGTACTGTACTGTGTCTGCTGCTAATATAGACTGGATGATAATGAGATGTAGTATGTATAAAGAAGAAAGAAAAAAAAAAACCACGGGTAGGTGGTATACAATTATGGATGGACTGCCGAGTGCCGACACAGAGGTAGCTACAGCCGTGGACTACCGTACTGTACTGTGTCTGCTGCTAATATAGACTGGATGATAATGAGATGTAGTATGTATAAAGAAGAAAGAAAAAAAAAAACCACGGGTAGGTGGTATACAATTATGGATGGACTGCCGAGTGCCGACACAGAGGTAGCTACAGCCGTGGACTACCGTACTGTACTGTGTCTGCTGCTAATATAGACTGGATGATAATGAGATGTAGTATGTATAAAGAAGAAAGAAAAAAAAACCACGGGTAGGTGGTATACAATTATGGATGGACTGCCGAGTGCCAACACAGAGGTAGCTACAGCCGTGGACTACCGTACTGTACTGTGTCTGCTGCTAATATAGACTGGATGATAATGAGATGTAGTATGTATAAAGAAGAAAGAAAAAAAAACCACGGGTAGGTGGTATACAATTATGGATGGACTGCCGAGTGCCGACACAGAGGTAGCTACAGCCGTGGACTACCGTACTGTACTGTGTCTGCTGCTAATATAGACTGGATGATAATGAGATGTAGTATGTATAAAGAAGAAAGAAAAAAAAAACCACGGGTAGGTGGTATACAATTATGGATGGACTGCCGAGTGCCGACACAGAGGTAGCTACAGCCGTGGACTACCGTACTGTACTGTGTCTGCTGCTAATATAGACTGGATGATAATGAGATGTAGTATGTATAAAGAAGAAAGAAAAAAAAAAACACGGGTAGGTGGTATACAATTATGGATGGACTGCCGAGTGCCGACACAGAGGTAGCTACAGCCGTGGACTACCGTACTGTACTGTGTCTGCTGCTAATATAGACTGGATGATAATGAGATGTAGTATGTATAAAGAAGAAAAAAAAAAACCACGGGTAGGTGGTATACAATTATGGATGGACTGCCGAGTGCCGACACAGAGGTAGCTACAGCCGTGGACTACCGTACTGTACTGTGTCTGCTGCTAATATAGACTGGATGATAATGAGATGTAGTATGTATAAAGAAGAAAGAAAAAAAAAACCACGGGTAGGTGGTATACAATTATGGATGGACTGCCGAGTGCCGACACAGAGGTAGCTACAGCCGTGAACTACCGTACTGTGTCTGCTGCTAATATAGACTGGTTGATAATGAGATGTAGTATGTATAAAGAAGAAAGAAAAGAAAAACCACGGGTAGGTGGTATACAATTATGGATGGACTGCCGAGTGCCGACACAGAGATAGCTACAGCCGTGGACTACCGTACTGTACTGTGTCTGCTGCTAATATAGACTGGATGATAATGAGATGCAGTATGTATAAAGAAGAAAGAAAAAAAAAAACACGGGTAGGTGGTATACAATTATGGATGGACTGTCGAGTGCCGACACAGAGGTAGCTACAGCCGTGGACTACCGTACTGTACTGTGTCTGCTGCTAATATAGACTGGATGATAATGAGATGTAGTATGTATAAAGAAGAAAGAAAGAAAAAACACGGGTAGGTGGTATACAATTATGGATGGACTGCCGAGTGCCGACACAGAGGTAGCTACAGCCGTGAACTACCGTACTGTGTCTGCTGCTAGTATAGACTGGATGATAAATAATGATATAAAAAATATATATATATCACTACTGCAGCCGGACAGGTATATATTATATAATGACGGACCTGCTGGACACTGTCTGTCAGCAGAATGAGTTTTTTAATTTTTATAGAATAAAAAAACACCACACAAGTCACACGACGAGTGTACTTTTTCAGGCAGACAATCACAATATACTATACTGGTGGTCAGTGTGGTCAGGTCACTGGTCACAGTGGTCAGTGGTCAGTCACACTGGCAGTGGCACTCTGGCAGCAAAAGTGTGCACTGTTTAATATGTACTCCTGGCTCCTGCTATAACCTATAACTGCTCCCCAGTCTCCCCCACAATTAAGCTGTGTGAGCACAGTCAGATATTATACATAGATGATGCAGCACACTGGGCTGAGCACAGATATGGTATGTGTGTGTGACTGAGTCACTGTGTATCGTTTTTTTCAGGCAGAGAACAAGAACAGAACGGATTATTAAATAATAATAAATTATAAAACTGCACTGGTGGTCAGGTCACTGGTCATCAGTCACTAGTATAACTCCTCCTAAGCTCCAGTAAGTAAATGAAGTGTCTCACTCTCACTCTCCTATCTATTTTAATTTCTAAACGGAGAGGACGCCAGCCACGTCCTCTCCCTATCAATCTCAATGCACGTGTGAAAATGGCCGCGACGCGCGGCTCCTTATATAGAATCCGAGTCTCGCGATAGAATCCGAGCCTCGCGAGAATCCGACAGCGTGATGATGACGTTCGGGCGCGCTCGGGTTAACCGAGCAAGGCGGGAAGATCCGAGTCGCTCGGACCCGTGTAAAAAAACATGAAGCTCGGGCGGGTTCGGATTCAGAGAAACCGAACCCGCTCATCTCTACCAGCACACACCCCAGCGCTATATGACCCAGGAATTACACAGTAACTTAGTGTTTACCCAGTAGCTGCTGTATATACTGATTTTGCGCTAAATTTATGTGCCCCCCCCCCCCCTCTCTTTTTACCCTCTTTCTACCGTGAATCTGCAGGGGAGAGCCTGGGGAGCCTCCTCTCAGCGGAGCTGTGGAGAGAAAATGGCGCTGGTGAGTGCTGAGGAAGAAGCCCCGCCCCCTCAGCGGCGGGCTTCTGTCCCGCGATTTTGTGTAAAATAATGGCGGGGGCTCATGCACATATACAGTGCCCAACTGTATATATGCCACTTTGCCAAGAGATCTCTAATTGCTGCCCAGGGCGCCCCCCCCCCTGCGCCCTGCACGCTACAGTGACCGGAGTGTGTGGGTTTAATGTGGGAGCAATGGCGCACAGCTGCAGTGCTGTGCGCTACCTCATATGAAGACTGGAGTCTTCTGCCGCCGCTTTTGAAGTCTTCTTGCTTCTCACGCCGGCTTCTGGCTCTGCGAGGGGAACGTCAGCCCGGCTCTGGGATCGGACGACCAAGGGTGCGTTCCTGTGTTCGATCCCTCTGGAGCTAATGGTGTCCAGTAGCCTAAGAAGCATGACCTATCCACAGTGAGTAGGGCTGCTTCTCTCCCCTCAGTCCCACGTAGCAGAGAGTCTGTTGCCAGCAGATCTCTCTGAAAATAAAAAAATCCTAACAAAATACTTTCTATTTAGCAAGCTCAGGAGAGCTCACTAAGGTGCACTCAGCTCGTCCGGGCACAGATTCAAACTGAGGTCTGGAGGAGGGACATAGAGGGAGGAGCCAGTGCACACCAGTATTCCTAATTATTTCTTAAAGTGCCCTGTCTCCTGCGGAGCCCGTCTATTCCCCATGGTCCTTACGGAGTCCCCAGCATCCACTAGGACGTTAGAGAAAAATGGCGCTGGTGAGCTGTGCGGCTAAGCCTCGCCCCTTCCCGTCGCGCTTCAGTCTCGCTCAAATTTGAAATATTTATACTGGCGGGGGTATTATATATGGTGCCCGGGCACCGAATATGCCTTTAGCCAGTCCTAATGACCTCAGTAACTGCTGCCCAGGGCGCTCCCCCCCAGCTCCCTGCACCCTGTAAGTGCCGTTGGTGATGTGTGTGGGAGCATGGAGCTACCGCTGCGCTGTACCTCCGTTACTGAAGTCTTCTGCCGTCTGAAGTCTTCGGTTCTTCTAATACTCACCCGGCTTCTGTCTTCTGGCTTCTGTGAGGGGGGTGACGGCGCGGCTCCGGGAACAAGCAGCTAGGCGAACCAAGTGATCGAACCCTCTGGAGCTAATGGTGTCCAGTAGCCTAAGAAGCAGAGCCTTTAACTAAGAAGAAGTAGGTCTGACTTCTCTCCCCTCAGTCCTTCGATGCAGGGAGCCTGTAGCCAGAAGGTCTCCCTGAAAACAAAAAACCTAACAAAAGTCTTTCTAGAGAAACTCAGTAGAGCTCCCCTAGTGTGTGTCCAGTCACTCCTGGGCACAAAGTCTAACTGAGGTCTGGGGGAGGGGCATAGAGGGAGGAGCCAGTTCACACCCAGTAAAAGTCTTTTTAGTGTGCCCAAGCTCCTGCGGATCCCGTCTATACCCCATGGTCCTTTTGGAGTCCCCAGCATCCTCTAGGACGTAAGAGAAAATTGTTTTACAAAGTCGAAGCACTGGCATGTGTGTGTGGTGATGTGCAACATCTATCTTGTCTCCGGGCAACTTTGAAGTTATGCCACTACACGAACATACAGTATATACCTAAGTAGACACATACCCACCCTTCTCTCATAAGCATGAATAATAGGATTTTAATACCTACCGGTAAATCCTTTTCTCTTAGTCCGTAGAGGATGCTGGGGGCTCACCATTAGAACCATGGGGTATAGACGGGATCCGCAGGAGACATGGGCACTTTAAGACTTTGAAAGGGTGTGAACTGGCTCCTCCCTCTATGCCCCTCCTCCAGACTCCAGTTATAGGAACTGTGCCCAGGGAGACGGACATTTCGAGGAAAGAATTTATTGTTAAACTAAGGTGAGATTCATACCAGCTCACACCTCAAGCATGCCGCACAACATGGCATTCAACAGAACACAGGCCAACGGCATGAATAATTGCAGCAACATGACAATAAACGTAACACAACATATGTGTAACCAGAACTATTAACTGCAGATACAGTACGCACTGGGACGGGCGCCCAGCATCCTCTACGGACTAAGAGAAAAGGATTTACCGTTAGGTATTAAAATCCTATTTTCTCATACGTCCTAGAGGATGCTGGGGTCACCATTGGAACCATGGGGTTATACCAAAGCTCTAGAACAGGCGGGAGAGTGCGGACGACTCTGCAGCACCGATTGACAGAACTTAAGGTCTTCATCGGCCAAGGTGTCAAACTTGTAGAACTTTGCAAAAGTGTTTGACCTCGACCAAGTAGCTGCTCGGCAAAGTTGCAATGCCGAGACCCCCCGGGCAGCCGCCCAGGATGAGCCCACCTTCCTAGTGGAATGGGCCTTCACTGATTCCGGTAATGGTAAACCAGCCGTGGAATGGGCCTGCTGAATCGTGTTATAGATCCAGCGCGCAATGGTCTGCTTGGAAGCAGGATACCCAACCTTGTTGGCAGGGCCGGTGCAAGGCTTCTCGACGTCCTAGGCAAAACTTCAGCATGTTGCCCCCTCCTTCATTCCCAAACCACACACCAGTACCCACTATCCAGCCCCTCAGGTGAAAGTCTGGAGGTGACATCTTAGAAGTTCACACGCCGTAGTCTGCGTTAAGTTAAACAAGGATGCATCTCTCACAGTTATCCTTAATTTTATGATAAGCAGACCCCCCAGATCATAGCGTCCTAGGCAGCTGCCTAATGCTAGAGCCTACTGCTTTGTCTGCAATTACCCAGCTTTGTTCTATCACTTGTAAAGTGCAACTGAATATAAGAAACTGTTGTTGTTCATAATAATAATAATAATAACAACTTGCATTGTCACAGAAGTAGGAGGACAGTGTAGTGTCTGCCTACTTTTGCATGCCGAGAGGGGCGGAGCGTACAGACAGGAAGTTGCAGCGCAGCCCGTATACCCATACTTGCCTACCTGACCCTCTCCTTGAGGGAGAAAATGCTCTGTTCCTGGACTTTCCTGGTAATGTATGATTGCCATCACCTGTGGTGAAACACCTTTCTTATCAATTACCTAGCTCACCACAGGTGATGGCAATCATACATTACCAGGAAAGTCCAGGAACAGAGCATTTTCTCCCTCATGGAGAGGGTCAGGTAGGCAAGTATGCGTATACCACGCCATATAACTCTGACAAGTAGCTGTCTAGCGGTGGCGCCACAAACGGCTATATATATATATATATATATATATATACATACAGTGGTTGAAATGGAAATTTTGAAGTGGGGGTATGCAAAAGTCAAGGACGTGATTATGCGCTCCATAAAAGGGGGTGTGGTCACTCAAAAAGGGGGCATGACCAGTGTAGTAGAACCTCTTATACTATCTAGTACTGGTGCCCCTTTCACCTTATAGCACACGGTACGAGCCGAAACTCACATTGTAGCACACTGAATGAGCCGAAACTCACATTGTAGCACACTGAATGAGCCGAAATTCACATTGTAGCACACTGAATGAGCCGAAATTCACATTGTAGCACACTGAATGAGACGAAATTCACATTGTAGCACACTGAATGAGACGAAATTCACATTGTAGCACACTGAATGAGCCAAAATTCAAATTGTAGCACACTGAATGAGCCGAAATTCACATTATAGCACACTGAATGAGCCGAAATTCACATTGTAGCACACTGAATGAGCCGAAATTCACATTGTGGCACACTGAATGAGCCGACATTCACATTGTAGCACACTGAATGAGCCGAAATTCACATTATAGCACACTGAATGAGCCGAAATTCACATTGTAGCACACTGAATGAGCCGAAATTCACATTGTGGCACACTGAATGAGCCGACATTCAGATTGTAGCACACTGAATGAGCCGAAACTCACATTGTAGCACACTGAATGAGCTGAAATTCACATTGTAGCACAATGAATGAGCCGAAATTCACATTATAGCACACTGAATGAGCCGACATTCACATTGTAGCACACTGAATGAGCCGAAATTCACATTGTAGCACACTGAATGAGCCGATATTCACATTGTAGCACACTGAATGAGCCGAAATTCACATTGTAGCACACTGAATGAGCCCAAATTCACCTTGTAGCACACTGAATGAGCCCAAATTCACATTGTAGCACACCGAATGAGCCGACAGTCACCTTGTAGCACACTGAATGAGCCGACAGTCACCTTGTAGCACACTGAATGAGCCGAAATTCACATTGTAGCACACTGACTGAGCCGAAATTCACATTGTAGCACACTGAATGAGCCGACATTCACATTGTAGCACACTGAATGAGCCGAAATTCACATTGTAGCACACTGAATGAGCCGAAATTCACATTGTAGCACACTGAATGAGCCGACATTCACATTGTAGCACACTGAATGAGCCGACATTCACATTGTAGCACACTGAATGAGCCGAAATTCACATTGTAGCACACTGAATGAGCCGAAATTCACATTGTAGCACACTGAATGAGCCCAAATTCACATTGTAGTCCGGGATGCAATCGCGGGGGGGTTAGAGGATACTGTGACCGCGGGTTGTAATCACGGGGGGGAAGGTGGGGAGGGTGTTCAGAGAGGATAACATGCTAACAGCATTACATCCTCTCTCCCCCCAAACTATTGCATCCCGCACAGACATTACGGGGCTCTGTTGCTGTGGTGCGGGAAGATCGGGTGTTGTTGCGGTGGGAGCAGTGACAGTCTCTTACTACACTACAAGTGTAGTTCACAAAACTTACTTCATGCGAGCAGCTGCCGATGGATTACTTACTTACCTTCAGTGCTTCCGGGCGGCAGCGGCATCGCTGCTCTTCTCGTAAAGGAAGAGGAGCTCAGCTAAGGCAAGAATTTTTCGGCAGCATGAGGTACCGCCCTCCAATGGCCTCCGCCCATAGGCAGCTGCCTAAAGCTGCCTAGTGGTAGCGCCGGCCCTGCTTGTTGGGAGCATACAAGACAAACAGAGCCTCTGTTTTCCTAATCTGAGCCGTTCTGGCGACATAAATCTTCAAAGCTCTGACCACATCCAGAGATTTTGACTCAACGAAGGCGGCAGTAGCCACAGGAACCACGATAGGTTGGTTTATGTGGAAAGAGGAAACCACCTTCGGTAAAAATTGCTGACGTGTCCTCAATTCAGCTCTATCTTCAGGGAAGATCAAATAAGAGCTCTTGTGAGACAAGCCCGCTAACTCAGACACCCGCCTTGCAGATGCCAAGGCCAACAGGATGACCACTTTCCAAGTGAGGAATTTTAACTCCATCTTCCGTAATGGTTCAAACCAATGTGATTGAAGGAACTGCAACACCACATTAAGATCCCATGGTGCCACTGGAGGCACAAATGGAGGTTGGATGTGCAACACGCCTTTCACGAAAGTCTGGACTTCTGGAAGGGAGGCCAATTGTTTCTGAAAGAAAACCGACAAGGCTGAAATCTGAACCTTAATTGAGCCCAATTTTAGGTCCGCATCCACACCTGCTTGTAGAAAATAGGATTTTACTTACCGGTAAATCTATTTCTCGTAGTCCGTAGAGGATGCTGGGGACTCCGTAAGGACCATGGGGAATAGACGGGCTCCGCAGGAGATAGGGCACTTTAAGAAAGCTTTGGATTCTGGGTGTGCACTGGCTCCTCCCTCTATGTCCCTCCTCCAGACCTCAGTTAGAGAAACTGTGCCCAGAGGATATGAACAGTACGAGGAAAGGATTTATGTAACCTAAGGGCGAGATTCATACCAGCCACACCAATCACACCGTATAACTTGTGATAAACTACCCAGTTAACAGTATGAACAATTAACATAGCCTCGGTTCAAGACCGACCAACTATAATATAACCCTTATGTAAGCAATAACTATATACAAGTATTGCAGAAGAAGTCCGCACTTGGGACGGGCGCCCAGCATCCTCTACGGACTACGAGAAATAGATTTACCGGTAAGTAAAATCCTATTTTCTCTAACGTCCTAGAGGATGCTGGGGACTCCGTAAGGACCATGGGGATTATACCAAAGCTCCCAAACGGGCAGGAGAGTCCGGATGACTCTGCAGCACCGATTGAGCAAACAGGAGGTCCTCCTCAGCCAGGGTATCAAACTTATAGAACTTTGCAAAGGTGTTTGACCCCGACCAAGTAGCAGTTCGGCACAGTTGTAGTGCCGAGACCCCTCGGGCAGCCGCCCAAGAAGAGCCCACCTTCCTAGTGGAATGGGCCTTAACCGATTTAGGCAATGGCAATCCTGCCGTAGAATGCGCCTGCTGAATCGTGTTACAGATCCAGCGAGCAATTGTCTGCTTTGAAGCAGGAGCGCCAACCTTGTTGGCCGCATACAGAACAAACAGAGCTTCAGTCTTCCTGATCCTAGCTGTTCTGGTCACATAAATCTTCAAAGCCCTGACCACATCCAGGGACTCTGAGTCCTCCAAGTCCCGTGTAGCCACAGGCACGACAATAGGTCGGTTCATATGAAAAGATGAGACCACCTTGGGCAGAAATTGAGGACGAGTCCTCAACTCTGCCCTATCCACGTGAAAAATCAGGTATGGGCTTTTATATGATAAAGCTTCTAATTCCGAAACACGCCTTGCAGAAGCTAAGGCCAACAACATGACCACTTTCCAAGTGAGGTATTTCAACTCCACTGTTTTGAGTGGTTCAAACCAAGGTGACTTGAGGAAACTTAATACCACGTTAAGATCCCAAGGCGCCACCGGAGGTACAAAGGGAGGCTGAATATGCAGCACTCCCTTCACAAAAGTCTGTACTTCAGGAAGAGAAGCCAATTCTCTTTGAAAGAAAATGGATAAGGCCGAAATTTGGACCTTTATGGACCCGAATTTTAGGCCCAAATTCACTCCCGTTTGAAGGAAGTGAAGCAGACGGCTCAAATGGAACTCCTCCGTAGGAGCAGCTCTGGCCTCACACCAAGAAACATATTTCCGCCATATACGGTGATAATGTTTCGATGTCACATCCTTCCTAGCCTTGATCAGGGTAGGAATGACCTCCTCCGGAATCCCTTTTTCAGCTAGGATCCGGCGTTCAACCGCCATGCCGTCAAACGCAACCGCGGTAAGTCTTGGAACAGACAGGGCCCCTGCTGCAGCAGGTCCTGCCTTAGAGGAAGAGGCCACGGATCTTCTGTGAGCAACTCTTGCAGATGCGGATACCAAGTCCTCCTTGGCCAATCTGGAACAATGAGAATTGTTCTGACCCTTCTTAGTCTTATTAATCTCAACACCTTGGGTATGAGAGGCAGAGGAGGAAACACATAGACCGATCTGAACACCCATGGTGTCACCAGAGCATCTACCGCCTGAGGGTCTCTTGACATGGCGCAATACCTCTTTAGCTTTTTGTTGAGACGGGACGCCATCATGTCTATTTGAGGCAGTCCCCACCGATCCATGATCTGTGTGAAGACTTCTTGATGAAGTCCCCACTCTCCCGGATGCAGGTCGTGCCTGCTGAGGAAGTCCGCCTCCCAGTTGTCCACCCCCGGGATGAACACTGCTGATAGTGCGCTTACATGGCCTTCCACCCAGCGCAGAATCCTGGTCGCCTCTGCCATGGCCACTCTGCTCCTTGTGCCGCCATGGCGGTTTACATGAGCCACTGCCGTGATATTGTCCGACTGAATCAGAACCGGTTTGTTCTGAAGCCATTCCTCTGCCTGGCGTAGGGCGTTGTAAATGTCCCTTAACTCCAGGACATTGATGTGGAGACAAGTCTCTAGTATTGACCAGAGACCTTGGAAATTTCTTCCCAGTGCGACAGCCCCCCAACCTCGGAGGCTCGCGTCTGTGGTCACCAAGATCCAGGCCTGAATGCCGAACCTGCAACCCTCTAGGAGGTGAGCACTGTGCAGCCACCACAGGAGAGATACCCTGGCCCTGGGAGACAGGGTGATCCGTTTCTGCATATGTAGATGGGACCCGGACCATTTGTCCAATAGGTCCCATTGGAAAGTCCTCGCATGGAACCTGCCGAAGGGGATGGCCTCGTATGAAGCCACCATCTTCCCCAAAACCTTTGTGCAATGATGCACCGAAACCTTTTTTGGCTTTAAAAGGTTCATGACCAGGGCTATGAGCTCCTGAGCCTTCTCCACCGGAAGAAAAACTCTTTTTTGGTCTGTGTCTAGAATCAGGCCCAAAAAGGTCAGACGTGTTGCAGGTACTAGCTGGGATTTCGGTAAATTGAGAATCCAGCCGTGCATCTGCAACGTCTTCACGGACAGAGACACGCTGTCCAGCAACTTCTCCCGAGATCTCGCCTTTATAAGGAGATCGTCCAAGTACGGGATAATTGTGACTCCCTGCTTGCGCAGGAGCACCATCATTTCCGCCATTACCTTGGTGAAAATTCTCGGGGCCGTGGAAAGACCAAACGGCAACGTCTGAAATTGGTAGTGACAATCCTGTACTGCAAATCTCAGAAACGCCTGGTGAGGGGGGAAAATCGGAACATGAAGGTACGCATCCTTTATGTCCAGGGACAACATCAAATCCCCTCCCTCCAGGCTGGCGATGACCATTCTGAACGATTCCATTTTGAACTTGAACCTCTTCAAGTACAGGTTCAGGGATTTTAGATTTAGAATGGGTCTGACCGAACCGTCCGGTTTCGGTACCACAAACAGGGATGAATAATAACCCTCTCCTTGCTGGAGATGAGGAACCTTGATTATCACCTGTTGAATGTACAATTTGTGAATTGCCGCTAACACTAGCTCCCTCTCTGACGGGGAAGCCGGCAGAGCCGATTTGAAAAACCGGCGAGGGGGCATGTCTTTGAATTCCAGTCTGTATCCCTGGGAAACAATCTCTATTGCCCAGGGATCCACCTGTGATTGAACCCAGACGTGGCTGAAAAGACGAAGACGTGCCCCCACTTGATCTAACCCCCCCCGGAAAGCCCCAGCGTCATGCTGTGGACTTTGCGGAAGTAGGGGAGGACTTCTGCTCCTGGGAACTAGCTGAGTGCAGCTTTTTTCCCTTGCCTTTACCTCTGGCAACGAAGGACGATCCTCGTACCTTCTTGTTTTTATTGGAACGAAAGGACTGCATTTGATAATGTGGTACCTTCTTAGAATGCTGCGGGGGAACATAAGGTAAAACATTCGATTTACCGGCCGTAGCAGTAGAGACTAGGTCCGAGAGGCCTTCTCCAAACAACTCCTCCCCCTTGTAAGGCAATGACTCCATATGCCGCTTTGAGTCGGCGTCTCCCGTCCACTGTCGGGTCCACAAGAGCCGCCTAGCAGAAATAGACATAGCGTTTATTCTAGAGCTTAGTAAACAAATGTCTTTCTGAGCATCCCTCATATACAAGGCAGCATCTCTGATATGCTCCATGGTCATTAGAATGGTATCCCTATCTAAGGTGTCCATCTCCGTAGATAAGGAGTCTGCCCATGCCACGACAGCACTACAAACCCAGGCCGACGCCATGGCCGGCCTAACTATAGTTCCTGAATGTGTGTAAATGTGCTTCATGGTAATTTCCTGCTTACGATCAGCAGGATCCTTGAGGGAAGCAGTATCCGGAGAAGGCAGTGCCACCTTCTTGGATAAGCGTGTCAGCGCCTTGTCTACTTTAGGCGCAGATTCCCATCGTATCCGATCCTTCTGTGGAAAAGGATACGCCATGAGAATCCATTTGGGAACATGGAGTCTCCTATCCGGAGATTCCCAAGCCTTTTCGCATAATTCACTTAGCTCAAATGAGGACAGAAACGTGACCTCAGGCTTTTTCCCTTTATACATGTGAACCCTCGTGTCAGGGACAGGGGGTTCCTCCGTGATATGCAAAACCTCTTTTATGGCAATAATCATGTACCTAATACCTTTTGCCACCTTCGGCTGTAATTTTGCATCCTCATAGTCGACACTAGAGTCAGTATCTGTGTCGGTATCTGTGTCAGCGACCTGGGATATGGGGCGCTTTTGGACAGGCACGGGCTGGCTACCTGACTGATCCCTAGCTTCAGCCTTGTCTAATCTTTTATGCAGGATATTTACATTTGCATTCAAGACATTCAGCATATCCACCCAGTCCGGTGTCGGTGTTGCCGACGGCGACCTGACATTCAAGCACTCCCCCTCCACATTAAGCGAGCCTTCCTCATCAAACATGTCGACACACACATACCGACACACTGCACACACCCAGGGAAACTTTTTCTGAAGACAGTATCCCCTGAAAGGCCCTTTGGAGAGACAGAGAGAGAGTATGCCAGCCCACACCCCAGCGCAACAACCTGGAGACCAACACAGAATGCTTTTCCCCAGCAGCATTGAATTATACTTTATCCGCCAATTATGTGCCCCCACCCCTCTCTTTTTAAACTCCCTTCACCGTGTGTAAGCAGGGGAGAGTCCGGGGAGCTTCCTCTCAGCGTTCTGTGGAGAGAGAAATGGCGCTGGTGAGTGCTGAGGGAGAAGCCCCGCCCCCTCGGCGGCGGGCTTCTGTCCCGCTCAAAATCGTGTAAAATGGCGGGGGCTCAATTATATACATGTACAGTGCCCAGCTGTACATGTATATACCTATTTGCCATCTAAGAGGTGTTATTATTGCTGCCCAGGGCGCCCCCCCCCCCCTCTCCTGCACCCGTAGAGTGACCGGAGTGTGTGAGGTGATGTGGAGCAATGACTCACAGCTGCAGTGCTGTGCGTTACCTCTGTGAAGCTGAAGGTTTCTGCCGCCTGAGACGTCTTCTTGCTTCTGTTCTTCTGACTCTGTGAGGAGAACGGCGGCGTGGCTCCGGGGGTGGACGCCCAGGACGAACCTGTGTTCACCCCCTCTGAAGCTAATGGTGTCCAGTAGCCGAGGAAGCAGATCCTATCAGTTAAGTAGGTCTGCCTCTCTCTCCTCAGTCCCTCGATGCAGGGAGCCTGTTGCCAGCAGTGCTCCCTGTGAAAAAGTAAAAATCCAAACAAAAATGCTTTCTGTAGCAAAGAACTCAAGAGAGCTCCCTGCAGTGCGCCCTTCATCTTCTGGGCACAGTGTAAAACTGAGGTCTGGAGGAGGGACATAGAGGGAGGAGCCAGTGCACACCCAGAATCCAAAGCTTTCTTAAAGTGCCCTATCTCCTGCGGAGCCCGTCTATTCCCCATGGTCCTTACGGAGTCCCCAGCTTCCTTTAGGACGTTAGAGAAAATGGAGAAACCGTCCTAGCTGAAACTGTTCCGTAGGAGCCTTCTTGGATTCACACCAAGAAACATATTTCCTCCAAATACGGTGGTAATGTGTGGACGTTACCCCTTTCCTGGCCTGAATGAGTGTGGGAATGACTTCACTGGGAATACTCTTACGTGCTAGGATTTTGCGTTCAACCGCCACGCTGTCAAACGTAGCCGCGGTAAGTCCTGATACACGCACGGCCCCTGTTGTAACAGGTCCTCGCGCAGAGGAAGAGGCCAGGGATCTCGGATGAGTAATTCCTGAAGATCTGGATACCAAGCCCTCCTTGGCCAGTCTGGAGCAATGAGGATCGCTCGGACCTTTGTTCTTCTTATGATCTTTAGAACTTTTGGAATGAGAGGAAGTGGAGGGAGCACATACACTGACTGAAACACCCACGGTGTCACCAGAGCATCCACTGCAATCGCTTGAGGGTCCCTTGACCTGGAACAATATCTCTGAAGCTTCTTGTTGAGATGAGAAGCCATCATGTCCACTTGAGGAACTCCCCAACGACCTGTCACCTCTGCGAAGACTTCTTGGTGGAGTCCCCACTCTCCTGGATGGAGATCATGTCTGCTGAGGAAGTCTGCTTCCCAGTTGTCCACTCCTGGAATGAAAATTGCTGACAGAATGCTTGTATACTTTTCCGCCCAGCGGAAAATCCTTGTGGCTTCTTCCATCGCCGCTCTGCTTTTCGTTCCGCCCTGACGGTTACATTGTCCGACTGGATCAGTACAGGCAGACCTCGAAGAAGATGTTCCGCTTGTAGTAGGCCGTTGTAAATGGCCCTTAACTCCAGAACGTTTATGTGGAGAAAAGTTTCCTGGTTTGACCATCTTCCTTGGAAGTTTTACCCCTGTGTGACTGCTCCCCAGCCTCGGAGACTTGCTTCCGTGGTTACTAGGATCCAGTCCTCGATCCCAAACCTGCACCCCTCTAGGAGGTGAGAGCTGTGCAGCCACCACAGGAGTGATACCCTGGTCTTAGAAGACAGAATTATCCTCTGGTGCATGTGTAGATGGGACCCGGACCACTTGTCCAACAGGTCCCACTGGAACACCCTGGCATGGAACTTGCCAAAGTAAATGGCCTCGTAGGCCGCAACCATCTTCCCCAGCAACCGAATGCATTGATGGATTGACACTCTTGCTGGTTTCAGAATTTGTTTGACCAGACTCTGAAGTTCCAGAGCCTTTTCCACAGGAAGAAAGACTCTGTAGTTCTGTGTCCAACATCATTCCCAAAAACGACAACCGCGTTGTCGGAATCAACTGTGATTTTGGCAAGTTTAGGAGCCAACCATGTTGTTGAAGAACTGTCATGGAGAGTGCAACGTTTTGGACCAACTGGTCCCTGGATCTCGCCTTTATCAGGAGATCGTCCAAGTATGGGATAATTGTGACTCCTTGCTTGTAAAGGAGAACCATCATCTCCACCATCACTTTGGTGAAAAGCCTCGGAGCCGTGGATAGACCAAACGGCAACGTTTGAAATTGGTAATGACAATCCTGATTTGCAAATCTCAGGTAAGCCTGATGCGGAGAATAAATGGGAACATGTAAATAGGCATCTTTTATGTCCACCGACACCATAAAATCCCCTTCCTCCAGACTGGAGATCACTGCTCGGAGAGACTCCATCTTGAATTTGAATCTCTTTAGGTAGAAATTCAGGGATTTCAGGTTTAGGATTGGTCTGACCGAGCCGTCCGGCTTCAGGACCACAAACAGGCTCGAATAAAAACCTTCTCCCTGGGGGGGGCGTGGCCTGACGGGAAATGGAGTAGGACGTGTTCTCCTAGCTCCCCAGCCGACAATATCCTAAATATATCCTGACACCCCCTGAGTGACTGCATAAGTGGCCCTGTGCGGCTATCTAATTGTCTGCTGTCCGTTCTGGGCCTAGTTTTAAGGGGATCCTGTGTCCGGTGTCCCTGCTGGGAACGTTAGAAGGGGTGAGCTGATCCTGACCTGCATGAGGCCGGCGCCATCTTGGATAGTGCTGCCGGGGAGCTTTGCCATCCGTCTCCCACCCGGCTTGCCTGACATAACCCGCGGCCGGCGAGTGGATAGCGCGGGGGCCCCGCCACCCGAGCAGCACGTCGATCTGCACCACTTCCCCGCCGGACGACCAGGGCGCTTGTCGCGGCCGTGCTGACTACGGAGAGCCGCCGGGCGCCATCTTGCGGTTGGCGGGCCGCGTACACGGAGCTCCGCCACCCGCCCCTGACAGCCCTGGGCTCAATTTGGAGAAGCCTGTGCGCTGACCGGAGAGCACCCCCGCTGCCTGATACAGGAGCACTTGCCCCCCTGAGGGTTATATCACCAACTGGGCTGTTTGTGGGGTTTTCCGGGCGCCATCTTGTGGTTGGCAGCAGGCTCAGCTCTGTTCCTGTCCACACCTCTCCTGCTGGAAGTGCCTATTACATGTAGCTTGGGCAGCTGGACCTGACTGGAGGCTGGTGTCTGTTACTGAGAAGACCTGCATTGCTCTGCCTCAGGAGGGTGCTGTCTGTCCAGGTGGGAAATTGCCTGACTCCCTGATCCTGACCACAGCTCCCAAACCCATAGTGCCGACACGCAGCAACACTATCGAGAACACTGGTCCTTTTATATATATATATATATATTTGTCCCGCGCCTCTTGGCCCTCACACAGCGTGCTAGTACCTGCGCCCCCTCTTTCTGCCTGCATTGCTTTGATATATAATTGGTCGAGTACGGCGGCATTGTGTTATCCAAAATGGTGAAAGGCCGCCAACAAAACGCGGCGGCGGGCGCAATGGAGAAGTTTGTCCGTAACCCCGGTCCCCAACAACAGAGGAGGGAAACTACACAAGCTGAGTCTTCGCCCCCCTCTCCTGCATACAGCTCTGCCTCATCAGAACCGCCTGATGCTGCGTTACAAAGAGTGTTGGATGCCGTGACAGCTAGTGAGGCCCGCTTGGCTGATAAAATTGGGCAGGTGCAGTCTGATCTCTCCATTATCCATCAGGACTTACAACGGGTGAGAGAGAGGGTGGGTGAGGCCGAAACCCGTATCTCCAATGTCGAGGATACTGTCACTCCACTGGGACGGCGTACTGATACTTTGGAGTCTCAAATGACTGATGTGCACAAAAAACTAACGGATATGGAGGGACGCTTACGTCGCAACAATGTCCGTTTCATCGGTTTGCCCGAGAAGGAGGAAGGCTCATCTCCTGAGGAATTTCTAGAAACATGGCTTCGGAAGGCATTTGGTTCCGATGAATTCTCGCCTCATTTCACCATAGAACAAGCTCATAGAGTTCCGATGCGCCCATTGCCTCCGGGGGCTCCGCCTCGTACCCTCATCGCCAAGTTCCTTCACTTCCGCGACCGGGACACTGTTCTGAAACTTGCCCGCACGAAAGGCCCCCTAAAATGGAACGGGTCGCCAATATCGGTCTTCCCAGACTTTGCGGTGGAGGTGCAGAAAGATAGAGCTCAATTTCTGCCTGTTAAGAGGAGACTCCGGGAACTTGATTTGCCATACGCCATGCTCTTTCCATCAAGATTACGAGTGGTAGCTGATGGTGAAACCAAATTTTTTGTGACTCCTCGAGAGGCGATGGTATGGCTGGATAGACTCTTCCCGGCGAGACGGGCTCTTGCTGATCTGTGATTAATTCCTGTGACTATGGTTGCAAGAGATTTTATGTACAGGATAAGATTATCTGTATATCTACTGGGGGGATGCAGGATGTGGAAAATGTTTAAATATCTAAGTGCTGCTCCCTGAGGATGTGAGGGTGGTAGGGGGGATAATTACTTACCCTTTTTTCTGTCTTGTTACTCTTCTCATACAGGCCAATCATTATATGCATATTGCTGGGATGCGGGGGATGGGAGGGATGGGGGAGAGGAGGGATATATTAGCGGTCCGAATAATCCTGATTGTATTTTGTTCTTAAGTCCCGGGGGGTGACTTTGTATGTTTTGCCCCCCCCCCCCTTTTTTTTCTTTTTCTATTTTATGGGGGCGATTTCGTCTAATGGCTGGGGATGTTTTGTTCGTGTTTTGTTTTCTCTTTCTTAGGGCCATTATATTCTTGGCTCCACCCAGAGTATAACTGGTTGTGTGCTCTGGGCCTGAGCCGGTGTTAGGTTAGGGGATCCAAGTATGCTGCAGGTTGGGAGTAGTGTACAGGGTGGGGGGAGGGGGGAAGTTAAAAGCTACGGTTGTTTCTGGTATGGATGTTTAGAATTTGAGTGTGTGTGGCTTACGAATCTGTTCATTGAGCGGTGGTGCCTTGTACTTGTATGCAGAGAGGATGGATCTGGCTGGCTGTGGGCTGTAGCCTCTATTATTATCAAAACGACCCCTCATGGTTGGACTTAGGATGTTGGCATGGAATGTGCGGGGACTCAATGACAAGATTAAGAGATCTCTGGTGCTTAGACAAATTAAGCAGTATGCCGCTGATGTGATATGTCTTATGGAGACCCACCTGGTGGGCAGCAAGACCCTAGCCATTAAGAGGCCTTGGGTAGGGTGGGCATTCCATTCTACACACACTTCTGCCTCTCGGGGGTTCTCTATCCTTGTAAAGAAGACTGTTCCCTTTGTATTGGAGTCAGTACAAACGGACCTATGGGGGAGATATGTGTTTTTAAAGTGTAAGATCCACTGTACCCCTTTGCTTTTGCTGTCCGTGTATGTGCCTCCCCCGTACTCCTCCGATGTCCTGAAAAAGGTTGCAGGGTTTATGGCCTTGTCACCGGGAATACCCGTGGTTTGTGTGGGGGATTTTAACAATGTGTTAGACAAAGCGATGGATAGATTCTCTGCTAATCCCTCTGGTCCACATTCTGGTAGAAATGATTTTGCTGATGTTGTGTCGGGGCTGGGCCTGGTTGATCCCTGGAGACTGAGACATCCATCTGTTAAACAATATTCATGTTTCTCACACTCCCACTCCTCGTTCTCTAGGATTG